>NC_058406.1:102554696-102703810 GCF_002201575.2 Neomonachus schauinslandi | reverse complement strand
TGACCTGAGCCGAAGGCAGTTGCTTAACCGACTGAGCCACCCAGGCACCCTTTTTATAGACTTTTATATACCAGCAGAACAAAAGTAGCAGAGAAACCTGAGGCTAAAAGCCTCAGAGAAAGAAAGAAAGAAAAGAAAAGCCTCAGGAGCCACTGACAAATAAGTATGAATCAGAAATGAAGCTAAAACATGTAGAAGATTGTAATTATGAAAATTAATCCAACAAGTATTTATTAGTTATGGCCTAAACATGTGTTAAGCCACAGAACAATGCAAAGATGAGTAATACAGGATTCTGTATTCTCAAGTTAGCTGGTGAGATAAAATTATCTTACGTAATAAAAATATAGAGTAAGTTCAAACTGGGTGGTATAATTTGTGTCATAAAAATGTATAGAAAAGAAAGATGAGTGAGATAGTTAGAGAAGGCTCCATGGAAAGGCAGTACTTGAGGTAAGTCTCGCAAGATAGAGAGGTCAAGGAAGGAGAGAGCCATTTGAGAAAGACATGAATGACCACATAATGTGGGAGGCCCACAAGACCAGCTTGACTACAGCAGAGGCTGAGAGTTAAAAATCTGTTCTAGGGGCGCCTGGGTGGTTCAGTCGATTAAGGCCTGCCTTTGGGTCAGGTCATGATCCTGGAGTCCCGGGATCTAGCCCCGCATCGGGCTCCCTGCTCAGCAAAACAACAGTTGGAAAAGCACTACTTTTAAAACTGGGTTCAATCCCAGGTTAGCAACCAGTTCTGTCCTCTTGACAGAGGACAAGTTTTATAACCACTCAGAACTTTAATTTCGCCTCTGTAAAATGAGGACAATAATTGTTCCTAATTTATTATGTTGTAAATATTGAATAATAATACATGAAGAATATAGCACATATTGGCATATAATTGGCATCCAACAAATGTTAGCTGGGACTGTTATAATAATAAAGTGAATATAAAGTGCAGAGGATGATAAGCATAGATGTTCTGGAAACATGAAGAAAACTAGTTGCTTTAAGTATGAGGTGCATATGTGAGGATAGATGTCTTAGTCTGTTCAGGTTTCTATAACAAAATACCATAAACTAGGTGGTTTGTAACAACAGAATTTATTCCACACAGTTTTAGAGCCTAAAAAAATTTATAATGTGGGGAATTCTCCAAACATAAGGTTGATCAAAAGATGCTAAATGGCCATAAAAATAAATGAGGACTATATATACTACTGTGGAGTTATTTCAGGATTTAATTGCTAAAGTATAGTTTCCAAAAATTTGAGAATATAACTTGTACAAATATAAAATGAACATGTGTCAATATTTTATTCAAGTCATCAATTGATAAGGGATCAGTAAGATATTAAAACTGGTTCAAATAAGAATTGAAGTGACAGTTATTTACATTCTCTATTCAGTAGAGTTTACTAGACAGAATTCATTTGCATTGCTATGTACAGGAATCATCTGCATAGTTTTTCATTTTTTAAAAGATTTTACTTATTCATTTGTCAGAGAGAGAGAAAGGAAAGAGAGCACAAGTAGGGGGAGCGGCAGACAGAGGGAGAAGCAGGCCCCCCCGCTGAGCAAGTTGCCTGAAGCCGGACTTGATCTTGGGTCCTAGGATCATGACCTGAGCCGAAGGCAGACACTTAACCGACTGAGTCACGCAGGCATCCCTAGTTATTAATTTTTTACAACCTAACTCTCCTTACAGAGTTGTAAAATAGCCTAGTCAATATAAAGTCCATCAAAGTTGTGCACTCATAAAATCAGATAATCCTGCCTCCTGCCCTCAGGGTCTACTAGACAATGTCCAGACTCTTTTGCCTATTTCAATACCGTGTGGTATTGAAAGAGCAATAGAAAAAAGCAGATCAGTGAGCTCAGAAACTGACCTATGTATATATGAGAATTTGGTATATGATAGAGGTTTCCCAACACAATGGGAACAAATTAAGTAAGTTCCCTACTTTGCATCATAAACAAAAACTAAATTCCAGATGAAATAAAGACCCAAAAGCAATGACTATTAGAAAAAAATATATAATACTCTAAAACTATGAGAATTAGGTGAGTGTATGTTTTTTACATTGGAATGAAAAACATTTTCTTTTTTTTTTTTAAGATTTTATTTATTTATTTGACAGAGAGAGGCACAGCGAGAGAGGGAACACAAGCAGAGGGAGTGGGAGAGGGAGAAGCAGGCCTCCCACTGAGCAGGGAGCCCGATGTGGGGGCCCATGCAGGGCTGGATCCCAGAACCCTGGGATCATGACCTGAGCCAAAGGCAGATGCTTAATGACTAAGCCACCCAGGCACCCCTGAAAAACATTTTCTTTTTTTTTTTTTTTTTTTTTTTTTAAAGATTTTATTTATTTATTTGACAGAGACAGAGATAGCGAGAGCAGGAACACAAGCCGGGGGAGTGGGAGAGGGAGAAGCAGGCCTCCCGCAGAGCAGGGAGCCCGACGTGGGACTCGATCCCAGGACCCTGGGATCATGACCCGAGCCGAAGGCAGACGCCCAACGACTGAGCCACCCAGGCGCCCCTGAAAAACATTTTCTTAAATGAAACCAAAAAAAGCATGTATCATAAGGTAAAAGTGAATAAATTTTTCTACATCAACATTGTGAAATTTCATATAGAAAAAATCAATATAAGCTAGATACCTGTGAAAGACTGAGAGAAGATATTTTTAGTATATAGAACTGTCGAAGATTAGTAGCCAGAATATATGTATATATAAAAAGCAACTACAAAACACTAAGAAAAAGCAACAATACAATAGAAAAACGAAAACATATGAACAGACATTTCACAGAATACTCCAATGGTCCATAATGTGTGAAAAGATGCTCAACCTCATTAGTAATTAGGAATACACAAATTATAAAAAATGCTAGTTCATCTTGCCCCTGCACCACGCAGCTAACCACTCTAGCACTTAGATGTACCTAGGCCTATTTTCTTTCCATGAATATGCTAACAAATATTACTATCAATAAAGATATTTTGAGGGGCGCCTGGGTGGATCAGTCAGTTAAGCCTCTGCATTTGGCTCAGGTCGTGATCCCGGGGTCCTGGGATCGAGCCCCACATCGGGCTTCCTGCTCAGCAGAGAGCCTACTTCTCCCTCTCGCTCTGTCTCTCCCCTCGGCTTGTTCTCTCTCTCAAATGATAAACAAATAAAATCTTAAAAAAAAAAATATTTTGAATTGATGAACCAAGGAATAGTTGAGTAAGAATGAGACAACAGTAATCACAGATGGTTACAGATTTTCAGAGGAAATTCTGGAGGAAAGTGGGATTTCAGGAGCTTAATCCAAATTTCTTCATAACTAAATTTTTCCATCTGTATTTGGTGTTTTGAGGTAAAGTGAATCATCCAAATGGTGCTCCTATTTTGCTGAGTTTGTTCTACTGATCGGCTCCACTGGGGTGCTTTTTGGTGGCTTACTATACCGACTGTACCCTCCAAAACCAGAGGGTTGAGGGCCAGAAGATAGCTGATGTGGTTAGATTTTTAAATGAAACTGAAATGAAAGTTCACTTCCTCATTGTGGATACCTCATGTGACAAGCCCAGTATCTTTTTAAAGTCAATGTAACTAAAGTCCCTCTGCTGCCTTCAAACCTTTGGAGAGGGCTCGCCTTTCGGGCATTCATAGTATGGGAGCACCTGCCGGTTCTATCATGTACGTAATGTCTGGTCTTTTTCTACTGTTTGGTCTTTAAACCCTCCGTTTGTGTCTTTAGCTTGCTGTGCCTGCCAGGCTTTAAACCATTGGTTTCAGGAAGTAAACGAAAATATTGTGCCGCTCAGTTTGCCTCTTGTTTTTTTTGACTAAAGAGAATCTATTTTTGAAAAGTTAAATGTCTGCTTGCACATCTAAACCTGAGGCTGAAACGTAGCTTTCTTTGGAATATAATCAGAAAAGAAAATAGAATCCAGTTTGAGGGAGGTAGTCACTGAATTACTGTTCAAGTCTTTTTGTATTAAATATAGAAGTGGTGTTTTCAAAAGTACGTAAGTGCTTCCTTTGAAATGGATATTTCGATTATTAGAAAAACTGGTTAAAAAAATAAAATGACTCTAGGATTTGAAAGCAATACATGGGAGGTGTCTTTCAATTACCTCTAAACATTGTGGATACTTAAATAGACCAATTAAGAAGAGCCCATGTAGGGCGCCTGGGTGGCTCAGTTGGTTAAGCGACTGCCTTCGGCTCAGGTCATGATCCTGGAGTCCCGGGATCGAGTCCTGCATCGGGCTCCTTGCTCAGCGAGGAGTCTGCTTCTCCCTCTGACCCTCTCCCCCTCATGCTCTCTCTCTCTCTCAAATAAATAAATAAAATCTTAAAAAAAAAAAAAAAGAAGAGCCCATGTATTCAAAAATTATGAAGATAAACTGATTTTTCAAAGGTTTGCCCTCTTGAGAATGGTGGGGGGCGATTTCCCTTGATTAGATTTGTTGGCAAATCCTGTAAAGTCCCTGCCTCCCTCTCCTACCCAGTTCCCCCTACTTTGGATGAAAGTTTGGCATACCAGGTATCAGGAAATTTCTGAAAATCACTTTCTAAAGTGCTACTAAGTATTGGAAGTGGTATTCCAGTCATAAATCTACAGTTTACTCCTTGTGACAATAAATCCCAGAAAGTTTCCTGTATAATTCTGATTTGTATTGTCCTTTTGACTTTACAGTGCTATTTTTTTAATGTGAAAATTTGGTCACAATATATGCAGCTAATAGCGACTCTGCTTCTGTTACCTTCCCTTTAACAGAAGGAAATGGCTGGTTTGCGTGCTGCTGGCCTGCTCCTGTGTGGAGGCGCAAGCACACAGAGATCCCACTCTGGATCAGCACTGGACTCTTTGGAAGAAAACCTATGGCAAACAATACAAGGAAAAGGTACGTGGGATTGTTACTTGAGCAATTTGCTTTTGCTCAAGTATCCTGTGGTTTCTCCCCCTCAAAATTATATGCTTACAAGCAATGTTTTCAATAAATGCTTACGCACTCATCTCTTGCCAGATTCTATTTTTGGTACCAAAGATATAGCAGGAAACAAAGCAAAGTTCCTGTTTTTGTGGAGCTCATATTATAGCAGGGGAGACAGGAATTAAGTAAATAAATAAACAGATATATAGTATGGTAGGTGGTGACAAGTGCAGTAGAGAAAAATAAAGCAGGGCATGGGGGTCTAGCGATACCTAGAGCTCTGGAGGGCTCTGGGAGATGGCTGTGAGGGGCTGGAACTGATTATTCTTTATATACAACAGAATGCTCAGGGAAGCACCCTCATCAAAGGTGACACGTGAGCCAAGAATTCATAGAAGCCAGGGAGCAAACAAAGTTGTAACGGGAATGCAGGTTCCAGGTCAAGGGGGATAAAGCACATGTTTGGGGACAAAAAGACCTATTTCAGTCCCTGGCGCATAGAAGCACTACCAGATGTTTTTTGACTTTCAATTCCCACGATGTACTTTTGTTTTTATTTCAATGCATACTTATTGATTTTTTTTAAAGATTTTAATTATTATTTGACACATAGATAGTGAGAGAGAGGGGAACAAGTGGGGGTAGCTACAGGCAGAGGGAGAGGGAGAAGCAGGCTCCCCGCTGAGCAAGGAGGGCTCCATCCTAGGACCCTGGATCATGACCTGAGCCGAAGGCAGATGCTTAACCGACTGCGCCACCCAGGCGCCCCATATATTTACTGATTTTTAAGACCTTAAGAAGGACACCTGGGTGGCGCAGTCGGTTAAGCATCTGCCTTTGGTTCAGGTCATGATCCCGGGGTCCTGGGGTCGAGCCTGAGCCCCGTGTTGGACTCCCTGCTCAGTAGGGAGTCTGCTTCTCCCTCCTCCCTTGCTCCTCCCCCACGCTCATTCTCTCTCTGTCAAATAAATGAAATCTTTTTTTAAAAAAGACCTTAACCCTAGTGCTTCAAATAACTGAGTCTTATAACTATATACTATTTCTGAGTTTGGGGGTGCATGGCTGGCTCAGGAGACTCTTAATCACAGCTCTTATTCTCAGACTCTTAATCACAACTCTAAAAATAATATTTCTGAGGGGCAGCTGGCTGGCTCAGTCAGTGGAGCACATAACTCTTGATCTCGGGGTTGTGGGTTCGAGCTTCACGTTGGGTATAGATTACTTAAAATCTTTAAGATATATATATTTCTGACTTTGTAAGCAAGAATTATGTATTAATTTCTTTGATACATTATTTTTGTATAAAAATGACACTTTTAGTAGGATGTGCACTAAGTTGTTTTCTTAGTAGTGATGAATTTTACCCTCATCCAATCCCCTTTAGAAACAAGCCTCTAATTTCAAGGTTAACCAGAGTAAGTTGTTCAGTTAGCACCACTATCTGGTTAAATGAATACTATCTCTCTTTTTAATGATTCCAGTCCCTTGGAAGGAATGAAAATAACTTTTGATTAGTATTCTACCTTTATAATTTATTTCAAAGTTCAAATAACATAATGCTTTTGCACACTTAATAAACTATAGTATAGTGTAAACGTGACTTTTATATGCATGGAGAAACCAAAAATTTTATTTGACTCACTTTACTGTGGTATTTGCTTTACTGCAGTAGTCTGGAACTGAACCTACAATAATTTTAAGATATGCCTGTGACTATGTTCTTCCTCCTTACATTTTAGAATGAAGAAGTAGCAAGGCGTCTTATCTGGGAAAAGAATCTAAAATTTGTGATGCTTCACAATCTGGAACACTCAATGGGAATGCATTCATATGATCTAGGCATGAACCATCTGGGAGACATGGTAAGTAAATTACAAATAATCCTACTTTCATCTCTGGGTAAGCATGATTTCCATCTCCCCAAAGGCAATTTGAAGGTAAACAGCAAAGGAATATGTGTGTGTGTGTGTGTGTGTGTACAAAGTTAGAAAACAGTAGAATTTAAGGACATAAGAATTTGCAGATTCCTTGTTTAGTCCTACTGTGACCACTTCCCTTAATAAATTTTTTAGAGGCATATTTGAAACTCAGAGGCTAGTATTGCTTTTGTTTTTTATTAATTCTAGAAAGCACTGCCGAAAGATTACTCACAATCTTTTAGAGTAAGTTACCATACTTATGTACATCTTAACTGATAATTCAGTATGGTCCACCTGCCTTCTTAATGAGAGAGTGTGGGTATTTAATATCACAAATACTCTCCCATTAGTTTTTTTGTTTTTTGTTTTTAGATTTTATTTATTTGTCAGAGAGACAGAACACAAGCAGGGGGAGAGGCAGGCAGAGGGAGAAGCAGGCTCCCCACCGAGCAAGGAGCCTGACGTGGGACTCGATCCCAGGATACTGGGATCATGACCGGAGCCGAAGGCAGCGGCTTAACTGACTGAGCCACCCAGGCGTCCCTCCCATTAGTTTTTAAATTTTTTCCTGCCCTACAAAACTTTACTGTTGAGGCCAAAATTAAGAATCATAGTACCTCTTGGAAGAGAACACCCTGGGTAGATTAAATTTCTACCTAAATGCAGGCATCTTCTTTGTAATTCTTTCTCACAAGGAAAACCAGTTCAGTCCACTTTTTAGACAGCCCTTGTATAAAATTCTGCCTTGCTTTAAACCAAAAATCTGCCTTCCTGTAACTTCTAGTTTTTATCACTTTCTTCTTCTTCCCAATGCCTAAGTGGGTGCCAAGACAAAGTGTGAAAGAGACCCAGATAATTCACCTATCAGATAGTTAGCAATACCTATGTTGGTTACAACTACCACTAGTTTTTCTTGGCTGTTAAATTTATTCACAGTTAGTTATTAGAATATTGAAAAGAAGGTCATAAGTAAAAGGAGATATATATATATTTGTCTTGTAGACCAGTGAAGAAGTGATATCTTTGATGAGTTCCCTGAGAGTTCCCAGCCAATGGCAGAGAAATATCACTTACAAGTCAAACTCTAATCAGAAATTGCCTGATTCTGTGGACTGGAGAGAGAAGGGGTGTGTTACTAAAGTGAAATACCAGGTGAGTATTGTTATCCCAGGCTTCTGTACCCCCGGAAGAGCTCTCTCTTCTGTCAATACTTAGTCCAGCTACATAATTTGGCAGCAGAATCTCCCTAATGTTATTTCTAATGATTTTTGTTATTCTTGTCTTCCCAACTAAACTGTAAGCTCCTTGAGGACAATGACCACATATCATACTTTATTTGTATTCTCCACAGTTTAGTCCTTGTTTAGTCCTGCTGTGACCACTTTCCTCAACAAATTTTTTAGAGGAATATTTGAAACTTGCAGGCTACTATTGCTTTTGTTTTTTTATTAATTCTAGAAAGCATTGTCTAAAGATTAGTCACAATCTTTTAGAGTAAGTTACCATACTTACATAAATCTCAATTGATAATTAGAATACCAATGGTTAGAGCCACATTAGACAAAACTGTGAACTGAGCAAATATGTTTCTTTAAGACAAATTTTTAGTGCTCATACTATCGATCAACTGCACTGGGCCTTCCACCAAGGCAATTGCTTGAGAAACAGTATTGTGTGTGTGAGAGAATATTGATCAGGAAGTTTCTCCCTACATTTCAGGACTGAAGGAGAGGGAAAACCCAGAGCTGAGAGTGGCCTATAAATTGTACCAGTCAAGTTAACTCATGACTAGGCTTGCATTGTTACAGTAAGAAATACAGTGTGGGTTTTATGAATTTGTTCCTATGTTTTTGTATTTCCTTTAGTTCGCTTTAAGGGGTGCCTGGGTGGCTCAGTTGGTTAAGCATCGGACTCTTGATCTCAGCTCAGGTCTTGATCTCAGGGTCATGAGTTCAAGCCCCATGTTGGGCTCTATGCTGGCCATGGAGACTACTTAAAAAAAAAAAGTGGCAAAAATCCTAAATAAGGGTAAAACACATGTATCACCTTAGAGGTGAGGGTAAGGGAGAAGAAGCCAAGTGTTCTGAGCATCTGCCCCAGCTGGTGACCAATGAAGAAAGTAAACATATCTTTTTATTTTTATTTATTTATTTATTTTATTTACTTTTTAAAAAAGATTTTATTTATTTATTTGACAGAGAGATAGAGAAAGAGCACAAGTAGGCAGAGTGGCAGGCATAGGGAGAAGGAGAAACAGGCTCTCCGCTGAGCAGGGAGACTGATGTGGGGCTCTCTCCCAGGACCCTGGAATCATGACCTGAGCTGAAGGCAGAAGCTTAACCAACTGAGCCACCCAGGTGCCCCTTTTATTTATTTATTTTTAAAGATTTTATTTATTTATTTGAGAGAGTGAAAGCGAAAGAGAGTAAACGTATTTTTTATTTTTTTTATTATTATTATTTTTTTAATTTTATTTATTCATGAGAGAGAGAGGCAGAGGGAGAAGCAGGCTCCCAAGGAGCAGGGAGCCTGATGCGGGACTCGATCCCAGGACGCTGGGATCATGACCTGAGCCGAAGGCAGACGCTCAACCATCTGAGCCACCCAGGCGCCCCTGAGAGTAAACATATTTTTTAAAGAATTAATTATTTATTTGAGAGAGAGCCCAGGTGCGGGGAGGGGCTGAGGGAGAGGGAGAAGCAGAATCTCCACTGAGAAGGGTGCCTGACACAGGGCTTGATCCCAGGACCCTGGGATCATGACCTGAGCCAAAGGCAGATGCTTAACTGACTGAGCCACCCAGGTGTCCCAAAAGTAAAAATTAAGAAGTGAATGGTACTGCTAATATCTTATTCTGTTCTTCCTAGATATTTTTCTTGCAATTAGTTTTGGGTTTCTTAGTCTAAAATAAGTTTGGGGGCGCCTGGCTGGCTCAGTCAGTAGAGCATGCAACGCTCAATCTCAGGGTCGTGAGTTAAAGCCCCATGTTGGTCATGGAGGCTACTTAAAAAAATAAGAAAATAAAAGTTTGGGAAGATCCAGTAAAGTACACATTTAGGTATTAAATATAAACAATCTAATGGAGATCCGTTCTCTGGATGCTTGCATTTTAATGGGTGATTTTGCTTTAACCAAAAGCAAATTCAATTTGCTTCCTTTGGGTAGAGAGCAAGGTGGAATGAAGGAAGAAGTGAAGAGAACAATTATGATAAGGCTCCAGATCTTTTTTAACTAAAGCAGCTTTGTGTTTTTCTGTTTGTTTATGCTTCCCTGTAAACTATCTTTGATCAAAAAATTATGAAGCTAAAAATGTGTGAAAAAAGGGGCACCTGGGTGGCTCGGTCATTAAGCGTCTGCCTTCGGCTCAGGTCATGATCCCAGGGTCCTGGGATCGAGCCCCGCATCGGGCTCCTTGCTCGGCAGGAAGCCTGTTTCTCCCTCTCCCACTCCCCCTGCTTGTATTCCCTCTCTCACTGTGTCTCTCTCTGTCAAAGACATAAAATCTTAAAAAAAAAAGTTTGAAAATATTTAACCATATATCTTCCGGCCTTATTTGACAGGAGAAAAGGTATTTTAAGTCAAGAGAATCATCCTAGCTCCTCTCAAAATCACTGTACTGTAGATGACTATCTACCTTACTTATGGGTGAAGATAGCTGAGATCTGGTGCATGCTCAGTAGGTGCTTTCTTAATATATTTGACTACGGCAATTATGCTCAGCCATTTGCAAATTTCTATCAATATAGGACCTTGCTCAGAAAACAATCAAGTATTTAGTCTTCATGTCCATGGCTAAGAAATGAAGAAACTGTAGTGGGGGGAGCTGTTCCTATAACAACTGACAGAGCAGACATGTTGGGAGGTAACCAGGTTGTGTTATGGAAGTCCTCCTTCCCTACTCTCTCTGATTACCTTTGTGACCTTGTCTCTGTTTTAGGGTGCTTGTGGTGCTTGTTGGGCTTTCAGTGCTGTGGGGGCCCTGGAAGCACAGCTGAAGCTGAAAACAGGAAAGCTGGTGTCCCTGAGTGCACAGAACCTGGTAGATTGCTCAACTGAAAAATACAGGAATGAAGGCTGCAATGGTGGCTTCATGACAGAGGCTTTCCAGTATATTATTGATAACAAGGGCATCGATTCAGAAGCTTCCTATCCCTACAAAGCTATGGTGTGTCACAAACAAACTTTTTTGGGTCTTTATGTTATCCCTTGATTAACTGAATTAAACTCACAACCAAGCCAATCACTTGAGAAGCAGTGTATGAAAATCCTGATCAGGAATTCTTAAATTTTCAAGAGTTCACTTCCTTATTCAGTAGTCTTCTTAATTCATCAGTGGCACAATGGTTTTAAGCAAGTAGAATTCATGAAAAATGGATTTTCAGTAAACCTAAGAATTCTTTCTGTTCATCTGCTTGGTATTTCAACTTGTTTTTCCTATGGCCTCCCATGCTCAACCTTATTCTCAGATCATCAACCACATCATTCTCCTACCTACTAAAAAGCTAAATAATGCTCTCTTCTTTCTCCTCACAAGTTCATGATATATTTTGTTAAATGAATTAATATATCCATGTTACTGAAAATTTAGAAAATATAAAAATACCACTCCAAAACCTCCTACCTTAACCACCATTATTTTGGTTTATTTCTTTCAAGTTTTTTGTCCTATTAAGCATTTAAAAAACCATACATATATGCACAACAAAAGTGAATTTATAACCTCTCTTTTCCTACTAAAATATGCACTCTAAGTGTTTTTCAGATTATATGGTCTTTATAAACCATAATTTAAACTGCAGATCATCTTGCACACATTATATCGTCAAAAAGACTTTAAAGAAGTTCTAGTATAGAGTTTATGATCTTTACATAGTATACCCCTGCAATCCACCTGAGAGAGACATTATCCAGCAACTTTTGCATGCATGAAGATGTTCACAACTTAAAACAATATAATCGTTATGTATTTCCTCTGTTACTAGTGAAACATGGAACTGTTAGCGTTTTGGAAGATTTGATTTTTCTTCCTTTAAAAGGAAGAAGGGACCTTAGACATCTGAAAGGCTAAATGAGGAAAGAAAGCATATTTGAAATCCAGACTTAGGATGTTGGTGATATAAAGGAAGTTGAAGTATACTTCTTTATCTGATTTATACCTTTTTTTTGCAGGATGGAAAGTGCAGGTATGACTCAAGAAATCGAGCTGCCACATGTTCAAATTATATTGAACTTCCCTTTGGCAGCGAAGATGCCTTGAAGGAAGCTGTGGCCAATAAAGGACCTGTGTCTGTTGCTATTGACGCAAAACACTCTTCTTTCTTCCTGTACAGAAGTGGTAAAAACTCAGATGTGCTATCTTCTTATTATATGCTGCCCCTGCGCCGTAAGAAAGAATATTATCCTTCCCCATCACCCCACCTCTGAATGTTCAGGTTAAACAGAATCCTTCATTTCATATATGTATTTTATATCCAGTTCTAATTAGTACTAATTAGTACAAAATTTCCTAGTACTATATGCCAAGTACTATGATAAATTCTTTCCATGCAGTATCTTATTTAATCCTCACAATAACCCTATTTTACAGATGAACAAGTCTTAGACGGTTAACTTGCCAAAAGTCATACAGTCTGGAAGTGGTCAGCTAGGCTTAGAAACCATGCAACGTTGACTCCAGAGCCTGGGCTCCTAACCCCTGGAGCCACTGTGCACCGTAGGTGCAGCACTACGGGATACAAGGAGGGCACCTGCCAGTGTTAGAGCATTGTGTTAAACCAAGTAAATGGCTATACTGTTTTATTTAAAAAAAAAAAAAAAAGCCTCACCCAAAGATCATTTCATCTAGTAAAGAATAAAAATATACAGAATAAACAATTTAGGAATATATACAAAGAAATACAGTAACTGACGTAACTGACTCTATATAAATTAAAAATGGTTAGAAAAAGGGGGCACCTGGGTGGCTCAGTCAGTTAAGTATCCAACTCTTGATTTCAGCCAGGTCATGATCTCAGGGTCCTGAGACTGAGCCATGTGTCAGGCTCCACGCTCAGCACAGAGTCTGCTTGGGATTCTCTCTCTCTCCCCCTCTGCCCCTCCTCCTGCTCGTGCTCACTCGCGGTCTCTCTCTCTCAAATAAATAAATAAATAAAATCTTTAAAAAATAATTAGAAAAAGGTAGCTGTTTATCAAAGATTTCTGAGGGAACTGTGACTGGATCAATGCCAAACTTGGCAAGAAAACCAATAAATACAGAATTGATGGCAAAGAATTATGAACTCCACATAGTTTAATGAGAGTATATGTTCCTAAAATCATAATTCAACTTGCTGGCCATGTATATAAAACAGTCTACTAAAAGCAGTAGCATTTTCAAATGTCCTTATTGTCACATACTGTTCACTCTTTTTCTCCACCTATATTTTATTCTCAGGTGTCTACTATGACCCATCCTGTACTCAGAATGTGAATCATGGTGTATTAGTGGTTGGCTATGGTAACCTTAATGGGAAAGATTACTGGCTTGTGAAAAACAGGTAATATATTTGCACTTTAGTGCATATTTAATTAAAATAAGGAATTCGATGGTGCTTCAACAAATGCTTTGCTGTGATTATGATGATGATGATTATGATAATGACAATGATAAACATTTACAGCTTCTTATAAAGTGACATTCTAAATTAATTACTCAGTGCCCCCATTTCCTCACTTCCTATTCTGGCTTCAGCAGTTTGTTTTCATGATTTTTCTTCTAGAATACTTCTCTGACCGTTCCTTCTCAGTCTCCTTTATAAATATCTATTCCTCTGCTTAGCCCCCAAATTTGGTCTTTCCTCTGGGGCTCCATCCTTTGCCCATTACTCTTCTTAGCCTACATTTTTCTTGTGATTTTAGCCATAGCCTATATGCTGATAGCTTTCAAAGCTCAAGCTCTAGCTCTATCCTCTGCCCTGAAATTCAGACTTATTTATCTGGACATATCCACTTCCATGTATCTTAGTTTCTCCAAACTCAGTATGTCCAAGGAATTCAGTACCCTCTCTACCATATTGTGTCCTTCCCCAGAACTTCCTGTCTCACTAAATGGCAATAACACACAACACAGTCACCCAATTAAACACTATAGATTTGTTGTAGGCCAGATCTAATCAAGCAACAAGTCAAACTAATTTTCCACATACCTGTTCTTGCTTCTGTCGCCTCTCCATTTCTTCCATTATTGCTTTGGTTCAGACATCTCTTGCCTGGACTATTGCTGTAGCCTTCAAGCTGGTCTCCTTTACTCTCAAATCCATCTTTTGTAAACTGCTTCCAAACTGGTATGTCTCATATATGACAAACTGGGCTTATAATTGTTCTACAGAGTACCATTTGGTGTAAAATTAATGTTCCCTAGTGGAGAAGACAAGTCATCTATGTTGTGGTCCCTGCCTGGCTTGCCAGGCTCAATTGCTGGCACTTGTCTCACACTTTTCATTCCAGTTACATTGAACTATACACAGAGTTCCCATACATACCATTTTATCTTTAATATCTTCATAGCTTGGTTATGCTGTTCCCTCTGCCAGGAACATTCTTTCTCCTCACTTGGTTTATTTCTCCTTTTCCTTCAAAACCAGCTAAGGCGTTCTCTATACCAGAAATTTCCTTCTAAATCCTTGGGCTGAGTAAAATGTGTTTTTTCTATGTTCCCAAAATGTCTTATGCATACTGGAGTATTTTATACATTATATTTAAATTGTATGTTTACCTATCTATGACTAGTATTCGGTATGCACCTTTGGGGTAAAGATCTGTATTGTCCTTGTGTCCTTAGCACAATACATGGCACACATAGAAGGTGGTAGTATTTGTATGTCCTATTGGGAAGGTAGTTGAGGAAACAACATCTTGGTTCACTTGTAACCTATTCACAGCACTGATCAGCTTGGGCCTGGACCAGTGATAATGTTTTTATATGAAGCAATATTTTCACTTACATCTTTTTTCTTGTTGACTTCCTACAGTATGTATTCTAACTTCCCTTCCCTATTGAAACTGCTCTTCTGGAAGACCATTTATATCTTTTAGTGTTTAAATTCAAAACCCCTTCTCAGCACTTACTCATTCAATGAACATTTACTAGGCATCTACAATGTGATGGGCATTATCTAGGCCCTAGAAATACAAATTAATGAGAAATCATCCTGTCCCAAAAAAGCTCACATAACAGTCCAGTAGGGAGTTAGATATATTTTTAAAACAATAAAATACAACACATCACGGTATAATGATATATGTCTCAATGGCTATGGAGCCATAGATGAGGAGATGCCTAAATGCCTAAAAGTTTCACAGAGAAGGCGCTACTTATTTGCATTAAGTTTTCAGATGAGTGGAATTGCTCATGTGTTAGAGGAGGAAAATAAATGGCCCAATCACCTAAAAAGGATATGCAATGGCACAGAAAAGTGAAAAATTCCTCTGCTTTATAAACTCTCTACTGCATTTATTTCTTTGGCATCAACGACATAAGACATAACACTATCCTGACTCATTTTGCTGTATAAGCTTTAGCCTCATTTCTTACTTTCTTCCACCTGTCCCTTATGCTCTAGCTCTAGCTGTACTAACGCATACTCATCTGCAACTTTAGTTTCAACTATTGCCATTATGTGGATGATAGCCAATTCACAAACTCCAAAAACAAACTCTCTACTAAGCAACGGACTTCCATGTCCAACTTCCAACTTGACAGCTTTGCTAAAAAATCCAAATTTCCAGGGCGCCTGGGTGGCTCAGTCAGTTAAGCAACCGACTCTTGGTTTCAGCTCAGATTGTGGTCTCATGGGTTATAATGATCGAGCCTCAGGCCCGCAGCTGCCCTGCCCTCCACACTCAGCAGGGAGTCTGCTTGAAGAGTTTCTCCCTCTGCCCCTCCCGCCACTCATGTGCTCTCTCTCTAATAAATAAATAAATCTTTTTTAAAAAATCCAAATTTCCAGGGGTGCCTGGGTGGCTCAGTCGTTAGGCGTCTGCCTTCGGCTCAGGTCATGATCCCAGGGTCCTGGGATCGAGCCCCACATCGGGCTCCCTGCTCAGCGGGAAGCCTGCTTCTCCCTCTCCCGCTCCCCCTGCTTGTGTTCCCTCTCTTGCTGTGTCTCTCTCTGTCGAATAAATAAATAAAATCTTTAAAAAAAAAAAATCCAAATTTCCAGATGCCTGGGTGGCTCAGTAGGTTAAGCATCTGCCTTCAGCTCGGGTCATGATCCCAGGGTCCATGGGAGTCCCATGTCAGGCTCCCTGCTAAGTTGGGAGTCTGCATCTCCCTCTGCCCCTCCCTGCTTGTGTTCTCTCTCTCTCTCGCTCCCTCTCTCTTAAATAAATAAAATCTTAAAAAAAAATGCAAATTGGGGCGCCTGGGTGGCTCAGTTGGTTAAGCGACTGCCTTCGGCTCAGGTCATGATCCTGGAGTCCCGGGATCGAGTCCCGCATCGGGCTCCCTGCTCGGCAGGGAGTCTGCTTCTCCCTCTGACCCTCCTCCCTCTCATGCTGTCTCTCATTCTCGCTCTCAAATAAATAAAATCTTTTAAAAAAAAAAAAATGCAAATTTCCCACCTGCCTACCCTACTGCTACTCACAACACACACACTCTCTATCTCAACAAGTCTAAATTCAAATTCCCTCTCTCCTTCCATCTAAACTTCCCTTCCACCCTCCACCCCTGAAAAGTATTTTAGAATAAGCCCAAGGGAAAATAATTCCCTATTTTGAGTAATGCATCACCATCTTCAGGTTATCAAAGCCTTGGTATCATCTTGGACTCTCCTTTCTCTCCTTCAATCCGTATAGCCCTGTCCATTCAGCCTTTGAATCATATTTTATATTTCCTTCTATTCCTGCTCTATTTCAGATTCCATTCTCACCCAGCTATGGAAGCATCTTCTTAAAATATAGATCATGTAAACCCATGGTCAAAAGTTCTGAATAGTTTACCATTGTCATCATAATGAAGTCTAAATTCCTAACCACGTGTTCAAGATTCTCCATTATCTAGTTTTCAACATAGCTTTCTAGACTTTTCTCCCCCTATGTTCTCATGCACCCACATTTACACTCTGGCCACAGTGAACTACTTACTCATCATTCCCTAAGTTTATAGACACTTAGCTATTTCTGTTTCTTTACTTGTGCTATTTTATCTTTCTGAAATGCCCTTAAAGCCCATTGCTGCCTACAGAAATCCCACCTGTCTATGGTGAAATGGGCACTTGCATACATTCCAGTGGAAGAATAAATTGTTACAATCCTTCTTGAAAGCAGTTCGATAGTATGAATCAAAACCTTTTTAAATGTTCACATTCTTTGTCCAATTTTTTCTCATTTCTTTGAAACTGTATGAAGAAAATAATCCTAAATATGGGGAAAGCTTCATACCCAATTTATGTAAATTGTAGCATTCATTCTTCTTATTTAATAGTGAAAACCAGTAAACAACCGAAAATGCCTAATAGGGACAATATTAAACTATTACACATTCAAGCCCATGTATTAGAAATTATATTTACTCAGACTATTATTAATAACCTGATAAAATACTTGTAATAGATGTTTAAATGGAGAATACTGGGGCACATGGGTGGCTCAGTCGTTAAGCATTTGCCTTCGGCTCAGGTCATGATCCCGGGGTCCTGGGATCAAGCCCCGCATCGGGCTCCCTGCTCGGCGGTAAGCCAGCTTCTCCCCCTCCCACTCCCGCTGCTTGTGTTCCCTCTCTCACTGTGTCTCTGTCAAATAAATAAATAAAATCTTAAAAAAAAAGGAGAATGCCTATAAACATAAAATTTATATACAATATAAATATTAAGTTTAAAATAGCATGCCCAATTTCTATGATTTATGTTATACTAAAGGACCAGAAGGAATTATACCAAATGTTAATAATGGTTGTCTTTGTCTACCTTTATGTATTTTCAAAAGTCTTTAACAAGTACCTTATTACTTTTAAAATGGAAAAAAAAAAAAAAACCTCACTAAAAATCCTATTCATTCTTCAAAACCTACCTCACATGCCTTCTCCTCCATACCCCATTAATTTACTCAGAATTGTTTCTCTAACTTCTAAGCTTTAGAAATGCTTTATAAATTCTAGCTATTTCTGTAAAGCATGCTCCATCATTAGAATATAAACTTCTTAAAAGTAGAATAGTCCCTTATTCATTTTTGCATCTTCATTCATACCTTGATTCAACAAACATATACTGAGTACCAATCAAATGGCAGAGTGCAAAGCAGATTTAGCAATGAAAAATACAGACTTTCTATCATCCTTCACGTTACTCATAGTCTAATATCAGGAAAATGGGTAGGTGTATGTACTGACCATTGCAATAGAATGTGATAAACACTAAGATAAAGGGTAGAAGCACAGAGGAGTACTTGGCCTAGCCTGGAAGTCAGGGAAGGCCTTTTAGCTAGGTTATTTGACTGAGTCTTAAAAGACAAGAAGGACTTTGCCATGTGAAAAAGAACAATCAGAGCAGAGGAAGCTAAATGTGCAAAAGCCCAGGGTGAGAAAAATAAATGAGTTAAGGGAACTGCATGTTCTTTTATAAAGGTTGTAGTATAGAGTGACTGTTAGAGAAGTGAGATCGAAAGGGACCAAATTATAAGAGACCACAATGATCGCTGGCACTGAGTACTAACAAGGAGAGACTGGACATGGACATGAATTCCAGACTCTACAAGAGGTTGACTCAAACACAATCCTCTTAGATGATCAGATCTCTCTTATTGATCTCTTAAAATGTTACATTATATGTCATTTCCAATGCTACTAAGTTAACCTCAAGTAAAAGAATGTGAGTCTTCTTCTATTTGGCTTCTTTTACATCTTCCTTTTGTTTATACTTAATCTTTCTGGCAGGTGTTTAACATTGATCCATGTCCCTGAATTTTTCTCCCCTTTCTGGACATAGGTGTTTAACTTTTTATATAATACACTATAGCACAGTGAGTAAAAGCAGTAACTTTGAAGCCAGGCAGATCTTGGTTAGAATACTAGTTCCCTTGGGGCACCTGGGTGGCACAGTGGGCTAAGCTTCTGACTCTTGGTTTCGGCTCAGGTCATGATCTCAGGGTCATGCATTTGAGCTCCACATCAGGCTCCTCGCTCAGCAGGGAGTCTGCTTGAGATTCTTTCCTTCTCCCTCTCCCTTCCCATCTGCCCCTCCCACCTGCATGCATGCACTCTCTCACTCACTCTCTCTCTCTCAAATAAATAAATAAATAAAATCTTTAAATGTTCATCAATAGATAAATGGATAAGGAAGATGGGGTATATATATATACATATACACACAATAGAATATTACTCAGCCATAGAAAAAGAATGAAATCTTGCCATTCATGACAACATGTATGAACCTAGCATAATGCTAAGTGAAATAAGTTAGATAAACAAATACCATATGATTTCACTTATATGTAGAATCTAAAAAATAAAACAAAACAGAAACAGACTCCTAGATACAAGAAGCAAACTATTGGTTACCAGAAGGCGAAGGGTTTGGGTGGATGGGAAAAATAGGTAAAGGGGATTAAGAGATACAAACTTCCAGTTATAAAATAAATAGGTCATGGGGATATAATGTACAATATAGAGAATATTGTCAATAATATTGTAATAACTTTGTATAGTGACAGGTGGTAACTAGACTTAGCATGAGGATCATTTGTAATGTATAAAAATATCAAATCACTGTGAAATCACACTTGAAACTAATAGGATATTGTATGTCAATTATGCTTTTTTTTTAAAAAAGGGAGGAGTTTAATCTAAGCTACAGATCAATGAGTAATGGAGGCCCAAAGTTATTGGGCATAGAATAATTTTAGCCTGGGGAAAAAAATTAAAAACATTAACCATAAGCTAATGAGAACCTTAAATACACACACACACACACACACACACACTCCCCGAAAACTAAGAAAGCATCCAGAACACCTTTAAGCAATATCTGATGAACTCTCTAAGATAAACAGTTGCAAAATTGATGGGTCTCTAGATAATGAGGTAAGTCAATGGAGCTGATGGATGGGAGACTGAAATGCCTCCTTTTCATCCATAAATGGATTAAATTAATAAAATACAAGTTGGAAAAAAGAACATATTCCATTTTCCCTCACTGAAAGCTACTGTCTTATCTTTCAAGAGATCCTGACTCTTAGAGTTAAAGTTCTACATTAAACTCATATGTATTACCTCCTCCATGGAATCAGAGGCTGGAAAAGAGTTAAAAAAGGAAAAAGTTATAACCTAATAATTTTTCTTAGAGATTTCTCTACAAAGAGATTAGGAATATGCATATTGGTTTATAACTCAAATAGGATATTTATTCCCACTACTCCACTGAAATCACTCTTGTCAAAATCAACAATCACCTCCATCTTGCCTCATTAAGTAGTTGTCAGGTCTCATCTTCCTGCACTCTTAACGTTTGATGTATGGTTACTCTCTACTTTCCGAAACACTTTATTTGACTTTCAGGACACCATACCCCCCTGATTTTCTTCCTACTTTACCTCTCAGTCTCCTGAGTTCTATAGTTCCTCTTATTCTTCCTCACTTTTAAATATAATGCCCAGGCCTCAATTTCTCTCTCTCTTTATACTCTTTTGATGATCTCATTTAGTGTCATGGTTTTAAACAACAAGCAGATGATGACTCTCAACTTTATACCTTCAGCCCTATCTCTTTTCCGAACTCCAGACTCCATATCCAAAAGCCTACTATTTGACCTCTCCACCTGAGTATCTATAGGCCCCTTTAACTTAGCACGTCCAAACAGACTCTTGACACCCTGCCCACTGCTCCAATTTTTCCCATCTCAGTGTATGCCAACAGCATTTACCCCAGGTCAAGGATTGGAACCATCCTTTCTTTCTTCGTTTGATACCTCACACCTAAACCATCAGCATATTCTGTCATTTCTATCATCATTAAATTTTCCCAAATCTTACCACTTCTCAGTATCTCTACTGTTACCTCTCTAGTTCAAGTCACCATCCGTCTCTTGGTCTATTGCAATAGTCTCCTGACTGGTAGTCACTTCCCCTCTTGTTTGCTTGCAGTCAATCCTCTATACAGTAGCCAGTATGATCTTTCTGAAGCATAAAGCAGATGATGTTACCCCTCCCCAAATGCTCTAATGGCTTTCCTTTACACTCAGAACAAAATCCATGACCTATAAAGCCGTGACAATTTCTGGCCTCAGCCTGTCTCTCCAACGACATTTCCCACTACATTCACCTGTCTCACTCAGCTCCAAGAACACCAGCTTTTTTTCAGTAACTTTTCTCAAGGTACACTTGCTATTTCTCACACATCAGGTTTATTCCAGCTCTTTTTCATTTGCACCTTCACTTACTGCCTTTGCTCAAATATTTCCTCAGAGAAGCATTCCCTAACTACTCCTTCTAAAATGTAGCCCTGAGGGATGCGTGGGTGGCTCAGTTGGTTAAGCATCTGCCTTCAGCCCAGGTCGTGATCCCAGGGTCCTGGGATCGAGTCCTGCATTGGGCTCCTTGCTCAGCACGGAGCCTGCTTCTCCCCCTGCCTGCCACTCCCCCTGCTTGTGGGTGCTCTCTCTCTCACTCTGACAAATAAAGAAGTAAAATATTTAAAATAAATAAGTAAAATAAATAAATAAATAAAATGTAGCCCCAATTCCCAACATTCCATATCCCCTTACTCTGCTTTATTTTTCTTTATAGTACTTCTATTTTATCATATTATTTATTTGTTTATTGTATGTTTCCTACGTAGGCTTTGAAAAGACTTTTTCTATCTTGTTTGCCTCCATAAGCCTAATGCCTAGAATAGTATCTGGCACAGCCTAGGAAGCTCAGAACTGCAGTTTATTACAAAAGAAACTGGCATACATTCTAGAAGGAATGTCTAACAAGTTAGTAGTCTACAATATGCAGGGAGAAGGTAGGGTGGCCAACCATCTCACCATGTCAAATACTAATGGGTTTCCTAGGCCACAGGACTTTTTTTTTTTTTTAAACCAGAATAGTCCCTGGCAAACTGGACTGTTGGTTACCCTAGAAAAAGGCTGTATTTTTTTAAAGGGGATGGACTCTACTTGAGTCCAATCAAATGGACTCAGACTTGGATAATAACAAACATAGCCACCTCTACTTACTGAGTATTTACTACATATACAGACACTGTGCAAGTACTTTAAATACATTTTCTCACTTAATTTTTAAGGTAACCTACGAGATACGCATTTTATCTCCATAATACAGAATAGGAAACTCCTGATACTGACAGAGTTAAGAAACTTGCCTGCAGGTAAACAGTTTGAATGAAAGGGCTATAGACCCAGTAAAAATAAACAACTTGGTAAGGACTGGAATGAACATTTGGAGCAGATGTTGCATAGTTCTGAAGGAAAGAATTTGTCCTCATATTTATTTAGCTTGAGATTTTTAATCAGTTTTATTCTTTAAGGGAAGGTTAGCAGGACTCAGTCAAAAAGAGGTCTGGGATTTCTACAAAGTTTGGGACAGTTGATCTTGGTCTATGAAGCTGGGAAGAGTAAGCTATCCAGATTCTGAATAGGACCTCACTGACTGAGTTCATACTGTTAGTAATTAGAACTCAGTTCAACTTTCGTTACCAGAACTTAGGTTCAAATTCAGTTTGTCTAAAATTTTTTACCTACTTTTTTTTAAATTTTATTTTGTTAATTACCATACATTACATCATTAGTTTTTGATGTAGTGTTCCATGATGCATTGTTTGCGTATAACACCCAGTGCTCCATTCAGTACGTGCCCTCTTTAATACCCATCACCAGGCTAACCCATCCCCCCACCCCTCTGGAAGCCTCAGTTTGTTTCTCAGAGTCCATAGTCTCTTGTGGTTCGTCTCCTCTGAAACAAATAATACATTATATGTTAAAAAAAAAGAAGATAGTAGGAAGGGAAAAATGAAGAGGGGGAGATTTACCTACTTTTTTAAGGCAGTGAAATAATTACAAAGCAAGATATAGTAAGATATTGATTATATAAGGTCCTGGATGTTCTGGTCTGAATTTCATCCCTCATGCTACCTCACTCACAGGAATAATGTAGGGTTAGGGATAGTATAAATGTTAGAGTAGGCTTTGAAGTAAAACAATCCTAGATTTGTGCCCTGGCTTCATAATTAACCATCTGAGCAAGCCGTTTTACCACTTTGACCATTTTCCTCTTCAGTACAAAGAAGTTACTACCCACCTCACAGGGTGGTAATTAAGTGAGGTAGTATATGTTAAGGTGCTTAGCACAGAGCTAAGTGCTCAATAAATGATAGCTATTAATATTAATAATAGCTTCACCAGAATTTATTATTTTTTTTTTTTGGATACTAAAAGAATACTGCATCCATCAATAAGAGGTAACAGTGGAGTTTGGATTTAATTCTAAAGATACTGGGGAGGCATTAAAGGATTTTAAGCAGTGAAGCGGCAATAAATGAAAGGAAACAGTAAAGAAGCCCATGAAAGAGTTTAAGGAGGAGTGAGCAGAGAGAGAAGGGAAAAAACAGGACACGTATTATCTTAAGGCCAGGAGAGAAGTGGGGACAACCTTGTTAAGTGATACAAGAGAAAAATAAGACCTACAAAGTGTCCACTGAATGGCTGATACAGAGAACGTCTAAGGCCCATTAGAGCACAGCCATTTTAAATGATGCCATCTGTCTGCTTGCAATAAAGCAACATTTCTTAGTTTCTCCACTGCATGCAAAGACACAACCAACCTTTCCTTTGAGTCCTGAGCAAAAATTTGCAACAGCTTCCCTTTGCCTGTGGAATTCAAACTACAGGTTCCTTAGGCTGTTGTTCTAAGCTCTTCACAACATAGCCCCAAACCAACTTTCTATCCTCTTTGTCCCCTACTACCCTAAAGATATCCAATTTTCCTTTCAACTAAATGTCTTGCTGTCCTCCAAATACAAACACAGTAGGCATTTTCTCAAATTCATGCTTTTATTTGTATCCTAGTTATAGCACTTAATGAATTTGCTTCATATTATAATTATTTGTATACCTGCAATTACAAAATCTCAGAATCATAAGAAAACTTAAGAAAATATTTCTCTTACAGAAATCTTGTCAGTTTTTTCACTAGTCTGTGGCAAAATGAGAAAAAAAGAATATTTTGGTGTATCCTTCATAAATATATAAATTTATTTGGCTCAAAGGACTATCCTTTAATTAGAGACTACTAGAGACTCTTAAGTTTTGTTTTGGTGTTGAAACATCCTTTCTTTTACAATATGATGGTGATATAAAGAGTATTTTTTTTTAATGTCCATACTTGCTAATTTAAAAATTGGTAACTTTGGGGTGCCTGTGTGGCTCAGTCAGTTAAGCATCCGACTTGATTTCGGTCATGATCTCAGGGTCATGGGATCGAATCCCACATTGGGCACCGTGCTCAGTGTCGAGTCTGCTTGAGATTCTCTCTCCCTCTCCCTCCGCCCCTGCCCCTATCCCTGCTCACTCGCTCTCTCTCTCTCTAAAAATCAATCTATAAAATCTTTAAAATACCTATAAAATATTGGTAACTTTATGTAAATTTGCAAAATTTTTTTTAATTCTCAAAGTTCATGAAATAAAAAAGCGAGAGAACCATTAATCTCTTCTAACCCTTACCTGGCCCACAAATTCCCTCTGCAACATCTCTAACAAGTTATGCAAACCTCTGATTGAACACTTCCAGAGCCAGTGGAAGTGTTAGGAGCCACTGCCTCCTAAGATAGCATATTTCATTTTTTAACAGCTTTACCTATGAGAAAGTCTTACCTCAGCTCCACTTCTAGGTCAAAAAGCTGTTTGAGAGCTGCACTTTTTATTGCTTACTTTCGAATTCCCTACTTTATGCCTTTTCCATGGTAGTCACTCAAAAATATTTCTTAATTGACATTCTCTAAAGGCATCTAAGTTTGACAAAAATTATAACCTATGATCCTGTAATGCAAAAACATTTAGCGATGGGGCCTTGGAAAGGACAATAACACCCTTTCCCTGCAGGAGGTGTATTTACAAAGTAGGAGGATTAAAGGTTTGGGATGGAATTTATATTGTTTTCCTTAGGTATTAAGTCTATTCATCAATATAGCACTAAAGCCTTCCAGACTATCCTTTGAAAATTGCCTAAAAGCCCTGGGGAAATTATTATATTATTTTGTTCTAATTTTGTTTTATAGCTTTTCATATATAATCACTTTAGGAGAAAAATAATCTAGGAGATAAAAAGTTGATAATGTGATTTGATTATATTCATTTGTAATTTTGTGTTATTTCTTTTTCTAAAGCTGGGGCCTCAACTTTGGTGACCAAGGATATATTCGGATGGCAAGAAACAGTGGAAATCACTGTGGGATTGCTAATTATCCCTCTTACCCAGAAATCTAGAGGATCTCTTCATTTTATAACAGTCCAAAAAAATGAAACACTTTCTCTTAACTTAATTTTACCTGCTATAACCTGTAGAAATAAGTATGTTGTGGCCAATGTATATTTACTGTACTAATAGAATATAGGTTGACTCTTCTATTTTTTTTAGTTTTGCAGATATTGGAAAAATTTTGCTACATAAATTAATAATGCACTATAGATATACCTGTATGAGAACTGGTCAACCGAAGAAATCTGTCATGCTTGTTTTGTCACTCTTATTTTACATGCTTTGTCTTTTTAAGTTCCCTGATATCCTTTTGTAATATGATGGCATATAAATGCTTAATAAATATCTCTTTTCAACTTTGTATCATTACCACATACCATTCTTTTCTTATCCTTAGGTAACTATTATAATCTATCATGAGGATGTAAATTATAGTATGCTGGTGAAGGGCTTTGGCAAATTTAATGGGGGAAACTACTAGGTTATTAATGTCTGGAGGGCTCAGATTATATCTTTGCACATTAAAGGATTAGATAATTTTTTTTAAAGTAGGCAAATACTTAAGATGCAATCTGTTTTCAAGCACTTTGGAAGAATCATTTTAATGATCAACAATTAATATACTAATTCAGGGGCGCCTGGGTGGCTCAGTCGTTAAGCGTCTGCCTTCGGCTCAGGTCATGATCCCAGGGTTCTGGGATCGAGCCCCACATCGGGCTCCCTGCTCGGCGGGAAGCCTGCTTCTCCCTCTCCCACTCCCCCGCTTGTGTTCCCTCTCTCGCTATGTCTCTCTCTGTCAAATAAATAAATAAAATCTTTTAAAAAAAAATACTAATTCAAATTATTTTTACCTGGTCATTAGCAATTTGGCCAGAACCTTTTGGGGGCAAATAATTAAGTCAACCTGAATAAAATAACCAAACTGCATCTCTTTTAAAATATTCCATTACTGGGGTACCTGGGTGGCTCAGTCAATAAATGCTGGGTGTGGAGCCTACTTAAAAAAAAAAAATTCCATTACTGATATTTTTATCTAATTCAGATTGAACTTTGTCCCAACTGCTCTAGAAGAGTAGACAGATTCTGAAGATGCAGCAAGAACTTTAAATTTGGGGGCGCCTAGGTGGCTCAGTTAAACCACCCACTCTTGATTTCAGCTCAGGTCATGATCTCAGGGTTGTGAGATGGAGCCCCACAACAGGCCCGATGCTGGGCATGGAGCCTGCTTAAGATTCTCTCTCTTTCCCTCTCCCTCTGCCCCTCCCCCTCTAAAAAAATAAATACATAAATTTTAATCAGTTCATGACTATGACATGAAAAATGTGTGGGATGATGTAATTAGTTGATCTTAAAATGAACTTAAACTGATTTGATTATCTTTGGTTCCCTCTCCATAAAGAGCATTTTATTTTTTTAAAGATATTTATTTATCCATTTGAGAGGGCAAGTGTGCAAGTTGGGGGAGGGGAGGAGGAGAAGGGAAAGGAAGAGGGAAGGAATCCCAAACAGACTTGGCACTGAGTATGGAGCCTGACTTGGAGCTCAATCTCACGACCCTGAGAACATGACCTGAGCCGAAACCAAGAGTCAGATGCTCAACCAACTGAGCCACCCAGGTGACCCCATAGAGAACATTTTAAAGAAGAAGAATTGCTAACTGTAAAAACATGAACATAATATATGACTACCATCAAAAGTGTAGAGAAACATTGTAATTAAAAAGTATTTAGTCAAGGGGTGCCTGGCTGCATGGGATTTTGATCTCCGGGTTGTGAGCTCAAGTCCCATGTTGGCCGTAGGGCTTACTTAAAAAAAAAGAAGAAAAATGAAAGTATTTATTAAAAAAATATTTAATTGATTATTCTTTAGTTTTTATTTTGCCCACAATTTTTTAAGCACTGTAAATGGAACAAAAACATAGGTGGGTTTTAACTTTTGTAAGTCTGATGAAGCCTATAAACACTTGCTTAAAATAATGTTTTTAAATACATAAAATAAAATATATAGGAATACAAAGGAAACCAACTTTATTGAAATGCAGTTATTAAAATGTTAAAATATAGGGGCACCTGGGTGGCTCAGTTGGTTAGGTGTCTGCCTTCAGCTCAGGTTATGATTCCAGCATCCTAGGATCAAGCACTGAGTCTGGCTCCCTGCTGAGCAGGGAGCCTGCTTCTCCCTCTCCCTCTGCCTGCCACTCCCCTTACTTGTGCTCTCTCTCCCTCTCTCTGTGTCAAATAAATAAACAAAGTCTTAAAAAAAATGTTAAAATATATATCTGTGCCACAGTAATACATATGCTTCTTCATAACAAGAATTAATAACTATCTTAAATTTGAAGTAGTGATGAGTATAAATGATATTTGACAGGTATCTGCAGAAACTATAATGTTATATATAAAAAATATCTGACTTTTCTTTTGGTGATAAAGTTACAAGTATTGCTAATATTATTGTTTTATGGACTATATTCAGAATTGAAGGAAATGATAACTTTTAGTTACAGGTTAGTGAAAATAAAGATGTAATTTTTTTCCCACACAAATTCTCTGAATTCTATCCATGGACCCTGGATGCCAGGTGAAGAACCCTTAAACTAAATAAACAGAGTAATGAAATATTTAACAAAGATCTGTATTCTATGTGCAACATAAAGGGAAATTTTTAGCAATAAGTAATTTCAAACCTTCAGAAATAAATAGCTTTTTTAAAAAATTAAGTTTAAAGCAAAAAGGAAAAGAATAAACTTATTCTGGAACCTATATATAGGGATGATTTGAAGAAAATAAAAAGGATACTAGCTAGAAAGTACTACAGTAAGTACATATGTGAGGTGATATAAAACCTTGGACAACTTTAGCAGCTGTGAAAAAAGAAAAAGAAAACAAACAAACAAGGAGCAAATTTGGAAGTCATTATAGAGTAAAAGTTGACAAATCTTTTAACTGGACAATAAAGGTAAAGAAACAAGGATTTAAACATTGCAGAACTAGGAGTCCACTGGACAATGCCACTATGAACATATAAGAAAAATATGAAGACAGAGATGTATTTCCTCAAATAAAATTATTCTTTTCTTATTGTTCTAGATGAGAATCTTTTTTTTTTTAATTTTATTTATTTATTTGACAGAGAGAGACACAGCGAGTGAGGGAACACAAGCAGGGGGAGTGGGAGAGGGAGAAGCAGGCTTCCCGCTAAGCAGGGAGCCTGATGTGGGGCTCGATCCCAGGACCCTGGGATCATGACCTGAGCTGAAGGCAAATGCCTAACGACTGAGCCACCCAGGCCATCCCTCTAAATGAGAATCTTGATGATGCTTCAAATATTCACACTCTAAGTTACCAGAGAGACTATATAAATCAGAACAGGTCCATCTTCTTAAAAATGAAAGCAATCCTTAGAGGACATAACTACTCTAGGGCGCCTGGATGGCACAGTTGGTTAGGTGTCCAACTCTTGGTTTTGGCTCAGGTCGTGATCTCTAGGTTGCTATCTCAGGGTCATGAGATTACCCGCCTGAGGCATTCAGCAGAGTCTGCTTAAGAGTCTCTCCCTCTGTTCCTCCTCCGCCCCCACACTCTTTCTCTCAAATAAATAAATCTTTAAGAAAAAAAAAGAAACATAACGACTCAAGATGAATCAATGTATCTTTGCTGATGCCTGCCCCCCTCCCCAACCTTCAATTTGTTCTCCACCCAACAGCCGAAGCAATCATTTACAAACATAAATTTCATAATATCTTTCCCAATTGTAAGCATTCAGTAGCTCCCATGACACTTGAAATAAAACACAAATTCCTTAACATTGACTATTAAATTCCGCATATCCTGGCTTTCCTATCTCATCTGGAGTCAGTTTTCCTCATTTGCTATGTGCTAATCCATACTGGCCTTCCTTCAGTTTTTGAAGCACTTCTTATGTTAGGACCTTTGCAAGTGTTGTTCTCTCTACCCAGGATACTTTCCCGCCACACTCTTCCAATAACTTCTACTCAGCCTTGTGGTTGTAACTCAAATGTCATTTCCTTAGAGAGGCCTTCCATGACCCACCTTCTCCTGTAAATTGTTTCTTTTCCTTTGACTCTCATTGAATCCAATGCTTTTCTTTCAAACCTTGTACCAAATTATAATTATATATGTATTTATATACTTATTTGTATAACATCTCTCTCCTTCATTAGATCATAGGCTCAACTAGGGCAGAAATCATGACTCTTGTTTACTTACCACTTTGTACTTAGAACATAGCACAGTGCCTACCTGAAAGTACTCTGTCACCATTTATTGAAAGAAAAAAATACACGAGTGATGGATGAATGCAAATGAATGACCAGCACATTATAAGAGTTAGAAATAAAACTATGTCCTAATAGTTCTTTCACAGTAATGGAAATCTAACACTTGTAGAAACTATTTTAAAACTTCTATTAAAATTTAAAGGAACCTATCATTCAAAACTTTCTTTTCCTTCTTCCGTCTCTTTCCTACCCCTCCTAGGCCTATACTTTGATCTGGATTTTGCTCCTCTTCCTTTCTACTTCACTGAGATAAAGATAATCCTCTTCCTTTCTACTTCACTGAGATTGCTTTAATAAAACAGTAAGCTAAAATTTTATAATATTCAGGTAGCTATCAGTTCCTGAGATTACTTACTTGTTTAATTTTTTTTTAGTACAGCTAATATATTCACATGGCTCAAAAATCAAAAAGGATTGCAGGGGAGGAAAAAAAATCTTTTTCCTACTACCCTCCTAGATTCTGTCGCTGGAGCCAGGTAAATTGGACTGACAAAAGGTAGATTAACAATAGAAAAGCATACATATTTAATATAAGTTTTACATGACACGGGAGCCTTCATAAGGAAATGAAGACCACAAAAAATAAACTTGACTTTTGGGGCGCCTGGGTGGCTCAGTCGTTAGGCGTCTGCCTTCGGCTCAGGTCATGATCCCAGGGTACTGGGATCGAGCCCTGCATCAGGCTCTCTGCTCGGCGGGAAGCCTGCTTCTCCCTCTCCCACTCCCCCTGCTTGTGTTCCCTCTTCCGCTGTGTTTCTCTCTGTCAAATAAATAAAATCTTTAAAAATAAATAAATAAACTTGACTTTTTATACTACATTTGATGAAGAATGGAAAGTCCTGGGGACACCTGGGTGGTTCAGTCAGTTAAGCGTCTGACTTCGGCTCAGGTCATGATCCCAGGGTCCTGTGATCGAGCCCCACATTGGGCTCCCAGCTCAGTGCAGAGCCTGCTTCTCCCTCTCCCTCTGTTGCTCCCCCTCCTTGTGCTCTCTGTCTGTCAAATAAATAAATAAAATCTTAAAAAAAAAATCTATTAAAAAAAGAAAAAGGCACAGCAATGCAAAACAAAACCAAAAAAAACAATGTAAAAACATGGTACTTGTTTACAATATGAGAGCTGAAACAAGAAGGCTGAACATCATGTTGTTCAACCTCTGTTGGGAATGTGTATGTAGAAAGACGCAAAATTTTTTTTGCCACTCTGCACATGTCTGCAAATGAATTCAAAAGCACTATTTTGAATTGCTTTTATTTTTTTTTAAATTTAGTCTCCATTTATTTGACAGATTGGCACCTTGTAAATATGTCACTTTTCATAATTGGGCTGTCAGAACTACCACTTGGGCTCACATAAATGGGCTGCTCAAATAGTTACCTACTGGCATTTTCTTTCTGCTCAGATATGTGCTGGCTTATTGGTCCAGAACTCTAATGTGTCCTCATGATATTGGGGTATTCCATGTAGTCCAGTAGAAGAGCTCCATTCCATGGATTTACTTTGTTGTGGTTGAATTGCTTTTTAATTTGGAAGTTACAAATTAATTTTAGTAACTGGGCAAATTCACTTTTATGAAGTCTATGAATAATGAAGATTGACTATATAAAACAGTGAAAAATTTCTATTCTACTCCTTTCCCCTAAAGGCTTAGATCCCTCCTCCTCAGAAGTAACCACAATTATGAGTTTCTTGTATATCTTTCTAGAATTTATTATGCATATAATGGCAACTTAAACATGCATGTATGTTACTTTTTATCATTATCATTTTATCATTAATAATTTTTTAAAAGATTTTTTATTAATTTATTTGACAGAGAGAAACACAGAGAGAGAGGGAACACAAGCAGCAGGGGGAGTGGGAGAGGGAGAAGCAGGCTTCCCGTGGAGCAGGGAGCCCAATGAGAGGCTCCATGCGGGGCTCAATGCGGGGCTCAATGCGGGGCTCGACGCGGGGCTCGATCCCAGGACCCCGGGATCATGACTTGAGCAAAAGGCAGACAGTTAACGACTGAGCCACCCAGGCGCCCCTTTTTTATCATTAATTTTGAAGGGGTCCGGACTATGTTCCAGTGGCATAAGGATTATTTTGAACTGAAGAAATTTGAAAATCAATGACTGTAGGAAGAGGCTTTTCCTCCATTCCTTTTATTTTCTTAAAAGCAAAGCTTCTCGAAAGAATTCAATTGGAGGCACCTGGGTGGCTCAGTCATTAAGCGTCTGCCTTCAGCTCAGGTCATGATCACAGGGTCCTGGGATCGAGCCCCGCGTCGGGCTCCCTGCTCCACGGGAAGCCTGCTTCTCCCTCTCCCACTCCCCCTGCTTGTGTTCCCTATCTCACTGTGTCTCTCTGTCAAATAAATAGAAAAGAAATCTTAAAAAAAAAAAAAGAATTCAATTGTCCTGAATCCCCTCCCAAGGAGTTTCACAACAGGGGATGATTAACTCCTGTTACCAAAGACAAGAAGTCAGCACAAGTCAGCCCCTGGATAAGAAATCACCTAAAGAGACATTGTCATAAAACTCTCATATATTCCACCTATTCTCCTAAGGGCCCATTCATTTTTCCTACAAGTCATATGTTCTCTCATAAGTTCCCCTCTGCTCCTCCCCTTCCCCTATTAAGATGGCTTATAAACTCCAAAATCTAACCACATCCTTGCACGTTTCTTTGTGAATGCCTGTGCATATATACATACTTAAATTTGTTTTTCCCTCTTGCTAATCTGTCTGTTGTGCATTTAAAATGCAGGCCCCCAAGTACAAAATCGAAAAGGATACAGGAAAAGATGTTCCTCCCCAACAATTTCAAAGAGCAAATGATAAATTGTACAAAAATCGATCCATAGTACATAGATACGTGTATTTGGGCAGCACTTGTGTAATATAACCAAGAATTTATCAATTTCTAGACAGCAAAAATGTTATGTTCTCTCAGTAAGTACCTAGTAGCTGTTATCAAACAATTCAGAGACACAATCAAAATGGTACTGTGATTAACACTATGCATAACTGAAGGCTGTTTGTTTTACAGTGAGTATCTGTAAAAGCCTAACATCCCATTCTCTTAACCAATTTTTTTTTTTAAGACTTTATTTATTTGTCAGAGAGAGCGCGAGCACAAGCAGGAGGAGGGGCAGGCAGAAGGAAAAGCTGAGCAAGGCAGGCAGGGGGAGAAGCTGAGCAGGGAGCCTGATATGGGACTCAGTCCCAGGACCCTGAGATCATGACCTGAGCTGAAGGCAGTTGCTTAACTGACTAAGCCACCCAGGCATCCCTTAACCAATTATTTTTAAAATCAGTAATACTTTTAAATCAATGATAATTCTTTTAGCTGTTTCTTTTAGTATTTACCTTCAGGTTTCTAATATATTTGTATTGCTCTTTTTAATGGTATCTACTTACTATTATGGTAATCGATGTTTTAGATGTCTTGCATCAACACCACCCTTTTCTCCACTCTCATTCTCAAAATATAGTCAGTGATATAGTTAGTTAAATCAGTAGTTACTGATTGTATTGAAGGAGTTCAGAACACAGCACCCAAAAACATGATGCTCCGGCATACTATTTTGAGTTAAAAGCACTTGAAAAATAGCAGCTGCGAGAAGGACATTCTGATTCTCCTTCCTTTTCTTAAAAGCAGGAGATAAAATTCCCATGTGAAAGATATCCTCCCTATTTCAGAAGGAAAGAGAAATTCATGTCACCAAGGGCATGAGGTCGAGGCCACGATAAATCTATACAAACCAACCTTGTTAACCTAACCCCTATCTTTCTAGTCACTGACTCATATAAATGCTCTAGCCCGAGCCCCTTTGCCTAGTCACATTTTCACAATTTACTATTCTTTGTCCAACTCAGTATATAAAGCATTCAACTCAATTGGGTCTTAACTTTTCTTGTGAAGACTCCCAAGTGCATGTAAAGAAGATATAGTTAAAATTTGTATGTTTTTTCCTGTTAATCTGTTTTCTGTTAGTTAAATTCTTAGGTCCAACCAGAGACCCTAAGAAACTAGAGGAGAAATTATTCATCCCCTACAGCATTATTCTGATTCTGTGATTCAAGATGAGCTATTTACTTTTTCATTTATTTTTTTGTTTTTTGATTGTTGTTAATAACTCAAAAGTAAATGTAATAAGAAGCACTGAATCATAAACCTAACGTGTCATTATTATGGTGTCCTGGCTCCCCCTCTGGCAAGGCTGAAATTGGTTGTGGTCTCAGGAAACCAAGTTTACCTGAATCCGTTTTCTCACCTCTAAAATAGGAGAAATACTTGTGTTTTCCTCCTAAAACAAAGGTCTTAGAAGAAGCAAAGTAGGAGTAAGATAGAAGAATAAGATAGTGAATTTTGAAAGCCCCTTGTAAACTTCAAATGTGAGAGAACTATAAAGCAAAATAATCACTAGACCAGGGGATTTCAGAATTTTTTACTGAAAACAAGGTTCTAGACTTCATTCCTCTCCTGATTGACTCTGGGCAAATCTTTTAATACTGGGGTGGCTGTTTTCTAACTGGTAATGCAGACATATCAAAGTTAATGAATAATTATGATATGTTTACACTGCTAACACAATTTATTCAGATGTATAACAATTTGTAAACAGCTTGTACTCTTCAGCAATCTCCAACTACCGACCAGCTCTGATTTTATTATTGCTTCTAAATGAGACATTAACTACACTTGAAGCTATCCACTGTCCCCACAGACAGCACAGTAGAAATATCTAAGTAGGAGACTGCCGGATCACCTGGTTTCCTGAAGACACGGGAGACTAAGGCGGGAATGCAATGTATTTGTGGCAGATCCAACAACAAAATCGAAAGTTAGAAAACAATCAGAAATTAACAGGATTAATTAAACGGCGGTTGAGAACACTTTAGTCACTGTAGGAAAGCTAAGTATTTCGGGAAGGCTTGGTACATCCAATTACCTAACCTAAGCCTGCTAGCAGTCTGGCATTTCTCTGGCTGAGACTGGTTCTTCAGCTTCTCGGGATTCCCAGAGCTCCTTGCGCGGCTCTTGGCGGGAAAGCAACTGGAAGTCACAAGGCTGCTGCCGCGCCTTCAACGGCGACGGTTGAAGGAAAACGCCTGCGCATCAGGCAAAGCGCGTGCCGCGTGGTGCAGGTTTGGTGGTCGCTGGCGCCCGGCCCTCAGACGTTCCGTAATGTATATGTGTTTGTTTGTTTGTTTTCTTTCGTGTTTTTGTTTTTTGCTTTTTAATCTCATTTTCTAACACCTCCAAACTCCTTTTAAGTTTCTTAAAGTCTTAATGGTGAAACACACGGGGGGAAAACGTAGACCTACTTATTTTTCACAGGAGTTTCTTGAGGCGAGGTTAACTCTGGCGTCTGGTCCAGGCTTTGTCAAGATCAGTTAAAACACGTACAGTAAATCGTCTCTTCTGGGACTTCTTCCAGTTGAATTGTCTGATTAAGAAAAGTGAAACTGGGGACCAAAAAAATTGAAACTTACATGAAAATAACAGTTATAATCGAGAAATCGGAATCAGCCAAAATCTGGAATATTTTCTGTTCCTCTTTTGTGGTTGTTCCACAGAGTAGGACAGTATGTCATTATATCGAGAGCCATGCTGAAGTTCAGTGAAGGACCGTTACCTGATTCGGTCATTTTGAAACTACAAATTTAAAACAAAAATTTTAAGATTATTTATTTTATTTTATTTTTTTAAGTTTTTTTTTTTTTTAATTCATTTGAGAGAGCGAGCGAGAGAGCTCTCACATGAGAGCAGGAGCAGGGGGAGGGGCAGAGGGGGAAGGAGAAGCAGATTCCGCGCTGAGCAGGGAGCCAGAGGAGGGAGGGGCTTCCCAGGATCATGACCTGAGCCTGAGTTGAAGGCAGACGCTTAACGGAGTGAGCCACCCAGGCGCCCCCACAGTTGTTGGGTTTTTTTTTTTAGGTATACATACATAAAAGATCTTTATTATAAGGAATTAGTCACATAATTAGAAGTCCCAAGATCTGCAGTCAGCAAGCTGGAGACTCAAGAAGGAGCTGAAGTTTCAGATTTAGGGAGGGTGATCTGCTTTGCTCAGTCCAGCAACTCAAATGTTCATCTCATCCACAGCACCCTCACAGACACATCCAGAACAAAAATTTTAGATTATTTTAAAGAGTTTGGCAGGGGCAGTTTTCATTACCTGATACCTACCTAACTGTAGCAGTGTACTCAATGCTTGAATACTGTGATTTACTTATTTGTGTAAAATTTATTTACATAAAATTCATGTAGAATTTATTTTCATTTATTTACATAAAGTTCTTTCTGACTTTACATGTAATAAACTAGAATATTAGGAATAAAGAAGATCTGAAGTTAAAGCTTGTATTTGTGTCACAAGGTTGAATTAAAGAAAAGACTTTATTGGAAGATGGCCACTGCACAATTGCAAAGAACTTCCATGGTATGAGTTTGTGTATTTTACTGTATTTTAATTTAGCTAATTTTATTGTTTCTTGAAGTCTCAACTCTTTTTATATTCTAAAGTTAGAGTCAACTGTTTGAGGGTTTAATGAGATCAGGAAATTCCATATTTTAAGAACTGAAGATATTTACTAAACTCTTTATAGAGTCAGTGGAGAATTGTATTAGATATTTGATGCATTGCATTAAATAACTGGTTCATATTCAATTTACATTAGGTGTTAATAAATGCCATTCTGTTGCTTTGATGAAATTATCATTCTTAGCAGTCCATTCCTAGGAAATGAAGGTCCATGCCTCACAAAGATAAAATTCTCATCTTTGCGCAGTTCTTGTGTTATAGTTACCTGTGTCAAACCTAGTCAGAAACTAAAGAGAAAAGAAGTGTTATCTATCATGTATTATGCCCTTACAGACAGTCAACCTGCAGGAGGATTTTTAACATGATTCTTAACCACTTTTTGCATTTTACCTTTAGGCTGCAACCCTGGAATTACCCTCACATCTTAGAAGCCACCCTGACTTGCTGGGGATTACTAACCACTGTGGTTAGGAATTTTTATTTTATTTTATTTTATTTTATGGTTAGGCTTCTTTGGGAAAGTATCATGCTTATGCAAAATTAGATCTACTCAAAGTTCAGGAAGATGTTATTTTTAATAAATCTAAATTTATTATTAAATAAATTTAATTTTCCTTGAATTTAGAGTGCATTGGTGTTTCCCAATAAGATATCAACAGAGCAACAGTCTCTAGTGTTAGTGAAGAGGCTCCTAGCAGTTTCAGTATCCTGCATCACATATTTGAGAGGAATATTTCCGGAATGTGCTTATGGAACAAGATATCTAGATGGTAATGTCATGTTTATATTTTGTTTGTTTCAATTTTTTTAATGTAATGTTTATTTTAAAACTTTTGTTAGAGGTGCCTGGGTGGCTCAGTGTGTTGTGTCTGACTTTTGATTTCAGCTCAGGTCTCAATCTCAGGGTCATGAGTTCAAGCCCATGTTGGGCTCCATGCTAAGCGTGGAGCCTATTTAAAAAACACACACAAAACTCTTTCTTTAAACATGTTTTTATTTTGGCTTGCTTTAAAACTGTAATTTTTTGACCCAGCAATTGCACTACTAGGTATCTACCCCAAAGATACAAATGTAGTGATCCAAAGGGGCACCTGAACCCCAGTGTTTTTAGCAGCAATGTCCACAATAGCCAAACTATGGAAAGAGCCCAGATATCCATTGACAGATGAATGGGTAAAGAAGATGAATGGGTAAAGATGGACTACTACTCAGCCATCAAAAAATGAAATCTTGCCATTTGCAATGACATGGATGGAACTAGAGGGTATTATACTAAGTGAAATAATCAGAGGACAATTATCATATGAACTTACTCATGTGTGGAATTTAAGAAACAAAACAGAAGATCATAGGGGAAGAGAGGGAAAAATAAGACAAAATCAGAGAGTGAGACAAACCATAAGAGACTCTTAAATAGGAAACAAACTGAGGGTTGCTGGAAGGGAAGGGGTGAAGGACATTGAGGAGAGCACGTTGTGATGTAATGAGCCCTGGGTATTATATAGGACTGATGAATCACACTGAACTCTACCTCTGAAACTAATAATACACTATATATTAATTAATTAAATTTAAATTAAAAAATAAAATAAATAAAATGGGAAAAAATAATAAAACTAATTTTTGCTTAGAGATTTTTTTAAATAATAGCTTTATTAAGATATAATTCACATACCTGACAATTCATGCATTTAAAGTGCACAGTTGAAAGATTTTTAGTATATTCAAATCAGTGTGCAACCATTACCACAGTCAATTTTAGTACATTTCGTCAACCCGTAAGATACCATACCCACTAAGTGATTCTCTACTTCTTCCACCTCCGCAGTCTTAGGCATCCACCAATCTGCACTCTGTCTCTATGGATTTGCCTATTCTGGACATTTCATATAAATGGAATCATACGATATGTGGTCTTTGTGACCAGCTTCTCTCACTTGAATGTTTTTAAGCTTCATCCATATGGTAACATGAATTAGTACTTCATTCTCTTTTATTGCTGAATAATATTCCATTATATGGATATACCACATTTTATTTATTCCCTTCATCAGTTGATGAACATTTGTTTCAGTTGTTTACACTTTTTGGCTATTACGTATTTTTTCTTTCTTTTTTTTTTAATTTGAGAGAGAGGACCGACGAGCAGGAGCGGGGAGGGGCAGAGGGAGAGAATCTCAAGCAGACTCTGTGCTGAGCGTGGAGCCTGATGTGGAGCTCTATCTCACGACCCAGAGACCATGACCTGAGCCAAAATCAAGAGTCAGACACTGAACCAGCTGAGCCACCCAGGCGCCCCATTTTTTGGGCTATTATAAATAATGCCACTTTCATGTACAAGTTTTTGTGTGGACTAAGTGGTTTTTATTTTTTATTTTTTTTTTTTTATTTTTTTTATTTTTTAAAGATTTTATTTATTTATTTGAGAGAGAGAGAGAGTACATGAGAGGGGGGAGGGTCAGAGGGAGAAGCAGGCTCCCCGCCGAGCAGGGAGCCCGATGCGGGACTCGATCCAGGGACTCCAGGATCATGACCTGAGCCGAAGGCAGTCGCTTAACCAACTGAGCCACCCAGGCGCCCTGGACTAAGTGGTTTTTTAAAAGTATATTTAAGGGATGCCTGGGTGGTGCAGTCGGTTCAGCAACCGAATCTTAGTTTCAGTTCAGGCCTGATTTCAGGGTCTTCAGATCAAGCCCTACATGGGGCTCAGCCATCAGCACAGAGTCTGCTTGAGTTTCTCTTTCCCTCCCCTCTGCCCCTCCTCCCTGCGCATGCGCTCTGTCTCTCACTGAAATAAATAAATAAATCTTTTTTTAAACTATATTTAATACCTTTGGAAGCACTTAATCATAAAATTTTTCCTCAGTTTCTCAAGTTTAATTTTACCTGAGATTACTCTTATAGTGATGAACAAAGTAGATAAAAGCATTCGATTATTAATAGCTTTGTACAGTGGTAGTATATGTTCTTGTGTTATTTTAAGGAAGTAAAATAATAAAGCCTATTTATACTACAGTAATAATTCATTACCCAGCCCATAGTATGTACCTAACTTTGTGCGCTAACTATATGCTGAGACAATATGTTACGCTATGTTATGTATTATATCTTGTTAATTCATATTATAGGCCTGTGGTTAGATATTATACCTATTTTTCAGGTAAGGAACCTGAGACAGAGATCTCAGTCCTTTCCATTGTATTACCTGTTGCTTTCTTGCAGTTCTCTATCTCTGATAGCCAGTTAACTACTTGGTCTTTTACAGGTATTTAATTGGGATAAGGGCCCATGCAAATTCTCTAAGACTCTTGGATTATGATGGTGTGAAAACATTATATCTAACTTTAAATATTTTATAACTTTTTAAAAAGATTTTATTTATTTATTTGACAGAGAGAGAGAGATAGCGAGAGCAGGAACACAAGCAGGGGGAGTGGGAGAGGGAGAAGCAGGCTTCCTGCTAAGCAGGAAGCCTGATGCAGGGCTCGATCCCAGGACCCTGGGATCATGACCTGAGCCAAAGGCAGACGCTTAACGACTGAGCCACCCAGGCGCGCCAAATATTTTATAACTTCTAAAAAATAATTTTTTTCTACCCATCAACATGTATCTTAATCATTATGATGCCATTTTATAATGAGGATAAAAAGATTCTTTGTTTCCATAAAACTTTTCTTCTTTTAAATTATATTACTACCAATCATCTGGAAGTTCATTGCCATTTAAAAATATATCTCTAATACACAGCTGAAGAAAATAATCTTCAGTTAAATTTCTAGTTGTTTACCCTATATTTATATCATTTTGGTGTTTAGATCTTTGTGTCAAAATTCTGAGAGAAGATAAAAACTGTCCAGGATCTACACAGTTAGTGAAGTGGTAAGTAAAAGAATACCTAATGATATTAAATTATTTTTTTAAATAACATTTTTTTAATGTTATTCAGATATTTTACCTCCTATCCCGAACCATCCTCTATCAACATTTTATATTTCTGCCACTATTTGTTTTGTTTTATTATTTTAAGCTGGTTAATAAGAAGGGAGCTTTGGGGAGCCCAGCTGGCTCAGTCAGTAGAGCATGTGACTCTTGATCTTGATCTCAGGGTTGTAAGTTTGAGTCCCACATTGGGTGTAGAGATTACTTAAAAAAGATAAAAATCTTAAAAAAAAAAAAGAAGGGAGCTTTAATAAAATTTTGTATTCTTTAGTAATGAGATAACATGGAGACTTATTAAAAGAATTCTTTTCTGGAAATGCATTCAATCTAAAAATGAATCCTTTGTTATTTTTTAGGATGCTAGGATGCTATGATGCTTTACAAAAAAAATACGTAAGTCAGTATCTCCTTATCTTTTTTCCTACTGTTTATACTCTACAAATGTAATAACAATTGACACAAAGTAAAACATTAAACTAACTTGGGCATAGGCCAATCCAAATTACTCAAAAGTTTGAATATTTGAATATTTTAAAGACTAATATTCAATCATTTTAAGCCAATAGAATTAATACTTAACAAATTTTGCCAAGCCAGTTTTAATTGTTAACACGTATTTGTTTTAGTAACACATACTAACTTACAAAAACTTAATGAATTAAAAAGTCTTTTAAAATACTTCATTTATTAGTTTCACATTCCTTCTACAATTTTGTTTATACTAATAATTTAATAAATTATTTCTTTGTGAGAGTTCAAAAGTAAATTTCCGTGTAGTCTAGGTTAAATTGTCACCAATTCTGAATAAGTGAAATTTCAATTAATAAGTGTTTACTGTAGATTATAAGTGTTTTTATATACTTATGTTTATATCAGCATATATAAAGAAGTCAGGCTCTGAACAAAATTGTAAAAAAGATAAAATTTTATCCATGGTCACTAACCTCCCTTATTAAGGCATTAAATATTTAATACTAATTAAATATTGAGTGCCTGCTATGTGCTAGACACATATTCTAGGTAGGAGCTGGGTGAACTAACAGTGGTCAATGAGACAAAGAGGGTCCCTTCTGTAGTGGGAAAACAGTCAATAAAACAAGTAAATCAGATAATTTCCAATTGTGTTAAATGCCGATAAAATACTGAGAGAAAGTGTGTCGCAGGTGGAGAGGTGGGGTAACTTTAGATAGGGTGGTCCTGAGTAGGTGACATTTAAGCTGAGACTTGATTGAGAAGAAACCAGCCAGGCATTGACTTTGGGAGAGAATATTTCTGGCAGAACAGCAAATACAAAGAGTTGAAGGGGAGTTTAGAGAGTTCAAGGAACAAAAAGAAGGCCAATGTTGGGCGCCTGGGTGGCTCAGGTGGTTAAGCGACTGCCTTTGGCTCAGGTCATGATCCTGGAGTCCTGGGATCGAGTCCTGCATCGGGCTCCCTGCTCAGCAGGGAGTCTGTTTCTCCCTCTGATCCTTCCCCCTCTCATGCTCTCTCTCTCTGTCTCATTCTCTATCTCAAATAAATAAATAAAATCTTTAAAAAAAAAAAAAAAGAAGGCCAATGTTAATGGGAATGGAATGCAATGAGCAGTAGGGGAGGGAGAATAGACCAGAGGAGCCTAAGGAGATAGGCAGGGCCAGAGCATTCAGGACTGTATAGGTAAGGAGTTTGAATTTTATTTTAGGTGCAAATAAAAGCCACTTGAAGGTTTTAAGTAGAAATGTAACATCATTTGATTTATATTTTAAATTAAAAATCACTCCAGCTGCTGTTAAGACAATATACAGTGGAAGGAGAATAAGATTGGAATCCAGGAGAATGGTGCTTAATCTGTTAATGCTGTACTGGTGAAAAATCACCAGCGCTTAGACCAGCATGGCAGAGAAGGAAAGAAATGAAAAGATTCAGGATATATTTAGCAGTAAAACTGATTGGACTTGATAGATTGGTTGTATAGTGTAAGGAAAAGATCCAAATCAAGGATGACTCAGATTTTTGGCAGATTACTTGAGTGGATTATTTCCTGCGAGTCTCTATTCCTATGGTCTCTAAAGCCTCTTCCCTTTATTAAAGGAGCAGAGTCCTGAACTCTGCTTTTCTCTTTTCAAAATCAGTTCTTACATTGGTAAGGTTTAATATGTTATTTCACAATATATATTTTCCTTGTAACTGGCAGAAATGCCTGTATTTGCTTATATCAATGTCCTGCATGTCAACCTTCAGTAAGTCAACTAGAAATAGATATTTGGGGGAATAAGGAAGGACATCCAAGGTGTTGCTTTATATACATCATATTTTCTGCAAGATTATTTCTTATTAGGAATAAATGTTGAAATAAGACAAAAAATTCTTGTGATCCATCATGAAAAAATATTTTATAGAGTAAAAGTAAGATTTTTGTTCTCTGTTATATTTCAGCTAAGGATGGTTGTTCTAGCTGTAAGTATTTTTAAATTGTATGTTCTTTCTTAAAGACTGTCAAATTCGGCCTTGCTTATTTAAATAACACTAAAACCAGCAATTGATTATGTCACTTTATTCAAACAAATGATCTATTCAGTGGAAAAAAGTAACAAATTAATATTTTGGGGGGTCATTTTGTACTTTGTTTTTGCTGAATCCATTTAATAGTTTAGTCTAAACATCCAATTTAGTTCTCCTTGAATACTTAGTCTTCTATAACTCAATTACAAATTATTTTTAAATAGGTATACACCAATCCAGAAGACCCTCAGGTAGGTGTGCTTAAGTTAGTAAAGAAACATGATATCTCTAATATCTAAATATAACATAAATTATAATATCTTATGCTTTTATTTTTTTCTTTTTCTTTTTTTTATCTTATGCTTTTAATTGTATTCACTTTCACATGTATTTACACATTTGAACCTCATAAAGGCTTTTTTGAGGTAAGACAAGGATTGTATTGTTATCTTTAAACAGATTAATGTACTTACTACCAGAGAGATTGTGTGACTGATCCTGGGCCACAAATCCAAAACCCCTTAGAAATAACCTAAATCTCCTGACTTCTGCTTCTATATAACGTTCTTTTTATAAAATTATGAAAGGGGTTGAGTTCGACAAAAAATAAGATACTTATCCTGAACTTTGAATATTCATCCCAATCCAGTCACATCCACCTGTTCATCTGACAATTAAAGAAGGGATTACAAGAAGTGATAGGGAAAACCAATAACAAGGAACAAAGTGGAAAGATATTTGAGTACCTACTATTATTAGACTCTGTTCTTTGAGTTGTCTCATTTACTCATCATCATAAACTTCATAAGGTAACTACCATTATCATCTCCACTTTATAGGTAAGGAAACCTAGATACAAGATTTCTTGCCTAAGATCACAGTGGCAGAACCAGAATTTGGACCTAAGGAGGCCAGTCCATGATCTTGGTGCTTTAACCATTACACTATCACTATTATAATATAGTTTTTCATTCAGTCGTGGAGAAGCAGATTTTTTTTAAAAAAGAGAGAGCTGATCCCCATTCCTATGTGAGCACTGAAATGTAAAGAAAGCAATAAAAAAAAGCTTCAAGAAGGCTAGCAATGTGTCTTCTCTTTGCTACTCACCCCTGAAGTTAATGCTTAATATATGTCCATGGTGACAAAGAAAATCTCATGGGCAAAGGTTGTGAATTAGTTGATTGTTCAGAAGCTAACTAATTGTTCAGAAAATATTCATTTAGTTTCAGATGTTTTATGTAGTTGAACATTTTTTCTTTCAGTAAAAGAGCAACCTTGTTGATTCACTAATATTTATTGATTGTTTGGTGTGCCAGGCACTATTTTAAGGGCTCTGTATAAATTATCCTATTTGTTAAATATTCACAACCACCAATGAGATAGGTACTATTTTCAACCCCTTTTATTAGCTGGGGAAACTAAAACCTAGAAGGCTTAAATAACTTGCTTCCGGTTATATACAGCAAGGATTTAAGCCCTGTGCTTAAAGCCATTCTGCTTGAGTAAGACATAATACTGCCCCTCTTACCTGCCTGCTAAGGATTTCCTCCCCTCTGGTATATATGATATACATTACAATTAGTGGGATAATATGTATCTCACTTAAGACTGAAGCCCCAAATCCCAAATCATGGGAATTTACTATTAGGACTTGAAAGTTTCAGTGGACCAATAAGGATTAACATGGCAGAAAAAACTATTAAATCAATGTTAAGAGTCATACAAAAGCTGTATGTAGCTACTTGGCCACCAGTACTGTATATCAAATACATAACTGCAATGTTTTCTATTTAAGACAATTTCAGAATGTTACCAATTTAAATTCAAGTACTCTAGTAATGGACCAGTCATGGACTTCATAAGGTATTTTATCATTTTCTTTTTCTATTACAGATTACCACTTATTCATATTAATAATATATTGCTAAACTTCAGGATTAATTCTTAAACTTCTCAAACATCCCCAATTAACCATTGAGGTGTGGCTGTACAAAATATCCTTCATAGCTGCAAGCCCAGATTATGTGGCTAATTATATACTATTTTGATGTGAAACAGAGCCAAAGAGTAGGAAAGCTATTATATGCTTGAGTGATTAGAAATGTAATTAAAGTCCCTCACTCATTTCCTTTAAACATCTTATATAAAATGCATATTAATTTAAATAAAATTATTAGTTTATAACATTATTAGTAATGATATTAATGATATTAATTTTAATAATAGTGACATTAAAACACATTTTATGGTAACTTTCAACTTAAAAACTTAATGGTATAATAGGAATAAGAATATCAAATAGTAAAATGTGAAGTTGTTATTAGAAGCCCTGGCGTCATAAAAGAAATTAATGTGTGCTTCTCTTGTAGTAAAAACCAAAGCAGTGAATCTAGTATGTCATCTGCTGACACCAAGAAAGCAAGTATTCTCCTCATTCGCAAGATTTATATTCTAATGCAAAATCTGGGACCTTTACCTAATGATGTTTGTTTGACCATGAAACTTTTTTACTACGATGAAGGTACTATTTATAATACATCCTGTTGGTACCTATATGTTTTATTATTGAAACAATTGGTTTTCATCCCAAATGATTTTAAGCACCTAAATTGCAATATATTTTTTGAAATTATAAAATTTTCATTTAATATCAGTATTTGAAAAAGAAAGATTCAGGGGCTCCTGGGTGGCTCCATCAGTTAAGCGTCTGCCTTTGGCTCAGGTCATGATCTCAGGGTCCTGGGATTGAGCCCCGCATCAGCCCCCCCCCAGCGAGAAGCCTGCTTCTCCCTCTCCCTCTGCACCTCCCCACCATTTGTGTTCTCTCTCCCTCTCTCTATCCAATAAATAAATAAAATCTTAAAAAAAGAGAAAGATTTGAGGGCGCCTGGGTGGCTCAGTCGGTTGAGCGACTGCCTTCGGCTCAGGTCATGATCCTGGAGTCCCGGGATCGAGTCCCGCATCGGGCTCCCTGCTCGGCGGGGAGTCTGCCTCTCCCTCTGACCCTCCCCCCTCTCGTGTGCTCTCTCTCATTCTCTCTCAAATAAATGAATAAAATCTTTAAAAAAAAAAAAAAAAAGAGAAAGATTTGAAAAAATAGACTTTCAAATATACACAAACTTTTCCAGTGATACGAACATATCCATGTGAGGTACAACCTCACTAATAATAAAAGAAATGAAACTGTTGAGATGCTACTTTTCACTTACCGCAGCAGTAAGATTTGTAAACAAGGGTGTGGGGGAAAGCAGGCACTTTTATAAATTCTTGAGGGAATGTATATAGGTGCAACATTTTTAGAGGACAATTTAGCAGTATTGAAATTTTAGATGCACATTCTTTTTAATAGCTTGCATGGTATCCTTATAAACCTATAACGTTGCATGTTTGTGTTAAGTATATTCCCAAGATACTTTTCTAGCTATAGAATTTCCGAATTAAAGAGAATGTGCTGATAATTTATCCAAGGAGTATTAAATATGGATTAAAAAGAAATGTTAAAACAGCTAGGTAGGTATAGGGGCACCCGGGTGGCTAAGTCGGTTAAGCCTCCGACTCTTGATTTTGGCTCAAGTCATGATCTCAGAGTCATGAGATTGAGTCCCATTGGGCTCTGCACTCAGCACCAGTCTGCTTGTTCCTCTCCCTCTGCTCCTCCCCATCCCCAACCTCCCCACCCCCCACATGCACACACACACACACACACACACATGCTCTATCTCTCTCAAATAAATAAAATCTTTAAAAAAAAACAGCTAGGTATCAAACAGTATGATCTTATTTGTGTTTTGTTAAGGATATACATATATATGAAATATATATTTTACATGTGTAATATCTTCTAGAAGTACATAAAGCAACAACAATAATAACAACTAACATTTATTGAATACTTAAAATGTGCCAGTTCTGGTCTGAGCATTTTACACACTTTAATTCATCTAACACCCACAATGACCCCATGGGGTAGGTACTATATTATCCCCATTTCAGATGAGAAAACCAAATCAAGGATGATAAATAATTTATTCAAGTTCATATAGTCAAATGAAGGAAAAAAAGGTTGTTTTTTCTATACTATTTGAAATGTCTTCAATCTGTATTTATTATTATTGTTATTATGTTCCCTTCAATTTCATGAACATCACAGTTTATACTTACTTTTTGCAGTTACACCCCCAGATTACCAGCCTCCTGGTTTTAAGGATGGTGATTGTGAAGGAGTGATATTTGAAGGGGAGCCTATGTACTTAAATGTGGGAGAAGTCCCAACACCTTTTCACACCTTCAAAGTAAAAGTGACTACTGAGAAAGAACGAATGGAAAATATTGATTCAGCTATATTGTCACCAAAACAATTAAAAACACCACTTCAAAAAATTCTCATGGACAAAGATGATGTAGAAGATGAACAGGAGCATTATATAAGTGTCAGTACATTTTAAAGAGTTATAAAGTACAATAGTAACAAATGTTCGACTCAATTCTGAAGACTAATTCTAGTTCTCATTAATATTTATGTAAAGACTTATTATAATCATAAACTCAAGGTTGGTAGGGACCTTAAAGAAAGTATCGGCTTTTTGTTTTAAAACTCTTTACCTTGGTACAAACATTATTATCAGAAATTTAAAAGCACAACTATTCTGAATGAAGCAGGGAATGGTCCTGGAGGCCCAGTCACTCACCACCTCAACTACCCTCATAGTGGACTCTAAGGAAACTCTTTGGTCTGGAGCATAATTTGAAAACCACTGAACTACTCCAATCACCCAAATAATGTTGGAATCCTTTCTACCATACCCCTACTAGGTGCTCACTTTAGACCTGTACTTGAACTTCCTTGGGGCCTGCAAAGTCACTGTCCTGAAGCAGCCTGGAAGTTCCCAGAAGGCAGGAAAAATATCTCATCTTCGTAAACCTCCTGTGCCTAGCACTTAAGTGTACAGTGTGCATTCTCAGTATTGGTTGAATGAATGGATGACTAGAAATATAAAAAAGCCTTTTTTTAATTGTTGCCTCCCAGGAAATCTTTCACATTAACATGATTGTTTTTTAATCTCATCTTTGTTGTTATTCTGTTACCTCATTTTATTCTAAATTATAACCTCAGTACTTATGTATAGAGACTGACTTTTCTAATTTAGGTTCTGCCACATCCTAACAAATAGAAAATTCAGTTTTCAACCACTTTAGTTCAAGAAGAAGTCTTCTCTAAACCTAAATCCCAGTGATGGTTTATAAACAGATATAGCTGGGATTTATGTTGCATTCTTTAAAATATTTAAAGCTCTTTGACATATGTCACAAAGAGAAAAATAATTATAAAGTAGACCTTAAACTTGTTGCTATTTCTACCATACCATGACTGAGCTTTTTCTTCACTAACTCCCTGAAGAGGGTTGGGGCATTTTTTTTATTTAGAGTATATGATAACATCTGTATAGCAATTCCGGAGATAAAGAAGATATAGAAGGAGTGGTTGTATGAATTTGTCTAATTCATTGCCCTCAAACAATAGTAAGAACTAAGGGTTTTAAAACCATTATATTTTTGAGAAAGTTGTGTATTTTGTCCTTAAAGCAACCCTGCAAATAAATATGGTACCTTGTATGGTAATTATAGGACTTTATTTCTAGCAAGTGTAAGGTAGTTGTAGTGTTATGTTATATTTAACCTTCACGTAACACATCTGTTCATAAATACTTCTACCCAGTTGTTTTAATTGCTTTTTGAAATGTGTCCATTTTTTTCTTCATGTAATTATGTAGGATGATTTTGACATTGAAACTAAAATGGAAGAGCAGAAAAAAAAACCCTGGATCTTCTGAACTTGGAGGTAAGAAATTGATGAAAACATAGATTAATTTACTTCTAATTCAGTTTTATACCATTTTAACTCTTTTTTTTTTTTAACAGAACCAAGTTTAATTTGTGAGGAAGATGAAATTATGAGGTCTAAAGAAAGTCTAGATCTTTCAATTTCTCATTCTCAGGTATAAATTTGATAATTCATCTCACTTTTAATTTTTTTTCAGAAGACTATGACTTATATGCTTATTTAGTTAATTTTCAGATTTTCTTATTATATTCAAGGTCTTTTAGAAGAAAATTAGGTCTTGGGGCCCCTGAGTGGCTCAGTCGTTAAGCATCTGCCTTCGGCTCAGGTCATGATCCCAGGGTTCTGGGATCGAGCCTTGCATCGGACTTCCTGCTCAGCGGGAAGCCTGCTTCTCCCTCTCCCACTCCCCCTGCTTGTGTTCCCTCTCTGTCTGTGTCTCTCTCTGTCAAATAAATAAATAAAATCTTAAAAAAAAAAAGAAGAAGAAGAAAATTAGGTCTTAAGAAAGCTTTTTAACAAAATTTGAAAAATATATGTTGAAAAGTTTTGAGTATATTACTGTGGCTTTATTTAGTAATAAACCTAAATACTGCTCATAGAATTTCAGAATTTCAGAGCTAGATGGAATCTTAAGCAATTATTCCAGCACCTTTTGTATTTACAAATGGAGAATATAATACTTTTTGTTGCCTGGAGCAGACACGATTAATTTCATTTTCCAAAGACAATAAAATCTTGATATAACATTTAGATAAAAAGAACTTGAAAATAATGGGACTGATTATTGTCCACCTTCCTCTGCACTTCCCCTTTCTCCAGTGGGAGTGAGCTAAAGTTCTTATCTTCTGGAAGAGTAGTGTAGTGCCTGATGATCATTTGGGACTTTTTCAGTTCAGTGAATGATCAATTATATACAGTGTCAGTTTCACTATCTTCATCTTTGCCCTTTTTGTGACAGTAAGAACTCCTTAAAATTAATGGTTTTCATTAACATAATAAGACCCTAGATTTTATCTTAGTGAGTTTTGGAGCCCCATTATTATGTTATGGAAAGTTTTTATTATGTTATGTGATTTTGTGTTATTATTTTCTAGGTTGAACAGTTAGTCAGTAAAACATCTGCACTTGATGTGTCTGAAAGTAAAACAAGAAGTGGAAAAATCTTTCAGAATAAAATGGTAAGTGTACCTTTAGGTTTTTTTTCCATTCTAACCTTATAATTTTTTCCCACATGTGAGTTTATTTGACTTCTTAATCCTTCCTTTATTGGACTAATATTTAGTAAGCACTTATTATGTGTCAGATATTTTACTGGGTGCTGGAGATATAACATGAATAACACATAGTTCCTGATCTTAGCTAAAAGTTTAGTAATTGGAAGTCAACAAGCAGTGATAGAGGGTCATGATAGCAGTTTGAATAGGCTACATGGAACAAAGGAAAGAATGGTGAATTTTATTGAAGGTCCATAAAAGAGGAGAATTCAGGAAAGGCTTTGAGAAATGACAGTATCATCCAGACTCCCAAAGAATAGCCTAGAATGCCAAAATATTCTCATGTTCTATCTTGTAAATAGATTGTCTTGTTAATAAGACATTAAAAATGAATGTTTTGTATATATTTTGCATAAAATGAATCTCATGTTTTTCAGCAAAAAACCCACTGCTTTATTTTAGTTTTTTATTTTTACTAAATGGAAATTTGTATTTTATTTTAGACCTTTAAGTTACTCAAAGGTTCAGAGATGAAGAAAAACCATTCTGTAAAATATTATATCTAAATTTAGGAAACAAATAGCACACTCTAACAGTGGTATAGTGGCATTTCTTCCCAGCTCTTCATTCAGTGACGTCATGTTGGTAGCTTGAAATTGGACATGATGAGAATATTCACATCATGGAAATCAGCAAATGCCTCAACTCAGGATTTGTTACTCCTAGAGAACTGGTTGTTAAACATTTACCAGCACACCAATGATTATAGTGCCATTTTTAGGTGCCCTTTTTTCCACATTCAAGAGTCATACGCTCTTCCAACTGAGCCGGCCAGGTCCCCTTTTTCTACATTCTCCATAGGAAGTTTGAACTGGCAGAAGGCAGTATTCAAACTAGTATGCTGATGAAAGCAAGAGATAAAAGAATTTCAAAAATTAGTACAGCTTGCAGTAAAATGGTCTTCTAGGCAAATTCTACTTAGGATGAGTATCCTTTACTAGGATGTGGAGAGAAAAGCAAGAATTTAAAAAAAAGTATTAGAAAGGATTTTCTTGTAATATGACATTAAGATACTTCGGGAACATAAATTCATTTCTGAAATTGCCGATGTTTTTGAATATGACCTCTCTGTCACAGTACTCCTGATTTTGAGAATCATAGCTGAATTATTGTTAGGAAAGGGCAAGAAATGAAAATATTTAATAGTATTAAACTAAGAAAGTTATTGAAAAGTACATTTTCAGCAACGGAAAATAAGTATGTTCTTTTAGAGAATAGTAATATGACAGCTAATAATGTTTCATCATCCAATATTCATTTTAAAAACTGCATAGATAGCATTATTTACAATAGGCAAAAGGTGGAAGAAACCTAAATATCCATCAACAGACAAATGGATATACAAATATAGTATATCTATACCATGGAATATTATTCAGCCATACAAGGAATGAAGTACTGATGTATGCTTCAACCTGGATAAACCTTGGAAACATGCTAAATGAAAGAAACTAGTCACAAAAGTCCACATATTATATGATTCTATTTATCTGAAAGTCCAGAATAGGGATTTCTATAGAGAGAGAAAGTCTTAGAGCTAGTGGGAGAAGGGGGGAATCGGGAAGTGATAGCTTTACTCCACATTCAAAGAACCCAGGTATCCTATCTTAGTAGGAAATAGTTATACTAGGCATAATTTTCAAAAGAAAGAAGAGAATTAAGAAAGGGAACAAATCAACCTCAGGGTTTCTTTTTGGAGTGATGAAAGTGTTCTAAAATTGAATACAATGATGTTGCACAACTCTGAATATACTTAAAATTATTGAACTGTAAAATTATAAATAAATGAATTATATGGCATCTGAATTATATCTCAGGAAAGCTTTTTTTAAAAAAAAACTGCATATAGTTGCCCATAGTTAAAAAATCAAGTGTTGGTTGTTCTTTGAGAAATAACCAATTAGTAATTATTCCATCTTTGTGGAGGCTAATGGAAATCAACCAGTAAAATCTTCTAAAGAAAATCGGAAGAGAAGTCAACTCGAACCTGGGAAAACAGTAAGTTTTATAATATATAGGTTGAATAAAATGGCAAGTATCAGACTATCATTACTATAGATTAAATTTTATTTTTAATTTATTTTTTTTTTAGAGAGGGAGATCAGGGAGGAGGGTCAGAAGGAGAAGGAAAGAGAAAGAATCTTAAGCAGGCCCCATGCCCAGTGCAGAGCCTGACTCGATTTCACAACCCTGAGATCTGACCTGAGCCAAAGTCAAGAGTTGGATGCTTAACGGACTAAGCCACCCAGGCGCCCCTAGATTAAATTTTAAATGATAAATATGATAATATCTCTGGATATTACCTCCAAGTACTGATATCTAAATCTTATTTATATGTAATTGGTTCTAAAAAATGGGGTGATTTTAAAATAAGATGTGCTATGTTAATTAATTTTTTCCACATAAATATTTACTGATTTCATGAATGATTTAAGTAGTTGGAGAAATTTATAAAAAAATTAAAATCAGTATGTCCAGAAAAGTATGAGTAGAATGAGAAAATGAGAGTATAAGAATATTTAGGCCATTTTATTTACATAGAGCTAAAGTTGGGCCACAAATTTGATCTGAGCTTCCTAGAGAACAAAAGTGAAGTATAAATAAGTTACCAAATAAACTTGTTCCCTAAAAAATAACATCTCCTCTTAGTACCTTAGGAGAAAGAAAAATTTTCTTGACTTAAATTTTTTTAACAGTTGTTTCATATTTGGAACCTTATTTTACCAAATTAGATCATGTATTTGTCATTTCTGAGATAAATATTTATATTTTTCAACTAGAATTTTTAGTATTATTAGTAGGTTAACATTTAGACAACTGAATATCTAAGACTGCTTTAAAAATCAAATGTTACAGGGCGCCTGGGTGGCTCAGTTGGTTAAGTGACTGCCTTCGGCTCAGGTCATGATCCTGGAGTCCCGGGATCGAGTCCCGCATCGGGCTCCCTGCTTGGCGGGGAGTCTGTTTCTCCCTCTCCCACTCCCTGTTTGTGTTCCCTCTCTCGCTGTGTCTTTCTCTGTCAAATAAATAAATAAAATCTTTAAAAAAAAAAAAATCAAATGTTACAAAGGGGTAATCTCAAAAATATAGTTAATATCATTTTCAATTTACGTAACTTAAGGGGATGAAATAACCTGACACTTCATTAATATATTAAGTTGTCTAACTTTTCCCAGTGTATTAAGCTTTGATTTTTTTTTCAAAATCATTCAATTTGTATCATTTAACATACCATTAAATACATAACCATACCATTTTTTCTTTCAGAAAAAATCAAAGTTGAATATCTCAGGGAATACTTTTAGGAATTTTCTTTTTTTTTTTAAGATTTTGTTTATTTATTTGACAGAGAGAGAGAGACACAGCACAAGCAGGTAGAATGTGGGAGAGGGAGAAGCAGGCTCCCCACTGAGCAGGGAGCCCAATGTGGGGCTCAATCCCAGGATCCTGAGGTCATGACCTGAGCAGAAGGCAGACGCTTAACTGACTGAGCCACCCAAGCACCCCAGAAATTTTCTTTATTTGTTCTCCCATTCATTCAAAAGTGTGCAGTGAATGTCTAACATCTGTCAGGCACTGCTAAGTACCAGGGATACAAAAGGAATACATGATTTAAATCTTACATGGTGCCAAGGTAGAATGTTTCTCTATCTGCAGCTCATTTAAAAATCTTTTTTCCTTCTTATCCCCCAAAAATATTTTACTATTTTGAGGACATAATGTTAGATCTATGTTTTTGACTTCTCCAACAACCCTAATGAAGACCTTACACTTTATAAGTATATACTTTCAGCAGCCATCAGAAGATATATCAGTAATAAAATTTACCCTACTTTTTAAAGAACTCAGGTATCCTATCTTAGTAGGAAATGGTTACACTACATATAATTTTAAAAAGAAAGGGAAGGAAGGAACAAGCAAACAAATCTCAGAAACATAAAAAAAATCTAAAAGTAAAGACATGTAAACTGGAAAGTATCCTCAGTAGTTGTTTTCTTTTGACAGGTCCTTCATCGCTTTGATTCTTCTAGTCAAGAGACAGTGCCAAAAAGAAGAAAGTTTAGTGAACCAAAGGAGCATATATAAAAATTTTTTTCTTCTGCATGTTTGCGAAGTACTCAACATTTAAACTACAGGACACTGTATTACTATTTTAACGTGTATTTGCCCTGCCTGTGAAAATTTATATGTAATCTTAAGCAGTTAGTACACTAAAATGAATTTTTAGCTGTCATATTGTGACCCTTAGTCTTATCTGAGACAATGCAAGAGAACTTTTGAATAAAACAAAAAGTACTAGTGTCATAATTGATTTTGCTCATTATTTACTCAATATTGATCTATTTTCCATTTTGGTGGATACTTCCTTTAAACATATATTAACTTTTAAGGCCCTCTAGAGCCAATTTTAAAAACAAATAATGTTTATTTTGTTATTAAATTTTGGTAGGAATTTACTTTTTACTTATGTTAAAACTGTAACACTTAACTGGCTGTTTGTCCCTGTGTCATTAAAACAATGTTCTTCGGCACTTTGATAGAGTATATTAACATAGTAAAACATAACATACCGTTAAAAATTGGTAATGGTCATATTTTAAATATGTCAGTGTGTGTCTGGATTTACTATGTTGGGTGCAACTGCCAAAAGAACTGGCCTAAGTGGCAACAGAATGCTCTAAAAGAACAAGGAATTGCGACAATGACTCGGGTCAGAGCTTGGAGACTGTCTCAGCAGCATACTTCTGGAGCCAGGTGGTAGAACTGGGAAGAAGGCTGGCATCTGATAGGAGGATTTTGTAAAGGCAGAGGCAAAATAAGGGACTGACAAGGAAGGGGGAAGGAGATAAAAAAAATTACTATTCTGGGACAACATTTTCTACTTCCGATCCGTTTGAGTGACTTAAGTAAAATTTAGTCGTGCTTTTTTTTTTTAAATCTTTTTAAACTTTTTTTTTACTTCAAGGCAAAATGAGAACTGATTTTTAAGGTCTGGCATTTTGGGCAGCATAAATAAAATATTGTTCAGCATCTAGACTATTCCATGGCTTCTAATTTTTATTTAATTAGCAGAAAATGTTTAGGTACTAATTTTGAGATCATTTTGGTAGATGATACTTTGCAAGAGTTGAGCACACTTCCCAGAACTTTGAGTGGTAGTGTGAAAGATACTGCGCGTTTAGTGAGAAACATGGGACCTGGTTTCAGCTTTGACCATTTCCTTTGCCTTAAAAAAGGAAGACTCAAAACTTGGTCTGTTTGCTTCTTGCAGTTTCAGCAGCCATATTATAAAACATAAGATTAGCCATAGGTTTGCCAGTAACAAACGCTAATATAGAAGGTTGGTGTGTATGTAATGGTAGAAATGTACATATCCTGTTTAAGGTAAACCAAATAAACCTCCACAAACTGACCCAGATCAGGTTTTTCTGGAACAGGAAAGTTAGGGACAAGCTAATTGTCGAAAACAACCAATTTTAAAATGTTTATTTATTCTTAGCTTTTTTGGATCCCAGCACATCTCACCTAATTGTCCTAGAATACACTGCTACAGTTAACACACCTGCTACAGATTGACCAACAAAAACCTTTGTAGATCGGCAGCTTGTGCTAGCTCACTGAACGCTTTGATTGGCCGGTTTAATGGGGGTGGGGAGCACAGCTCCCTTTCCTCTCTTCTACCAAGGTTACTTCATTGGATTGACCAGCTGTCAGGTTGACCCAAACCTGCCTCCTTTTGGTGGTGTTTGTCGGGATCGCAACACAATAGCCCGAGGAGAGCCTCCCCTTGTAAGCTCCGATTGGCTGGACTCAACCTTGGCGGTTTCTGATTGGTCCAATGAAGAAACACCAAGGTAGGTTGCCTAGGGATCCTGAGGAAGCTGATGTGTTATTCCTTCTCTGCATCGAAGGATCAGGAAGTTTGTGTTCTCTGCGTGGCTGAGAAGTTTTTTTACCTACTAGGACGGGGTGGGGGGAGGGACGTGGGGGAACAGGTGTCCCCCTAAAATAGAGCGCAAGCTGCTGCCTGTGTCCGGCCGTAACCCAGGAGTTAACGTCAGGTAAGCAACGGAGGATATACATTTCCTAATGTCCAAAAAAGCCTACAGATTGTTTATTTTATGGGGAGAGGGAGGTTCTTATTTAGTTACTTTTTGGTCTTTTTTTTTTTTTTTCCAAATAGGATTTTTAACTAGTAAATGTCCAGGGGGTATTAGTTCCTCAAAATCTCCCCCCCCCCTTTTTTTTCTCTGAAGACTTAAAGTTTCTTGGATTGGGTTAGGAAATAAACCCTGTTCACAGTGCCAGATAGGGTTAATGCCCTTAAGCATTATTTCATGGTTGTTTTTTTTATCCTTCACCCTTCTTCCCGCCTCCCACCAAGAATTGTATTTGAAATATAGCCTTGTACAAAGAATCTTTTGTAAGTCACTTCACTTGTATTTCTATTTTAAAATGTTCACATGCATTTCTGAGTATTCATTTTAATCAGTATATATTTATTGAGCAGTTACAACGTTAAAGACATTGTGCTAGTTGCTATGGAGACTATAAAAACCCAAGAAGACAATATCCCTGCCCTCAAGAAGTTTACAGTTGAGAGACAGCCATACCAAAAGAAAGACTATAATAAATACTTTAAAGGATGTAAGTATAAATAAAGTTCTGTGAAAGTACAGCTGAGACAGAGACCATTTCTGGCCATGGGACATAAGGGTAATGGAGAAGGGGATTCACTTAAGGCTTTACCTGTATCCTAGATAGGCCTTTGAAGAATGGGTAGAATATAAAGAGGAAAGGAAAGGGGAGAGAGCACCAGCCATGTACAAAGGAGCAGAAATGGCAGCATGGGACATGTTTGAGAAATGGTTTGTTAACGGTACGTAATTGAGAGTAATGTAATGGGAAATATTGCTAGAACAGGATCTAATCACAGAGGCTCTTGAATGCATTCTTTTGATCTTGAAAAAGATATTCTTTTAAATAATTACTGATTAAAATATTTATTGTATATCATCTTAAAAACTGACATTTAGATGTATTTTAAAATAAAGTATGCTAACTTTAAATTTTATCATACATGATTTAGTGCCATTTCTCTTGACTAAATTTTTTAAAACATTTGTAGTACATAGTGTAAAAGGGCATGTGCTTTGATTTTTTTTTTTTGCAATTGAGAAAGAAATCGTTAATCTTTTAACATTCTCTTGCTGATACTTTTTGTTGGCAGCTATTTGAGTATTTGCAAGATGGCTAGCTAGGGATAGAGATGAAAGTTTTCTGTCCGTATGGAATTACTACACATGATCTTCTGAGTGTTACTCTGTAGATGTGATTTCCAAAGGGAGTGCATGAGATGAGTTATGAGAAGAAAATCTGAGAATATATATATTTAATTTTTCTTATTTTTTTACTTTCTCTGTTTTTTATATTTTTTGATGTGCCATTGAATGTTTATAGAAGTTACATATAAATTATTACATGCATTTTGGGCCTGGATTCTCACAATTTTTTGCTGTCCCATATTATTTAACTTGGGGAGGATCCATTTTGTGAAAAAAGAATTACAATGATGCATATATACTTCTGGATTATAGATTATGCACACAAAATCAGCAGGCTTAAAAGATGATCATTTCTTTAAAAAAAGATCATTTGTACTGGTCTTTAAGATTACTGATTTGATTTTCTGTCAATGCCTTCTGTGCCTTCAAGCTATTGTACTTTAGAAAACATATTGTGTTATCCACCTAATTTTTCTGGTCATTGCCCCTTTCTTTCTCTGTTTAAGTTTATATTTATATTTCATATTTGTATACATTTGTGGTAGGTCTGTATGAATATGTATGTTTTTGTTTACATAAGCTCACTTACAGATATTTTTTTTCATCACCCCCTCCAGAAAGAGGTGAGAATGACAACTTTAACTCACCGGGCCCGTCGCACTGAAGTAGGCAAGAACTCTGAAAAGAAGATGGAAAGTGAGGAAGACACTAATCAAGACAGGAGTCCAGACAGTGAAGACTCTGGTGACTCTAAGGATATTCGCCTCACCCTTATGGAAGAAGTATTGCTCCTGGGACTAAAAGATAAAGAGGTAACACAGTTGGGTTTGCTAGGACTCTCCCAAAGACTCTTGGATATTGGAATGTTTTTAGGAAGTAATCTGACAGAATGTTTGTTTGTTTGTTTTTTTAAAGATTTTATTTATTTATTTGAGAAAGAGAGAATGAGAGAGAGCGAGCACATGAGAGGGGGGAGGGTCAGAGGGAGAAGCAGACTCCCTGCCGATGCGGGACTCGATGCAGGGACTTGATCCAGGGACTCGATGCAGGGACTCCAGGATCATGACCTGAGCCGAAGGCAGTCACTTAACCAACTGAGCCACCCAGGGACCCCAGAATGTTTTCATTAATGCTAAGTTGTCCTTAGAACTGTGCTCTAGCCGTCTGGGTGTTGGGGGAGTTTGGGAGTGTGGCTGATGATTGGAGGATAAAATCCAGAAGGATAATTACTTGAAGTGTAATGTAATTACAAAATTCCTTCAAAATTTTGGAAGATATGAGAGACTATAACACATGTAAAATTTCTGTACTTGTAGTTTCCCAAGTGAGATTGATGGTGAAATAGCCTCCTGTTAAACTAAGAAAGAGGGCCCACACATTGAAATTGTCTTGAACTATGAGGAGGAAAATCTTTTAAATGACAAGACAAGAAACATGTATGATTAGCTGTTTTACAAAAATAAACAGTGGATAGGTTTCAACTTAACAATGCAGTAGAAATCTTTTTTTTAATTCATTTCTGTGGATCTTTAGAAATTAAATATCAACAACTGATAAAGGAATATTTTAATTTTAGAAAATGTTTTTAAATTAATTGCAGATTTCTCTAAGTTTTCCCTTATTAATAGAACACTTTGTAATAGAATTAGTCTTGAGATAGCAAGTCTTACGGTATAACCACATATTTGTTGGTTTTTCTACTGTAGTACATTATCCTCCATTTGTAATTTAACTTTTTATTGTTTTACTTTCTTCCCTCATGAAGAGGTTATGAAGAAATGTAACTGTTAATATTTTTAAAAACCTACTTCTTTTCCAAGAAAGCCTTTACTACATACAATAATAATAATAATAATAATAAAAACACATTTATTATTTGCCTTGGTTTTGAAAACTTAACATATTAAAATGTTACTTTACATTAAAAAAGACTAAATTTGGCTTTGATAATTATCCTTAGCTAGTAATGAATTGACTACATTCATCTGATAACATCTGTTCTTTTCTGCATGGATTCCTCAATTTGGGATTATCCTTGTTTCTTAGACTTTACATTTTCTTTACCACTTTCCCTTCTCTATTTTTTGTCACATCAAATTACCGACTTGAACAAAACTTCCAAGACTTCTTATAGCCTGTGTATTGTTAAAATTAATATTAGAGACACGCATATATGTACTTGGCCAAGACATAGATATCAGAAAATCTTGCCTGCAAGTGTACTTTCCTGTTTGCTGAGAAAGTTGATGAAGCTCTAGTTTTATGAAAATAAAGCAAATAAAAATGCACAACTGACTCTCCAAGAGAATATCAGAGTAGGTCTGAAGATTAGGTGGTATAAATACTGTTTTGAGATGTTTACACAGTACTTAGGAAATGTTCACTGTAGAAGAGCATATTAGAACTAAAAAGCTATTTGGTTTGTTTTACTTTTGAGTAGGAATGATTAATTTCCTGCTGACCCTAGATACTAGAATTTTTGCTTCTGTTTTGTAGGGAATCTAACTTTGGACTTCTTTTCGTGTGTTTTTTTAGATTTATAATAGTTAATATAAATATAAGGAAATAGAATAAAAAATAAAGGAGCTCTGGTGAGATACTGTACAAAGATGAACAGATAATTAAGCTTTTGAATAATTACCTTTTGAGTTCTAATATTTATTTTTTTTATTTTTTATTTTTTTTAAAGATTTTATTTATTTAACACAGAGAGACAGCGAGAGAGGGAACACAAGCAGGGGGAGCGGGAGAGGGAGAAGCAGGCTCCTGGCCTAGCAGGGAGCCTGATGTGGGGCTCAATCCCAGGACCCTGAGATCATGACCTGAGCCGAAGGCAGACGCTTAACGACTGAGCCACCCAGGCGTCCCTGTTCTAATTTTATTTTTGAAAATAGTTGATAAATTACATTTTTAGCTTTCATTTGGCTTAGGAAGAAAAAGAAATGATAAATTCTTGGGTGTAAATAAATAGGAGAGGTCAAACCTTCTGATTTATTAAAGCAGTAGTGCTGTTCCAAAATGCCAATTATATAACTATCTCTAAAAATACTAATTGGTGGGGCACCTGGGTGGCTCAGTCAGTTAAGCCTCTGCCTTTGGCTCAAGTCATGATCCCAGGGTCCTGGGATTTCACCCCGCATTGGGTCCCCTGCTCAGCAGGGAGTCTGCTTCTCTCTCTGCCCCTCCCACCACTCATATTCTCTCTCTCTCTCTCCCTCTCTCTTTCTCACTCTCTCTCAAATAAGTAAAATCTTTTTTAAAAATATTGATTTCCAGCACTAATTATTTTCTTCTCACCTCCTAAACTACTCAGATTTATTTAATCATTATTTAGTGTGATTGGGGGCACCCATTATGTGCTTAGCATTACGCAAATACTGAAGTAAATGTAAAACGGTATAATATATGGTCCCTGCCCTCGTGAAACTTGTATGCCAGCTGGGGAGACAAGGCATACATACTTTTTTAAAAGTTAAGTAACCCAAAGGTCCATCAGCTGTGGAATTTATCTAAATTCCATACTCATTTATCTAAATGAGTATAAACATCTTTTTTTTTTTTTTAAAGATTTTATTTATTTATTTGACAGAGAGAGAGAGCACAAGCAGGGTGAGTGGCAGGCAGAGGCAGAGGGAGAAGCAGGCTCCCCGCAGAGCAGGGGGAGCCCAATGCGGGACTCGATCCCAGGACCCTGGGATCATGAGCCGAAGGCAGTCGCTTAACCAACTGAGCCACCCAGGCGCCCTATAAACATCTTTTCTATACAGAATGAAAATGAACATTGTTATAAAACATGTATGAGTCTCATGTAATATTCAGTAATGGAAGCCAGACACAAAAGACATACTGTATGATTCCATGTATATAAAATTCAGAAAAACTATAGTGTTTGGGGTTGCATATTTAGATGATTAAAATTATGAAGAAAAGCAAGAAAGGGATTACCATACTTGTTAGCACAGTGGTTACTTTTTTGTAGGGGGGTGAGAGAGGAGGAAGGTATTAGTGATTAGAAAAGAACATGAGGGGGCTTTCTGGGTACTAACAGTTTTCTGTTTCTGTAGTTGGGGAAAGTTTCATGTATATTCACTTAGAGATAAATCATTGAGCTTTTTTCACTTTTGTTTCATGCACTCTTCTGTGTGTGCATTATATTTCACAGTTCAAAAGATTTCTAAAGCGGTAAAGAATAGTAAAAATCCAACGAGTTTTTCCATGTTAGAACAGTAAGAGCCAAGAGAGTTGGAAGGAAGAGAGAATATAATGGGTTGGAATAGTCTGGGGAAGAATAGAAGGCAGTAAAACAAGCTGGGCCTTTAAGAACAGGTAGGATTAACATAAGTGGAGTGAAGGAAACACATTCTGGATGAGGGAACCTGAAATTATCATGAGCTTGATGAGTTTGGGAGATAATTAAGTAACCACTGACTGAAGTAGGTGGTATTCTTGGAGAACAATGAGAGTCAAAATTGGCAAATTAGATTCAGACTAGAGTGTGGCAGATTTTGAGTGCCAGGCAGAGACTTTTAGACTCTTTATTTTTATTTTAATTCCAGTGTAGTTAACATACAGTATTATATTAGTTTCAGGTATACAATATAGTGATTGAACAATTCTACACATTACTCAGTGCTCATGACAATAAGTGTACTCTTAATTCTTTTGAACTATTTCACCCATCCTCCCACCCACCTCCCCTCATAATGATCAATTTTTTCTCTATAGTTACAGATTCTTTCCTTTAAGTAGGGGTATCAGCCTAATGAGAACAGCAACGCCCATTTCATTTTTCTGTCCTAAAAAGGACTTAATGATATTTTTGCTCTATGTTCTATGTGAATATATGTTTTAATATATATATAATTTCTTGTTTTCACATGGCTTGAGGTTTGTGATGTGTCAAAAAAATCCTAAGTGTTAAGCTTTGCATCCCAAAGTCCCAAAGTTAACTTTTACTGAAGATTTCCCTAAGATTCTTTGTTTAGAACCCAATATTATAATTTTTAAAATTATATTTCTTTTAAGAAACATGGGGTGCCTGGGTGGTGGGCTTAGTTGGTTAAGCATCTGCCTTCAGGTCATGATCCCACGGTCCTGGGATCAAGCCTCATGTCAGGCTCTGCACTCAGCAGGAAATCTGCTTGAGATTCTCTCCCTTTCCCTCTGCTTGTGCACATTCTCTCTAAAATAAATCTTTAAAAAAAAGTAGAAAATAATATAAAGAAACTAATATTTCAAGAATTGTAGTCCTAGGGGCGCCTGGGTGGCTCAGTTGGTTAAGCAACTGCCTTCGGCTCAGGTCATAATCCCAGGGTCCTGGGATCGAGCCCCGCATCGGGCTCCTTGCTCGGCGGGAAGCCTGCTTCTCTTCCCACTCCCCCTGCTTGTGTTCCCTCTCTCCCTGTCTCTCTCTCTTTAAAAAAAAAAAAAAAAAAATTAAAAAAAAAAAAAAAAAAAAAAAAGAATTGTAGGCCTAGAAAAGAATGACAGTAGGTCACCTATAGTCAAATCACTTGTGAAATATTACTACCATCCCTTTCTTAAGATTCTTCTGAGGAAGGGCGCCTGGGTGGCTCAGTCGTTAAGCGTCTGCCTTCGGCTCAGGTCATGATCCCAGCGTCCTGGGATCGAGTCCCACATCGGGCTCCCTGCTTGGCAGGGAGCCTGCTTCTCCCTCTCCCACTCCCCCTGCTTGTGTTCCTGCTCTTGCTCTCTCTCTCTCTGTCAAATAAATAAATAAAATCTTTAAAAAAAAAAAAAAAAAGATTCTTCTGAGGAGGGGCGCTTAGGTGGCTCAGTCGGTTAAGCATCTGCCTTCAGCTCAGGTCATGGTCCCAGGGTCCTGGGATCAAGCCCTGTGTCCGGCTCCCTGCTCGGCAAGGAGTCTGCTTCTCCCTCTGCCCCTCCCCCCTGTTCATGCTCTTTCTTGCTCTCTCTCGAATAAATAAATAAAATCTTAAAAAAAAAGATTCCTCTGAGGGATAGCTGCCATAGAATGAATGATTTTGGTTTTTTTTTTTCTTAAGATTATTTATATGGGACGCCTGGGTGGCTCGGTCGGTTAAGCATCTGCCTTCAGCTCAGGTCATGATCCCAAGGATCCTGGGATTAAGTCCTGCATCGGGCTCCTTGCTCAGCGGGGAGCCTGCTTCTCCCTCTCCCTTCCACTCCTGCTGCTTATGCTCTTCCTCTCTCTCTGTCTGACAAATAAAGTCTTTTAAAAAAAAAAAAGATTATTTATTTGAGAGAGAGAGAGACAGAGACAGAGTGCAAGAGTCAGGGGAGAAACAGAGGGAGAGGAACCAGCAGACTCTGCACTGAGCCCAGAGCCCGAAGCCTGAAGTGGGGCTTGATATCACACCCCTGAGATCACAACTGGAGCTGAAACCAAGAGTCAGACACTTAACCCAGGGATGCCTGGGTGGCTCAATCGTTAAGCATCTACCTTAGGCTCAGGTCATTATCCCAGGGTCCTGGGATCAAGCCCTGCATCGGGCTCCCTGCTTAGCGGGAAACCTGCTTCTCCCTCTCCCACTTCTCCTGCTGGTGTTCCTGCTCTCGCTGTGTCTCTCTCTGTCAAATAAATTTAAAAAAAAAGAGTCAGACACTTAACCCACTACACCACCCAGATGCCCCAAGGGTCAACTATTTTAAAACTATTCTGTGGCAAGGGGCACCTGGGTGGCTCAGTCAGTTAAGCGTCTGACTCTTGATTTTGTCTTGGATCGTGATCTCAGGATTGTGAGATCAAGCCCCGCTTGGGCCTCCAGGCTCAGCGAAGAGTCTGCTTAAGACTCTTCCTCTGCCCCTCCGCACCACACGCTCACCTTCTCCCCCCCTCTCTCTCTTTCTCAAATAAATAAATAAATATTGAAAAAAATACAGTTGACCCTTAAACAACATGGGGGGTAGGGGTACCTACTACCCATACAGTTGAAAATCCATGTATAACTTTTTGCTCTCCCCAAACTTAACTACAGATAGCCTACTATTGTTTAAGGGTCAACTGTATTAAGCTTTACTGTCTTGTGAAAATAATTGCGAAATCTAAGTATATGTTGAAGAGTCTGACCTTTTAAGCACATTTAAAATTAGATGTTATCAGGGGCCTCTGGTTGGCTCAGTTGGTACAGCATGAGACTCTTGATCTCAAGGTTATGAGTTCAAGCCCCATGTTGTGCATGGAGCCTACTTAAAAAAATAAAATAAAATGAAAATAAAATTAAGATCTCAGTTCAATAACACTGCCCTCAACTGAGAAAATTAAACTTGAGCACTACCCTGACCAAAACAATATAGATTTATTTTCTGTTGAAATCAAGATCCTATTTATTTGTCATTATTGCCTTTGGTGGAAGTTTTAATATAGATATTATTGACTCATGGACAGTTAATGCTTTAGTTACATTGCTAGGATATTTAAAACTTCTCCTTTATGAAATCTTTTTTTTTTTTTTTTTAAGATTTTATTTATTTATTTGAGAGAGAATGAGAGAGAGCACATGAGAGGGGGGAGGGTCAGAGGGAGAAGCAGACTCCCCGCCGAGCAGGGAGCCCGATGCGGGACTCGATCCAGGGACTCCAGGATCATGACCTGAGCCGAAGGCAGTCGCCCAACCAACTGAGCCACCCAGGCGCCCTCCTTTATGAAATCTTAAGTTACTTAGAGGAGCGAGCCTATTAATGCTTTTGACTTTTGGCAGTAATCTTTTTAGTTTGTGGATAGTGTTTTAACCCTAAAAAGAAAGCAACGCTTTCTCCTAGTAATGCCATTTATTGAATACTTATGTGCTGTGACATAAAAGGTTTTAATCCTATTTCTCATGTCGCTGGAGTCAAAATTGGCAGGAAGTATTGCTCATTGGAATTATGGAAATAGATTTTCATTCATTTGTTTGGTTACCAAAAACTTACTGAATGTCACATATATATAAAGTGCTAGATATTGAAAGAGAACAAAGACAATTGTCCCGGCTTTTGAGATCATTTATAGTCTAGTGGGATAAGAGTGGCTGGAGAGGTTGGGAAGGGGATCAGGAATGTTAGCAGACCATTGCAGTACATGTGATGTGTGTGTGACTGTGTTCTGCATACTGAGTGAACAAAGAGGAAAGATACCTAACCCAGATGGGTGGTGGAAAGAGCTAGTTGGAGAGGGGAGGAAAGAGATACTGGGAAAGAATTCTGGGAGGTGATAACTCTTAACTTGAATTCTGAAGATGAGCAAGAGTTAGTTTGTGAAGAGAAACAGGTTCTAGGAAAAAAAAAATCAGCTGAATGTATGTGATAATTTCAGTGATTTGCAACTGGAATAACCACAGATATTTGAAAGCATCTCATCTCCTTTAAATGAACTCAGATGTTTTGAAACTGAACTACCAGAACTTAGCTGGACATTCAGTGTTCAGTCATGTATTTGCTAAGTCATGTATATGCTAAATATAGCATATCTAGAAAAAATATAAAACACATATGTACAACTTAACAAGTAATTTTAAAGCACTCACTCATATAACCACCACCAAAAGAACATTATCAGCATTGTGGGGTCATCCTCTTCTGCCCTTCCCTAATCACATGCTGCCTCACCTCCCTATATTTCTAAAATGTGTGTGTATATTCCTAAACAATGTATTTTAGTTTTGCCTGTTTTTAAACTGTATGTTCTTGGGTTGATACTGTTAGGTATTTTTTTATTCAGTATGATGTTCGAGATTCATTCCACTATTCATTCAATCTACTGGTTAACAGTGGAGTCCATTATAAACAGTGCCTCTAAGACTATTCTTGTCCATTATAAACAGTGCCTCTAAGACTATTCTTGTACTTATCAGTTATTTTCTTTCAAACAATGCCACTACTCATACATATAGAAAAATGATATGGGGCACCTGGGTGGCTCAGTCAGTTAAGCATCTGCCTTCGGCTCGGGTCATGATCCCGGGGTCCTGGGATCGAGCCCCGCATCGGGCTCCTTGCTCAGTGGGAAGCCTGCTTTTCCCTCTCCCTATGCCTGCTGCTCCCTCTGCTTGTGCTCTCTCTCTCTTTCTCTGTCAGATAAATAAATAAAATACTTAAAAAGAAAAATGATAAATCAGACTGGATAAAACTTATAAGTTATAAATATAAAATATGTTAATGCTCAACTTTTTCAAGCTACTAATGATCACCCATCAGTTTTAATTCACTCATTATAATTTATTAGCAACGGGAGATTAGAAGGACAAGCTTTTTTAAAGCTGGTAAAAAAAAATTTTGGTGAACTAATCAATAAACTTTAAAAAAAAAAAATCACAAGAAGTCAGTATACAACTTGTCAATGACTGGCTATCAATGGAGAAAGCTACTCCTCTTAAAAAGTTGCTCAGTCCTGGGTGCCTGGGTGGCTCAGTTGGTTGAGCGACTGCTTTCGGCTCAGGTCATGATCCTGGAGTCCCTGGGTTGAGTCCCGCATCGGGCTCCCTGCTCGGCAGGGAGCCTGCTTCTCCCTCTGACCCTCCCCCCTCTCATGTGCTCTCTCTCTCTCATTCTCTCTGTCTCAAATAAATAAATAAAATCTTTAAAAAAAAGATTCTCTTAAAAAAAAAAAAAAGTTGCTCAGTCCTAAAACATTTTATTAAAATCAAAAAATTAAAAGTCTCATTTAGTTCACTGCTTGGGCTTTTAGTTTCCTGATTGCAGAAAATGAACAATAAATCCCTTGTTAGTAGTTATTGCCATTGTGAATAGGGCAAGTGTATCAGAAGGACTTGTTTGTCAGGTTTTTTGTGGTTTTTATTAACATAAGCTGTTAAAAAAAAAAACTTTTGTTTTATTATATCCATTCATATAACCCCCCATAGTTAATTTACTGTGGGTACGAAAGGAAATAAACTGGGAGACCAAAGTCCTATTTTAACAGTAGGAAATATAGTTTAAGCTATTTCATTGAGAGTTTGCCTCTCCCTATCCCCCAACCCCTAATTGTACACTCTTCTCTTCCAAAATATCTGGCATAGATATCAAAATAAAAACCACTTACTTATATTTGGACCTTTGGCTGTAGCCACTGAACCTATAAATTTGATATGAGCCATTCCATGTCTTTTGTGTCCTCCTTCATTTTTTTTTGTTTGTATAACTTAGAGTTTTCAAAACATTTTGCACTTTCTCACTTTGTCTTGCTTGATCCTACGGGGCAAATATTGTCTTCTCTTTATGAAAGCAAAGTTAGGTGGTTAATTGGCCAATAAGTGGTGGAATTTATGTTCAAACTGACTCTAAAGATAGTTTTTAAAAGGACATGCTTGCAAAGCATGTATACATATTTTTCTGCATTTCTTGCTGAACAAAGAGAATTAATTATTCAGGATTGCTAATGCTTAATGGAAACCCAAGAATTTCATCTCCTAAGATAGCTTCATATGGAGCTTAACTTTGTATCTCCTAGTAAGATAAAAGATTATTACGTTCTGCAGTAATATTTGGCACGAGTTATTTTTTCAAGTCTTATTCACAGCTTTCTTATTTCAATGTTTAATACTCTAGCAAAGCTCACTCTGTTCTGTGTTATTTGTTTGTTTTTTTAGCAAAGCTCACTCTTAAAGATTTTGGGATCCCATAAAAAATATTAAGTTGACATCAGTAATGGCAAACTAAGGGAAAGTATCACTTAGCAAGTCTGGATGATACGGTTTTGTTTTATATTTCATCCCATTACCTCACAATTTAAGGAGGAAATATGAAAGTCTTATACATTTTTTTCTCTTTTCTTTCTTCTGTCAAACAAGATATTCTGGTCATAAGGAAAAATAAGTCCAAGTAAGAAGTTTAAAGAACCCAATTTGCAAAATGAAAAATGTTTAAAGAAGCAGTAAATATGAGACACCTGGGTGGCTCAGTTAAGTGTCTGCCTTCGGCTCAGGTCATGATCCTGGGGTCCTGGGATTGAACCCCACATCGGGCTCCTTCCTCAGCGGGGAGTCTGCTTCTCCCTCTGCCTGCTGCTCTCTCTCTCTCTGACAAGTAAATAAAATCTTTTAAAAAATTATTTAAAAAGCAGTAAATAGTATTTATTATAACCATATCTTTAGAAAGTTTAGTGTATAATTAAATAGGCATTTTATATTTTTCTTCTCAGTTCACAATGCCAGCCATAGATTACAACCCATGTCATATATCTTCATTATAGAAGGAGTGGGCTATTATACAGAGACAGAGACAGCGAGAGCAGGAACACAAGCAGGGGGAGTGGGAGAGGGAGAAGCAGGCTTCCCGCTGAGCAGGGAGCCCGATGTGGGGCTCGATCCCAGGACTCTGGGATCATGACCTGAGCCGAAGGCAGCCGCTTAACGACTGAGCCACCCAGGCGCCCAGGAGTGGGCTATTATACTAAAAAGAAGAAATGAGTAGATAGTGTACTTTTTTCTTTAATTTTAAAACTTAAGTTTCTTCTAGGTTTTTCAGCAGGAGTATATTGTGTTAAGTTTGCTAGGGCTGCCATAACAAAACACCACAGACTGAGTGGCTTAAACAATAGAACTTTTTTTTCCCCCCCACAATTCTGGATGCTTGAAGTCCAAGATTCAGTTTCTCCTGAGGCCTCTCTATTCATCTTCTCACTGTGTCCCTACGTGGTTTTTCTTCTGTGCGTGTATCCCTAATGTCCTTGTGTCCAAATTTCCTCCTTCTATAAGGAGATTGGATTAGGGCCCACCTAACAGCTTTATTTAACCTAATCACCTCTTTCAAGGCATTATCTCCAAATACAGTCACGTTCTGAGGTATTAGGGGTTAGGGTTTCAATATATGGATTCTGGGGAGACACAGTTCACCCTGTAACAATGATTTAGAAAGGTTTGAGAGGAAATAGAAAGATTTTGGAGATAATTTTGTAATTATTTACTTATATGCACCTGGAGTGCAGTTTACCCTCAGGAAGTGTTATTAAAACTATATAATGATGTGATTTTTCCTTCAGTTCAAGTCAGCCAACATTTATTGAGCACCTGCTCTGTCCAAGGCACTGAGTAAAATAAGGAAGAAGAGAAGTAATTAAGATGTGTTTATATTTCCTCAAGAAGCATTTGAATCTGATATGGGAGAAAAGATATGTATACAATAACCATACTACTAGATACAATATGTCAGTGCTGTAAGAAAGGTACAAAAAGTGCTATAAGAACATGCAAGAGGGGGAAAAAAAACATGGAAAAGGAGGAAATTCCTTGGAGGTTACTCTTTACTTTCATTGTTTGTCCTCCCTATTCACAGTTGTCCAGAAGGTTTAAATGGGAATGGGAAAAAAAAAAAAACAAAAAACTGAAACAACGGTTTTCAGGCTTCCATGTGTTCATTGGTAGATTGTGCTCACCCTATGTTGCTATTATTGACTTGAAAAAATATATATGTCTGGGCGCCTGGGTGGCTCAGTTGGTTAAGCCACTGCCTTCGGCTCAGGTCATGATCCTGGAGTCCTGGGATCGAGTCCCGCATTGGGCTCCCTGCTCGGCGGGGAGTCTGCTTCTCCCTCTGACCCTGCCCCTTCTCATGCTCTCTCTATCTCATTCTCTCTCTCAAATAAATAAACAAAATCTTTAAAAAAATAAAAAAATATATATATATATGTCTAAGATAAAAATAATAGCTTTATTTTTATTATTTTAAAAGCAAAATAGGGGTGCCTTGGTGACTCAGTGGGGATAAGCATTTGCCTTCGGCTCAGGTCATGATCTCAGGGTCCTGGGATCCAATCCTGCATTGGGCTCTGCTCAGCGTAGAGTCTGCTTCTCCCTCTGCCCTTCCCTCCTCCCCCACTCACTCTCTCTCAAATAAATAAGTAAAAAATCTTAAAATTTTTTTTTAAAAAACAAAATATGTTTATACTAAAAAATTCAGAAGTCTACATGAGAGAACTTAGTGATAGGGGAATGAGATATGTGGATATATGCATTTGTCAAAACTAACAACATCTGTGCATTTCACTCTATAAATTATACCTCAATTTTTTATTTTATTTTTTTTTTAAGATTTTATTTATTTATTTGACAGAGAAAGAGAGAGGGAGAGCACAGCAGGGGGAGTGGCAGGCAGAGGGAGAAGCAGACTCCCAGGCACCACCCAGGTACCCTACCTCAATTTTTTATAAAAAGTTTAAAGAAAATAAAAATCACCCATAATGTCACCACTGAAAGATTACTGCTATTAAAATATTTTTATAGGGACGCCTGGGTGGCTCAGTCGTTAAGCGTCTGCCTTTGGCTCAAGTCATGATCCCGGGGTCCTGGGTTCGAGCCCCGCATCGGGCTCCCTGCTCAGCGGGAAGCCTGCTTCTCCCTCTCCCACTCCCCCTGCTTGTGTTCCCTCTCTGGCTGTCTTTCTCTCTGTCAAATAAATAAAACCTTTAAAAAAATTTTTTTTTATATATGCTTATAGACTATTTTCTGTGCATATATATACACAGAGATGCATAATTACAAAAAAATTGATCATATCAGACAAAGATTTCTGGTCTTCTGGTCTGTCATCTTCCCAGAATCCCCCCATTTGTCTTTTGCTACCTTCCCTATAGTTTGTTTTAATTTAAATTCTGCATTTCCTGGGGCTCTTGGGTGACTCGGTTGTTTAAGCATCTGACTCTTGATGTCAGCTCAGGTTATGATTCAGGGTCCTGGGAGCCAGTCCTAGGTCAGCTCCACGCTCAGCATGGAGTCTGATTGAGAGTCTCCCTTTTCCTCTGCCCCTCTCCCTGCTCACACTCTCTCTCCTTCTCTCTCTCTCTCTCAAATAAATAAATCTTGGGGCGCCTCGGTGGCTCAGTTGGTTAAGCGTCTGCCTTCAGCTTGGGACGTGATCCCAGGATTCTGGGATTGAATCCCACGTCGGGCTCCCTGCTCAGTGGGGAGCCTGCTTCTCCCTCTCCTCCCTGCTCGTGCTCGCTCTCGCTATCTCTGTCTCTCTCTCTCAAATAAATAAATTAAAATCTTTTTAAAAAAATTAAAAATAAATAAATCTTAAATAAATTCTGCATTTCCTTTTAAAGCCCATCACAAATCCAGTGATGAAACATCACCAATGACCTTCCCATTCTTTAAGTTCCCTTGCATTTATCTACCAATGTGCTTAGTTACTGTATTTTCTTATTTTCTGATAGGCATTGTTTAAAAACAGGACTTGGAATCAGATATATCTACATTCAGATTCAAAGTCTACCACTTAGGGGCACCTGGGTGGCTTAGTCGGTTAAGTGTCTGCCTTTCCCTCGGACCTGGGATCAAGCCCTGCATCGGGCTCCCTGCTCAGCAGAGAGCCTGCTTCTCCCTCCCTCTCTGCTGCTCTGCTTGTGCTTTCTCTCTTTCTCCTCAAATAAATAAATAAAATATATTTTTTTAAATTACTATTTAAAAAAAAGTCTAGCACACTATTCGATTTGGCTTCACTTTCCACATTTTTCTCTTTATATTTATTTTTTTAAAAGATTTATTTTATTTGAGAGAGAACGCTTGTGCTAGAGAGTGAAGGGAAGGGTGGAGGGAGAGGGAGAGAATCTTCAGGCTTTTTCTTTTTTTTTTTACTTTTTTTTTTATTAAAGATTTTATTTATTTATTTGACAGAGAGAGACACAGTGAGAGAGGGAACACAAGCAGGGGAAGTGAGAGAGGGAGAAGCAGGCTTCCCGCGGAGCAGGGAGCCCGATGCGGGGCTCGATCCCAGGACCCCGGGATCACGACCTGAGCCGAAGGCAGACGCTTAACGACTGAGCCACCCAGGCGCCCCAGGCTTTTTTTTTTTTTAATATTTTATTTATTTATTTGTCAGAGAGAGAGCGAGTGCACAAGGAGGGGGAGTTGCAGAGGCAGAGGGAGAAGCAGGCTTCCCGCGGAGCGGGGAGCCCAATGCAGGGCTCAATCCCAGGACCCTGGGATCATGACCCAAGCCGAAGGTAGACGCCTAACGACTGAGCCACCCAGGCGCCCCAGGCATTTATTTTTTTTAAGATTTTAAAAAATCCTTCAGTAGGGAGCATGATGTGGAGCTCGATCCCAGGACCTTGGGATCATGACCTGAGCTGAAGGCAGATGCTTAACCAACTGAGCCACCTAGGCAACCCCAAGCAGACATTTTTTATAACTGGTTTGTTTGAATCCGGAGCCAAATAAGTTCCACATATACATAGCTTTATGTTTTTCAAAAGCTCTTTTTTTAACCTTAGTGGGGCTTTTTAGTGAACAGTATTTTGTGACAAAGAAAAGCAATATTCAGTTTAACCTCAATTGCCCTTTTATGTAAAAGTCAAATAACATTACATTTATCACCTTTTTAACAAAATGGAATCAATATTCTAGTTGTGCTATTTTTTTTTTAAGATTTTATACTTATTTTTAGAGAGAGAGCAGGGGCAGGGGGAGGGTAGAAGGAGAGAGAATCTCAAGCAGACTCCACGCTGAGTGTGGAGCCAACCTGGGGCTTGATCCCAGGACCCTGAGATCATTACCTGAGCTGAAATCAAGACTTAGATGCTTAACCGACTGAGCCACCCAGGCGCCCCTCATATTGCTATTTTAAAAGTAAAGTGTAATAAATATAATTTTACTTAAATTTAGCATAAGAAAAAGAAAATGAAGTGAAACTGATGGAATTACTGAACTTCAGACATTTCTTTATTATAAGAGGTATCTCCTAAAACACTACTTTCTAAGCTTAAGAAAGATTATTAAGAGGTTGGGGTCATTTTTTTCTAACTAAATGTTTCAATATTGGACAATATCCAGCTGACTTCTTGCTATAAAAAATAAAAGTTAATATATCTCCTACACTTGCTCCCATCTTTATTCCTTTACTTCCCAGTTTTTAAATTATAAATTTATATGGTTATTTTTAATTGAAATATAATTGACATATAACATTAGTTTCAGGTACACAACATAATGATTCAATATTTGTATACATTTTGAAATGATCTCTATGGTAAGTCTAGTTAACATCCATCACCACACAATTACAAATTTTTTTTCTTGTGATGAGGACTCTCAGCAACTTTCAAATATATGGTACAGTATTACCAACTATAGTCATCATCCTGAGCATTACATCTCCAAGACCTATTTATTTTATAACTGGAAATTTGTACCTTTTAACAGCGCCCTCACTCCCTACGCCTGCCAATTCCTGGTTTGTTTTTAGTTCCACATATAAGTGAGATTACACAGTATTTCTTTGTCTTATTTTACTTTATTTATGGAGCATTTATACATGTCAGATTCTGACTTAAATATTTTATATATGTAATTTAATTCTCACAATAGCACTATGAAGTCAGTATTATCTCTATAAAATATCTCTATAAAATAAAATAAGTGTTAAGTAGGGCACCTGAGTGGCTCAGTCATTTGAGCATCTGACTCTTGATTTTGGCTCAGGTCATAATCTCAGGGTCGTGAGATCAAGCCCCAAGTCAGTCTCCACACTGGGCAAGGAGTCTGCTTAAGATTCTCTCGCTCCCGGGATGCCTGGGTGGCTCAGTTGGTTAAGATTCTCTCGCTCCCTCTTCCTCTGCCCCTCCCCTCCCTCTCTCCCCCTCTCTCTATATATGTATGTATGTATATATGTAAACATATACTTATATGTATGTATATATATATACAGGAACAGTCAGTTAAGCAGCTGACCCTTTTGGCTCAGATCATAACATCAGGGTCATGAGATCCAGCCCCGCTTTGGGCTCCACGCTCAGTACAGAGTCTGCTTGAGTTTCTCCCTTCCTCTCTGTCTCTCCCCCACCCAATGTGTGCATGCTCTCTCTCTCTCAAAATAAATGAATCTTTAAAACTATCTATGTATGTATTAAACAATTGGTAGAACTTGAAGACTCACTGAATATTTGATAAAATTAAGGAATTCTTGTTAATTTTTAAAAATTCTTATTAATTTTTAGGTGTGATACTAGTATTACAGTTGGTTTTTTTTTAAACCTTCCTGCCTTGGGGAAAGTATGGTAAAATTTATAGATGATATGTTAACTTGGATTTGTACTGAAATAATCTGGTGAGCAGGGAGAGTTATAGAAGAGAGATGATTATATTGGTAGCTGTTAAAGCTAGATGATGGATATATAGAGGTTCATGGTCTCTCCACTTTGTGTGTGTTGGGAACATTAAGCCAAAAATGTTAAAAAGAAAGAAAAATGATGTTTTCTTAACCACATGATTCCATTTTACACAATATCCTATTGACTCCCTGTTCTGAAAGATGATGAAATTACCACTCTGTTTGTTCTACCTCTATTCCCCAGTGTTTTATGAAAACTTGTAATATATACATTTTGTCATTTCGTAATTCACACAAAGCTATTCTTTGAAGGAAAGCTCCAAAATTGAAGTTGGGGAAGAAGCGTATGGGAAAATTAGTGGTTAGGAGAGAAGAAATGTATATTGTATGTATAAAGAAAAATCTGGTTTTACATAAGATAATAGGATGATGAAATTTCTGAGTCATTTTAATTTTTTATAATTTTTTTCTTTCCAAATTTTCTAAAATATATCTGTACTACTTTTTAATCGGGGAGAAAGCTGTTTGAAAACAAAATGAATCTGCATTTACTTAAGTTTTGCTCTTCTGAGATTTGATGCCGTAATTGCCTTAAAGTGTTTCTAAATCTATTTTAAATTATTTGAGAGTTGTGGGGAAATAGATTTAGAGTTACATATGTGTTTTTAGATTTTTACTCCCTTTTCTCAGCTATCTATTTTCTTTTCTCTTTGGATAGTGTGTAGCACTATCCTTTTTTCTCATAAGTAGCAAATTGTGGGAAAAGAAAGGCATGTAAGTTACTGGTTTTGGTGCTATAATCACTTTTAAATTTTTTAGAGTAAAAAATTAAGCATATTTTTGTTGGCAGTGAGATTTAAAGCTTATGTAGGAATATACAAAGATTACCAGTTGCTTTCCTTTATTTTGAATTTCTTTTTCGCCGATAAGGCATTATCATGGGTTTTTTTTCCTGAACTTTTTTTTTTTAACTTTTTTTTTTTTAAGATTTTTTTTATTTATTTGAGAGAGAAAGAATGAGACAGACAGCATGAGAGGGGGAGGGTCAGAGGGAGAGGCAGACTCCCCATCGAGCAGGGAGCCCGATGTGGAACTCGATCCCGGGACTCCAGGATCATGACCCGAGCCAAAGGCAGTCACCCAACCAACTGAGCCACCCAGGCACCCTTTTTCCTGAACTTTTGATAATAGCTTTATCTTAAGAAAAACCTCAACTGGTGTTGAGAAAATTAATAAACTGATCATTATGACTAGCTTTGTATATTTCACCCAACTTCCTGAATAAGCCTGAAAGGATATAATCTTCATGAAGTTGATTGAGAAATTTTGTCCATTTGTTTAGTCCATCCTTAGTCATGCCGAAATCATGTGTTAAACCGGAATAACATCCAGGTCACAGTTCCTCCTTCCCCATTATGATTAAGCAGAGTGAGTTTTTAATGCTTAATCTCTTTTATGAAATGTCTCTATTGGCTATGTGGACATAGAAATATTAACTGGAGTTAGAATGAATCACATTGCTTTATAAAAGAGGAATTTAATTCAAATCTTGGAAGCTAATATTTCAGTAGAGCACTTTAAAGAAAAACAGTACATTTACTATTTTTAAAGTAATTTTTAGAGAGGGCGCCTGGGTGGCTCAGTTGGTTAAGTGACTGCCTTCAGCTCAGGTCATGATCCTGGAGTCCCGGGATCGAGTCCCGCATTGGGCTCTCTGCTCGGCAGGGAGTCTGCTTCTCCCTCTGACCCTCCTCCCTCTCATGCTCTCTGTCTCTCATTCTCTCTGTCTCAAATAAATAAATAAAATCTTTAAAAAAAAAAATAAAAAATAAATTTAAAAAAAGTAATTTTTAGAGAAAAAAATTAGTTTTGCTTGTATAATTTTCTGATAATTCTTTTTTTTGTGGTAATTCTTGACATCCCCTAGAGATCATTACACAGACATTGGGCATATAGAAAAGGCTTTAAGAAGACACAGTAAGGGGATGCCTGGGTGGCTTAGTTGGTTAAGCATCTGCCTTTGGTTCAGGTCATGATCCCAGGGTCCTGGAGAGGAGTCTCGCATTGGGCTCCTTGCTCCTGCTTCTCCCTCTGCCTGTCTGCTCCCCCTGCTTGTGCGCTGTCTCTCTCTCTGACAAATAAATAAAATCTTTAAAAAAAAAAAAGACACAGTAAGATTCCTTTTCTCGTGGAAGGTGAAGCAGTTTTAATATTGAATCTTCAGATTTGGAGAGAGGGAAAGATTTTTTTCTGAGATTTTTCCTAATAAAATGATGTTTTGTCAGTGTATGTAACTTGGAAAAATTAGAAAACCATTTTTTAAAGCAGCCTTATTTTTTAAAGTAAGGTATTTTACGTAATTGTGATAATCTTGAATATACAATTATGTATTTGGCTCTTTTTCATTAAACTTTATCATAAGATTTTTCTTTTTTTGTTTTCTCTTTTTTTAAAAAAATTTTATTTTTAAATAATCTCTACACCCAACATTGGGCTCGAATTTACAGCCCCAAGATCAAGAGTCACATGTTCCACCAACTGAGCCAGCCAGGCGCCCCTACATAAGAATTTTTCTAACATTATTTTTAAAACTCCTTGTTAGCATAGTTTTTAATGATGCTTTAAGTTTTTTTGTTTTCTGTCCTTTTTATCCCAAGCAGGCAACTTTAAAATCTTTAACTTTCAGAGTTGTTTTAAGGCGTGTCTTTAAGGAAGTTCGAATAAAGAATACTTGACTAGATAGAAATTCAGCATAAAATGTTGACTGTCTGAATTTATTAAAGTCTGATTGCCTGGGGTGCCTGGCTGGCTCAGTCTGTTAAGCATCTGTCTTCGGCTCAGATCATGATCTTGGGGTCCTGGAATCAAGCCCCGTGTCGGGTTCCCCACTCAGCGGGGAGTCGGCTTCTCCCTCTGCCCCTCCCCCTGCTTGTGCTTTCTCTCTCTCTCTCAAATAAAATCTAAAAAAAAAAAAAAGACATCTCATTGCCCTACCTTTTATAAGAACAAAATGACATTATCAAAAGTGTAAATATGTGGGGCACCTGGATGGCGCAGTATGTTAAGCATCCAACTCTTGGTTTTAGCTCAGGTTGTGACCTCGGGATCCTGGGATGGAGCCCCAACTCAGACTCCTGGCTCAGTGGGGAGTCTGCTTAGGACTTTCTCTCCCTCTCCTTCTGTCCCTCTGCCCCTCACCACCCCCCACCACCATGCCCATGCGTCTCTCTCTCAAATAAATAAATAACTCTCTTTTAAAAAATGTAACTATGTATAATCTTTGACCCCAAAATTTCTTCTAGGAAGAACACACAATGAGTATGTCTTCATAGCATTTTGTTGGTAATGACAAAAAATTTTAAGCAAATGTACACCAGTAAAGTCTTGAATAGATAAATTATAGTACATCTAAAGTGCAATACTATGTAGACATTACGATGAATGAGGTAGATCTGTATTTACTCATGTGGGAAGATAGCCAAAATAATGGTTAACTGAAAAAGTTGCCACTCAATATGATCTTGTTTCGGTAAATAATAATAATAAAGATAGAATATGTAGATAAAATCTAGAAAGTACACACTAGACTTATCCCCTCTGGATAAACTTTCACTTTGTAAGTTATCCATTTCTATAATAAGATCTTTTTTCCTTTCTTTTTTTACAATCATTTATTACACTTCTAATTAAGACAGAACAAAGTCCACTATTCAAAGATCTCATTCTGCCAAGCCTTCAAGATTCTGTTGGTCATGAGGCAATGTGCGATTCCATTTGTTTTAGTAGATCCTAAAATTTTCCTCTTTCTCTTTTCCCTCGTGTGTATAGCCTTTGATAACTACATTTAATGACTGAATGGTGAACTTTATTTTTTTTAAATATCTTTTTTTTTTAAGATTTTATTTATGTATTTGCCAGGGACAGAGACAGCGGGAGCAGGAACACAAGCAGGGGGAGTGGGAGGGGGAGAAGCAGGCTTCCCGGTGAGCAGGGAGCCTGATGCAGGGGATGCGGGGCTCGATCCTAGGACCTGGGATCATGACCTGAGCTCTTAACAACTGAGCCACCCAGGTGCCCTGAATGGTGAACTTCAGTATGCATGTGCTACATCATCCTGCATAGTAAAGCATTGGCCCTTTAACAAAGAATCTTTATTATAGATGTTTTGAGAATTGACCAGTACAGCTGGATATATTTATTTAGAAGAATATGGACCTTATAATTATAACTATTTCTTTAAACTCCACATGTGTATTTTTAAGCTTTTTTCTATTATGATGCTTGACTCAATAAAAAGAAAGTTTAAAAAAACCCATTTGGGTAGTTTTACATCAGATGCTATGATGGGAATGATATTAAAAAACATAATTTCTACATCCTGCTATCCATTGTTTCTTTATTTACAGTGCTTCTCATTTACAGTTCTGTTGACAATCTGACATCACTGTTACTGTAACAGAAGTAACGTGGTCAAGAAGAAATGAAAAAACAAACAAATTAGTTTCCTCTAATTGCTTTAATACTGGCAGATGTGTTTGCACACCTGTTGAGATTTATAAAATCACCAAGATTATATAAAAGTTATGCCTAAATAAATTATGTGTCCTGAAGAAAGTTATAGTTTAACCTTAATTAGGCAGCTGAGTTGCATAAAACCAAGGATTAATCTTTTAAAAAGTCTGCTCCCTCCTTAAAGAGGCAGGTAGAGGCAGAACTGATCCCAGCTTTGAATCTAAGATCAGGCCCACAGGAAATATGGATAGGTTTAGGGATGTATATGGTTCAAATTGAGCTTTTGCCAGGTTAACATATTTACTTTCAATCATAAATTTATGCTGTGAAGAAACATTGAGAAATACTATGTATTAGTCCAGTACTCTCTCCTTAAGGAATTTATAGTCTACTGAGGGCAGCTGATTACAGTGTGATAAATGATAAGGGATAAGTATATATAGGCACACCCAGGTGGGGAACCTAACCTTGAGGGTGGAGTAGAAGGAAAGACATTGTTAGAGAAGGTACATGGGAGATGTGATCCCTGTACACAGTCCTTTTTTTTTTTTTAAGATTCTTTTTATTTATTTATTTTATTTGAGAGAGAGAGAATGAGAGAGAGAGAGCACATGAGAGAGGGGAGGGTCAGAGGGAGAAGCAGACTCCCTGCCGAGCCGGGAGCCTGATGCGGGACTAGATCCAGGGACTCCAGGATCATGACCTGAGCCACCCAGGCGCCCCCCTCTACACAGTCCTTAAGAACAAGGGGGAATTGGGGAAAGAAGGGTACTGGTTCTTCTGGACAGAGAGAACAATGTGTACAAAGGCCAGTAGGCAAAAATGATATATTAAGAGTACTTAAAATAGTTCTGGGGGCGCCTGGCTGGTTCAGTCTGAGAAGCATGCAGTTCTTGATCTCGGGGTTGTGAGTCTGAGCCTCACATTGGGTTTAGATATTACTAATAAAATAAATTTTAAAATCTTTATTAAAGGGGGGACATCTGGGTGGCTCAGTCATTAAGCGTCTGCCTTCAGCTCAGGTCGTGATCTCAGGGTCCTGGGATCGAGCCCCTTGGGCTCCGTGCTCCGCGGGAAGCCTGCTTCTCCCTCTCCCACTCCCCCTACTTGTGTTCCCTCTCTCGCTGTGTCTCTGTCAAATAAATAAATAAAATCTTTATTAAAAAAAATAGTTCTGGAAAGCTGAGCATAGTGTTCTAGGGGAAAGAGGCCAGGGAGAGACCAGTGAGTCGCCTCTTGGCTCGAGTGTTATACTAAGGAATTTGGACTTGACTGGGAGAAGCATTTCAAAGATTTTTAAATAGAGGGGAAGAGAGTTATATCATTATTAGATCTGAGCATAAAGATCATCCTGGCTGTAATGGGAAAACTGGAATTAGAAGACCTCTATCTCTGGCAGTATAGTGGTCAGATATTAAGTCTTGAATAAACATAATTTCTAAAGTACTGTTGGGCCTTTGGAAATTAAGAAATCTTCAGGGTCGGGTGCCTGGGTGGCTCAGTTGGTTAAGCGACTGCCTTCGGCTCAGGTCATGATCCTGGAGTCCCGGGATCGAGTCCCGCATCGGGCTCCCTGCTCAGCAGGGAGTCTGCTTCTCCCTCTCCCGCTCCCCCGCCTTGTGCTCTCTCTCTCTCACTCTCTCTCTCAAATAAATAAAGAAAATCTTTAAAAAAAAAAAAAAAAAAAAAAAAGAGGGCGCCTGGGTGGCTCAGTTGGTTAAGCGACTGCCTTCAGCTCAGGTCGTGATCCTGGAGTCCCGGGATCGAGTCCCACATCAGGCTCCCTGCTCAGCGGGGAGTCTGCTTCTCCCTCTGACCCTCCCCCCTCTCATGCTCTCTCTATCTCATTCTCTCTCTCAAATAAATACATAAAAAAATCTTTAAAAAAAAAAAAAAAGAAAGAAATCTTCAGGGTCCCCAAACAAACACCAAACTTAAAATCCTAGAGGTGAGCAATAAACAAACATGAAAACCAGATTGCTCTGGGACAAATTATCAAATCAGTCCTGAGATCCAGGAAATGGACACTCAGGAATAAACCTCAGAGTTGAGAAGAAATGGGGAAGCTAGGTTTAAATGTGGTCCCAGTTGAGGGCGCCTAGCTGGCTCAGTCAGTGGAACATGCAACTCTTGATCTTGGGGTTGTGAGTTTGAGCCCCTCGTTGGGTGTAGAGATTACTTAAAATCTTTAAAAAAAATAAATGTGATCCCAGTTGTGTGGCAGTCCCCCAGTCCCCTCATGCCTGACTCTCAGCAGAAGCAAATACAGATCTTCCTCTCTGAAAGAAGACATCTTTAATTTAGGCCTTCAGGATCTCACAGATTGACAAAAAAATTGGGCCACTTCTTAATCAAATATTAAACATACGAAGAATCAAATACCCATGAGAAAGACTCAGCAGAAATCACAAAGATTCGTGGACCTCATATATTAAAATGATCAGACAACATAAAATATCTATGACATTTTAAATAAAAGAATCACAAAATGAACAACAAAAAGAAATGATCACAAATAACGAAGCAAATATGAAAAATAACTGCTTAAAACTTTTAGAAATGAAAAAATCAAAGTTGAAATCAAAATCTCATGGTTAGTTTAGCATATTAGATACAGATGGAGAGAGTAAATTGGAAACCAGATATGAAATAAGTCTTTAGAAAGCAATTTAGAGATAAAGGAAATGGAAAATATAAAAGAGAGATTAAAAGACATGGGGGTTAGAATAAGGAAGATTGACATCCCAGAAGGAAAAAATAAAGAAAATGGAGGAGAGCTAAAATTCTTAGAGATAAGAAGTGAGAATTTTTTTTTTTAAAGATTTTATTTATTTATTTTAGAGACAGAGCACAAGAGGGGGGAGGGTCAAAGGGAGAAGCAGACTCCCTGCTGAGCAGGGAGCCCGATGCGGGACTCGATCCTGGGACTCCAGGATCATGACCTGAGCCGAAGGCAGTTGTTTAACCACCTGAGCCACCCAGGTGCCCCAAGAAGTGAGAATTTTTGAAAAGTAAGAAATGGACCTGCAGATACAGGAAGCATATGCCAAACAGGATAAGTAAATTCACACACAGTCATGCCATAGTCAAACTACAAAGCACCAAGAGAGAAGATCTTAAGGGACCTAAGAAAAAAAGAGAAATCACCTACAAGTGACCACAATCAATAAGAATGATACATTTCTCACTGCAACAATGGAAGCTGAAAGAGGAGGGCTTAATATCTTCAGTGTGATATGAGAAAACTGTCAACCTAGAATGTTATGTCCAGAGAAACTATGTTTAAAAAACAATGTTGAAATAAAGACCTTTCAGATAAAATAGTTGGCCTCCAAAAGACTTTCACTTAAGGAAATTCTGCTTTAGGAAAAAGGAAAATGGTATCAGAAAGGAGGTCTAAGATGCAGGTAGGAATGGTGAGCAAAGACATTGGTAAGCATCTGAGTAAATCTAAGTAAGTGCTACCTGTATAAAATAATAATGCTAATGCTAATAATAATGTCTAACATGTGAGGTAAAAAAAGATAAAATATTGGTCAACTAGAAGAGTGGTTAAATATTGATTCATTTCAAAATAATTAAATTTTGTATTAATTTTAAATTAACTGTCATGCATGTTAAAATTTCGAGGATAACTTTCCTAAAGTAAAGAGATTGCATAACTTCTAAACCAATAAAGAGGAAAAGTGGAATTAAAAAAATTTTTTTTTAATTCTTTGCCACTATTTAGCTTTGTAACTAACCCCTGCCATGTCACAGAACCTCCATTAGTTTCCTTATCTTTAAAATATGGATAGTAGTACCTCCCTTATATGGTTGTTGTGAAGATGTGATCAGATAGTGCATGCAAAAAAGCTGAACACAAGTCTACATAGTAAGTATCCAATAAATATTAGACATTACTACTATTAATAGTGATTTATGGAGCACGTGACTGGCACAGTTGGTGGAGCATGAGGCCCTTGATCTTGGGGTCATGAGTTCAAGCTCCACATTCAGCATGGAGCTTGTTTTTAAAAAATTAAAAAGTAAAGGGGCGCCTGGGTGGCTCAGATGGTTAAGCGTCTGCCTTCGGCTCAGGTCATGATCTCAGGGTCCTGGGATCGAGTCCCGCATCGGGCTTCCTGCCCCTTGGGAGCCTGCTTCTCCCTCTGCCTCTCTCTCTCTCTCTCTGTCTCTCATAAATAAATAAAAAAATCTTTAAAAAAAAAAAAATTAAAAAGTAAAAAGTAAATTAAAAAAAATTTTTTAAATAGTGATTTATATAGTGACCATTAAAGGTGGTACTTTAAAGCCATGCTAGAACTTCCCTGCCAACGTCTCATCCAGCTTCTCTTCCATGAGAGTGAGTGCTACACCCAAAGATGGCTAGAGTGTTGAACAGTTCTAATAACTCTGACGGGTCGTCTTGTGTTAATCGTAACTCCTTGCCCAGAACCTTCAGGATTCAATATTGCCTTTCAGTAAAAGTTCAGAACATCAAGACTTTCCACAGCCTGGCCCCAACCAACTTGATCTCACATCCTTGAGTTAGATCTCTAAACATATTTTTTTTTTAATCTTTTTTTTTTTTTAAAGATTTTATTTATTTATTTGACAGAGAGAGAGACAGCGAGAGAGGGAACACAAGCAGGGGGAGTGGGAGAGGGAGAAGCAGGCCTCCTGCGGAGCAGGGAGCCCGATGCGGGACTCGATCCCAGGACCCTGGGATCATGACCTGAGCCGAAGGCAGACGCTTAACGACTGAGCCACCCAGGCGCCCGATCTCTAAACATATTTGATGTCTCTTTCCTTTATACTTTTGCTTAGAATGCCCTTTTGAAAAATAGTAGAATTTGGGTGATTTCCTTCATCTTCATCTGGAAAACCCTCCCTTTTCTGAAAAATTCAATCTATTCTTCAAACTCCAGTTCAAGTCCCATAAAAGTTTCTGACTATCCCAAAAATGATTTGTAATTTGAAAAGCTATCATCTAAACCAAACTTAGTCATTTTTGCCTGTCTTCTGCTACTTTTTCAATTGAGCTTTTATTTAAAATTTATATTATCACAGAATTTTCCTCACATTTGTGTGGTATTTCCAGTTAGATTTGTTTGTTCCTTAAGACAGTGGGTATTTCTTTTACATCTTTGTATAGCTCCTAGGGAAGGGAAACTAGTATTTAGGTGCCTACTATATGCCAGGCACTCTACTAAACGCCTTCTTACATGTAACATCTAACTTATTCCTCACAGCCAACTTAGAAGGATAGATATTAGTGTTCTTGTTTTACAGATGAGGATATTGCACTTGAAAATGGTTAAATAACATACCCAAGGCACTTAACTAGTCAGTGGCAGAGCCGGGTTTCTACCACACCACCCATCAAAATAGCTTGCAAATAAAACATGTCTTGGAGGAGTAAAAGGCTCAAATGGTTTATACATTTTTCTACTTATTTATATTCTACTCTGAAATTTAGGGTGTCATGGAAACATTTCCAAGAAGCCAAAATTCTTTTCAAAAATTAAAATTTGACATGCCAGTTATCAACTAACAGCTGAACCATGGGAATTCACAAAGAGCTGGAAGTCAGACAAAAAACCTTATTTAGGGGGTTTAGATTAAGGGGATTAAAGAGAGATTCTGTTCTCTTATTCTATGCTTTGAGTTCATGTAATATGACATGAAATGAATCACAACGCAGTGAACCATCCTTAAGGTGCTTGCTGCAAGTCCATAACACTTTCAGAACATTATTTCTCAACGAGAGGTCTGGTGATACCAATTCTTGCAATTCCAAACAAAGAGGGCAGAAGTGTGTTTTCATGGAACTATCATCTCCTGTGGTTCCCAGTTAAGACTTAGATTAAGGAAGTCCATAGCATGAGGAATGTTCCTGATGTTAGCTGTCCTCAGGTTATCTATAAATCTCTTCTTCATGTACATCTCAAATCCCATCTTCTCCCATATTCTTTTCTTGGATCCCACAATACTGTTTCAGTATGTATAATTCTCTGCTGTACTAGAGTCTCTAAATCACACATTCTTTGTGATCACTCACAAACTATTCATAATGGCCACTGGGAATACAAAATTGGATATAACAGCCCAATACTCCCAAGATGTCAATAGGCAAGGATACAGAGAGGCACAGATTGGTTGTATTTTTAAAATTCCCTTTTGTTGTTTAAATGTTCTTTTGAAATATCTGTAAAATTTCAAATACCTCTCATTGGCAGTATTATTCATTCAAGTGTTCTTCACCTCCAATCTCTGGTCCCAGGATACCCCTTGGTGAAATTATTGTGATGACTAAACAGAAAACTTATGCTGTTGCTTCTGCCACCATCTTTAAATCCAAAAGACGGTCTTCATAATGTATGGAGACTTCTGTTTCATGTGTTGGAGTGGATACTCCTCACAGATCAGAAAAACTGGATCGAGAAAGCTCAAGTTTGAAAGTTACCTAAAGAGTGTCCTTGGAGGGAATTGTAACCAGGCATGTTGACTGTTTTCGTTATTGACATTGGACTAAATCTCAGGAGCTTGAATGGTGGAGATGTTATTTCAACAGAGAAGCTCAGGATGGTGTGATGGCAAGGCTTCATTTCAGTGTTTCCATAAGTATAAATATAGTGAACATATTTATAATTTTCACTTATTACAGGGTAAATTTAAAATTGATTGATAAAAAAATTACCTTTTTCCAGATTTCAAAAAGCACAGAAATTTGTGAAGGATATTATTTTTACTTCTTAAATGCTTTTCCCCCCTCCTAATTCTACTTCCCAACATTATCTACTGTTAATGGAGTGTTGTGTGTATCCTTTTGGGGTATATTGATGAACAAATTGTTATGCTAGTAGTCTTTTGGACCCATATATTAGCTACAAATTTTCTAGGCGGTTACATGCTTTATATAGAAATTATTTTTAATTTCTCTGACTAATTTGTTGAAAATAGTCCTAGTATTTCCACCTTATTGGAATTAAGTATATCCAAAATTTATATTCTGAGTCAAAAGTAGAAATTTTCCCCAAATGGTGTAGATTGTCCTCGTCAGTCTTGTCTCCCAGTGTTTGTTTATGAGACTTCTATTTTCTTAAACAGTACAAACATTACATTTCAATGTTTTAATCTTTGAAAATGTGGTATTACAAAAAAAATGGCTTGTCATCTTCATATGTCCTTAAACCTTACTAGTCACTTGTTATTTCATTTTCCTCTGTGTTTTCTTTTTCATTTCTCTCAGAATGTTAGTGTTTTTGTTACTGATTTCTAAAAGGTCATTTATGACTAAGGATGTTAACCATGCATTGCAAAAGAAATACCATGTGTTCTCACCACCATTTTACTGTGATGTTTTACTTTTTGGCTGTATAGAAGTTGTGTATTTAAATATAATAATGTTCTGCTTAAAAAAAAAAAAATTCCTTCTCTCCTCTTTTGCCTTCTCTAGGGTTACACATCTTTCTGGAATGACTGCATATCATCTGGCCTGCGAGGGGGTATCCTGATAGAGCTGGCCATGCGGGGTCGAATCTATCTGGAACCCCCCACGATGCGTAAGAAGCGACTGCTGGACAGAAAGGTACAGCACCTCTGTGGACATCCTCCTAAGTTATGAAAGGGCAGATACTAATGCTCCATTCTGGAGGAATGGGAAGTTTTTTGTTTTTTTTTTCCAAGGGGCTTTAACTCATGACCCTGAGATCAAGACCTGAGCTAATATCAAGAGTCAGATGCTTAACCAACTGAGCCATCCAGGTGCCCCTGGGGGGAATGGGAAGATCTGAGTAGTGAGACAAGATAAATATCACTGACTCAGTTGTTCCATTGTCTAACAGTTTTAATTAACCTATAGCAGAGGGAGAAATTCAAATATCCATCATCTAAAGAGTTTTAAGAAGGTTATGGTTTTGTCTTTTTTATGCAGAAAAATCACTTTAGGATGCTGTTATTACTCCCTCTATATAACATTATGAAATAGAGTGTTATATAGCAGGGGGGCAAACACATGGGTCAGGTGAGTCTTTGTTTAACTCTAGTCATGCTCAGATAACCATTAGATTTTTCTCCTTCCATTTACAGCAAGTCAGGTCCACCATATGAGTTATACTCCTGTCTCCATTTTTTACTACTTATTTTTTCCACTCATAACTTCACTGTCATACTCAGAACTCTACCAAAACTACATTCTTTAGGTATCACCAGCAGGCTCTGTGCCCAGTGTAGGGCTTGAACTCAACCCTGAGATCAAGAGTCACATGCTCTGAGCACCTGGGTGGCTCAGTCGGTTAAGCGTCTGCCTTTGGCTCAGGTCATGATCCTGGGGACCTGGGATGGAGCTCTGCGTCAGGCTTCCTGCTCATCCGGCGCCTGCTTCTGCCTTTCCGTCTGCTGCTCCCCCTCCTTATGCTCGCTCACTCTCTCTCTCTCTCTGTGTCAAATAAATAAATAAAATATTTTTAAAAGTGAGGGGTGCTTCGTGGCTCAGTCTTTAAGCGTCTTCCTTCCACTCAGGTCATGATCTCAGGGTCCTGGGACTGAGTCCCACATCCGGCTCCCTGCTCAGCGGGAAGCCTCCTTCTCCCTCTCCCACTCCCCCTACTAGTGTTCCCTCTCTCCCTGTGTCTCTCTCTGTCAAATAAATAAAATCTTAAAAAAAAAAAAGGGGGGGGTGCGCCTGGGTGGCTCAGTTGTTAAGCGTCTGCCTTCCGCTCGGGTCATGATCCTGGGGTCCTGGGATCGAGCCCCGCATCGGGTTCCCTGCTCAGCCAGGAGCCTGCTTCTCCCTCTCTCTGTAACCCTCCACCCCACTTGTGCTCTCTTGCTATCGCTCCCTCTCAAGTAAATAAATAAAATCTTAAAAAAAAAAAAAAAAAGACACATGCTCTATCAACTGAGCCAGCCAGGTGCTCTATCACCACCCTCTCTTTTGTCTTTATTTTTCTCTTTTAAGCTATATGTGGCATTTGACATTTTTGACCACCTCCTCCTACTTGAAATTTTCTCCATTCTTGGCCTTTGTTATATTACATTTTCTTGCTTCTCTGGCTGTACCCTATTTCTTGTACTTCTCCATTCCTTAACATCTAAGACTCAGTTTGTATCCTTTTGCATAACTTCCTGTCCTTTTGGAGCTATCATTTACCTTACAGCTTCATCTATCACCTCCATGATATTAACCTATCAAATCCTAGGCCTTCTTTTTCTACCCTATTTAACTATTGAGTAGGCATTTCAACTTGGCTATCCCTTATCAGTTAAAATCAAACCTATCAACTTTTCTCCAAAACTGGTTCCTTTCCTGACTTTCCTATATTTATTATTTCACAAATTGGTTTTCCAGGGCGCCTGGGTGGTTCAGTTGGTTAAGCGTCTGCCTTTGGCTCAGGTCATGATCCCAGGGTCCTGGGATCAAGTCCCGCATCAGGCTCTCTGCTCAGCAGGGAGTCTGCTTTTCTCTCTCCCTGCTGCCTCTCCCCCCCTGCGCATTTTCTCTCTCACTCTCTCTCAAATATTTTTTTTTTAAAGTTGGTTTTGCAGACCCAAAGACTTATTGCGTATTTTTTCCATGATCATTTATATCCAGTTTGTCGCTAGGGTCCACTTCAAATGTTATTTTTGTCTCCTTACTATTATCCCATACTAAATTTTAAATTTCTTGAGGAAAGGAACAGTATACTAAGTTGCTTTGCATTTCTTACAACACTTAACCAATAATACATATATGGTATACTGAAAGATTTTAATTTGAATTAAGTAAATGAACTAGGGTCCCTTGATTCTTCTTTTAAAGGTACTGCTAAAGTCAGATAGCCCAACAGGGGATGTTTTACTGGATGAAACTCTCAAACACATCAAAGCAACTGAACCCACAGAAACCGTCCAGACATGGATAGAGCTACTCACAGGTAAAATGGCTCAAATGGTTCAAAAATCCCACACTTTGTAATCTTTATGCTACTAGTTCAAGAATAGGAGTACAGGAATTAAAGCTGCTGGGTAAGAAATACATGGTTCACTGTTTAAATGTATTAAAGAGGGACAGAAAAGGCATGGTTAATCAATACATAAAGTTTTCCAAGGTTTCATCTTACTTCTGCCACCCCACCCTATAAGTTCTCTAAAAATATTCTTCACAAGAAAAATGTTTAACATCTTTATTGATATATAATTCATACACCATACAGTTGACCCATGGAAAGTACACAATTAAATGGATTTTAGTATATTCACACAATTGTGCAACCATCATCACAATCTAAATTTAGAACATTTTCATCACCCCAAAAATAAACCCCATACTAATTAGCAGTTTTTTCCAAGCCTCCTGCCCAGCTCTAGGCAACCACTAATCTACATTCTGTCTCTATAGATTTGCTTATTCTAGATATTTCATATAAATGAAATGTACATTTTGTGTAACTGGCTTAAGATATATTTTTAAGGTTCATCCGTGTTTTAGCATGTTCCAGTACTTCATCTTTTTTTTTTTAAGGGCAAGTTCAAAAACTTTAATATAAGTAAGTAGCTCTGTGGTATAAAATTTTAGGAGAAAGCAGGACACTTTGAGATCACAGCCAGTGTTACCTTCTGGGACAATTTTTTTAATGGAAATTTTTACTGAGATATTTGTAGATTTACATGCAGTTGTAAGAAATAATACCGAGAGATCCCTTATACACTGCCCGGATCCCCCAGTGATAATCTTTTACAAAACTATAGTATAATATGACCCACAGGATATTGACATTGATAAAATCCACCAATCTTATTAGAACTTCCCCAGTTTTACCTTGACTCCTTTTTATCACTAAATAATATTTCATTGTATAGATGTACCACATTTATTTATTGATTCATCAGTTGGTAGACATTTGGATTATTTCCACTTTTAGGCTATTATGAATAATGCTGCTATGAACATTCACAGATGTGTTTTTTGTGGATGTGTTTTAATTTATATAGTTAACTTTTTTAATTGTAAAATATGCATAACATAATCTTTATTGTCTTAACCATTCATAAATGTATAATTCAGTGACATTAAATACATTCAAGGTGTTATGTAACCATCACCTCTCTCTATACCCAAAGCTTTCTCATCATTCCAAACATCCTTTCTTCCCACCCTCCTATTCTCTGGCAACCTCTTTTCTACTTGTCTTTATGAATTTGCCTGTACTAGGTAACTCATATAAGTGGGATCATACAATATTTGTCCTTCTATATCTGTCCTATTGCATTAAGCATGTTTCCAAGGTCTGCTCATGTTGTAGCATATATCAAAATCTCATTCCTTTTTATGGCCAAATTATATTCCATTGTTCAGATCTACCCTTTTTTTTTTTTTTATTCATTTGTTGATGGACACTTGGGTTGTTTCCACCTTTTAGCTATTGTGGATAATGCTGCTATGAACATTAGTATACAGATATCTGTTCAAGTCCCTGCTTTCCATTCTTTTGGATATATAGCTAGGAGTAGACTTGCTGGGTCATATGATAGTGCTATGTTTTGAGAAACCATAAAACTACTTCCTGTACAGGCTACACCCTTTTACACTCTCACCAGCCATGCATGAGCTTTCTTGTTTCTCTACATTGTCATCAACACTTGTTCTATTTTTTGTTTTATTTCGTTTTTAATTATTAGCTCCCCTAGTAGGCATGAAGGGATATCTCATTGTTGTTTTCATTTGTGTTTCCCTAATGACCAGTGATGAGCATCTTTTCATAGGTTATTGGCCATTTGTATATCTTCTTTGGAAAAATGTTTATTCAAGTTCTTTGCCCATTTTTTTAATTAGGTTCTGTTGTTACTGTTTTTGTTTAAAGATTTTATTTATCTGAATATTTAGTTATTTATTTATTTGAGAGAGAGCTAGCAAATACACAGAGGGAGAGGGAGAAGCAGACTCCCCACTGAGCAGGGAGCCCAACACAGGACTCGATCCCAGGACCCTGAGATTATGACCTGGGCCAAAGGTAGATGCTTAACCAACTGAGCCACCCTGTTGGCTCCCTATTGTTATTGCTGTTGAGTTTTAGAAGTTCTTTATATTTTCTGGATATTAATCCCGTATCAGATCCATCATTATTTACCAATATTTTCTCCCATTCTGTAGGTTGTCTTTTCAACTTTTTTGATGGTAATCCTGGATGCACAAAAGTTCTTAATTTTGATGAAATCCAGTTTATCTATTTTTTCTTTTGTTGCCTGCACTTTTGGTCTCATATCCATGAAAAGACTGCCCTTTCCCCATTGAATAGTCTTACTAGCCTTGTTGAAAATCAGTTGATCATAGATGCGAGGATTTATTTCTGGGCTCTCTGCTCTGTTGCTTTGATCTATGTTTGTCCTATGCCAATACCATACTGTTTTACTTACTATAGTTTATAGTAAGTTTTGAAGTTGGGAAGTATGAGTCATTTTTGAAGGACAGTTTTTCTGGGTATAGAATTCTCATTTGACAGTTTTTTTTTCCTTTTATATCTTTGAATATATCAGCCCACTGCCTTCAGGCTTCCAAATTTTTTGATGAGAAATCTGCTGATAATATTACTGAGGATCCCTTGTATGTAAAGACTCACTTCTGTCTTCCTGGGTTGGTTGGTTTGTTTGTTTGTTTGTTTGTTAAGATTTTATTTATTTATTTGACAGAGAGAGACACAGCGAGAGAGGGAACACAAGCAGGGGGAGTGGAGGAGGTGCCCTGTTTGTTTGTTTTAAGGAAAGGGGAAGAAAAACTACTAAAGATTTTATTTATTTATTTATTTGAGAGAAAGAGAATGCTCACAACCAAGGGGAGGGGCAGAGGGAGAAGGAGATTCCCTGACGAGCAGGGAGCCCAATGCGGAACTTGATCCCAGGACTCTGGGATCATGACCTGAGTCAAAGGTGGATGCTTAACCGACTGAGCCACCCAGGCGCCCCTGGAGCCTAGTTTAAAAAAAAAAAAAGATTCTAGGTTCTAGTATAATTGTTGTCTAGGTGAAGAGAGGAATGTCTGGCACTTCCTACTCTGTCATCATCCCTGATGTCATACCTCAGTGATTAATAATTTAAAGAACCTTATCATCTATGTCCAGTTTGAATTTGTCATTAGGGCCCACTTCAAATATTATTTTTGTCTCCCCACTATTACCCCATACTAGACTTTAAACATCTTAAGGACAGGGATGGGGCCAGTTTTTCAAAGTGGCTACACCATTTTATATTTCCACACCAATGTATGAGTTTTCTTTTTTTTTTTTTTTTTTTAAGATTTATTTATTTGACAGAGAGAGAGACAGCGAGAGCAGGAACACAAGCAGGGGGAGTGGGAGAGGGAGAAGCAGGCTTCCTGCGGAGCAGGGAGCCCGATGCGGGGCTTGATCCCAGGGTCCTGGGATCGAGCCCCATGTTGGGCTCCCTGCTCGGCCGGGAGCCTGCTTCTCCCTCTCCCACTGCCCCCCGCTGCTTGTGATCTCTCTTGCTCTCTCTGTGTGTGAAATAAATAAATAAAATCTTAAAAAAAAAAAAAAAAACAAATACTTTACTTATTTCTTAATTAGGTTTACCTTTTTTACTATGAGTTGTACTTTTCAAATATATTCTAGATACAAATCTCATCATGTGCAGGATTTGCAAAAGTTTTCTTCCATTCTGTCTTTTCACTTCTTTATGGTGTCCTTCAAAGATAAAGTTTTCAATTTTAATACTTTTCAATTAATCTTTTTTTCTTTTATTACTTGTGTAATATCTAAGAAATGATTGCTTAACCCAACATCATGAAAATGTATTCCTGGGTCACCTGGATGGTTCAGTTGGTTAAGCCTCTGCCTTCGGCTCAGGTCATGATCCCAGGGTCCTGGGATTGAGCCCTGCATTGGGCTCCCTGCTCAGCAGGGAGCCTGCTTCTCCCTTTCCCTCTGCCCCTCTCCCTCCCACTCATGCTCTCTCTCTTGCACGCACATGTTCTCTCTCTTTCAAATAAATTTTTAAAATCTTATTTAAAAAATTTATTCCTGTATTTACTTCTAAGAGATTATAGCTTTGTCTATTTCATTTAGGTCTGTTGTCCATTTTGAGTTAATTGTATATGGTGTGGAATAGAGCTCCAACTTCAGTCTTTTGCATGAAGATAGAAATACAGTTGTCCTGGCACTATTTGTCCTAATACTGTTCTGTCCTCCATGATTTATCTTGGTACCATTGTAAAAAATCATTTGACCGTAAATATATGGGTTTATTTGTGGACTCTTCTTTTGATCTATATGTCTATTCTTATGCAATACCACACTCTCCTGATTATTGTAGGGTTTGGTTTTTGTTTTGTTTTTTTTGATTATTGTAGTTTTATAGTAGTTTTGAAACCGGGAACTGTGAGTCCTCCAACTTTATTCTTCTTTTTCAAGATTTTTTTGGCCATGCTTGGTCTTTGCATTTCCATATGAATTATAGAATTAGCTTGTCAATTTTTGCAATAAAGCAGGGTAGGATTTTAATAGGAATTGTATTGAATCTGTAGGTCAATTTGGGGGAATATTGCTATCTTAATAATATGAAGTTTTCCAATCTGTGAACATGGGATGTCTTTCCATTTATTTAGATAATCTTTATTTCTTTCAACAATATTTTGTAATTTTCAGTGACAAATCTTACACTGCTTTTGTTATATTCCTAAGTATTTTGTTCTTTTTGATGCTATTATAAATGTAATTGTTTTCTTAATTTTATTTTCAGATTATTTGTTGCTAATGAATAGAAATTCAGTTGATTTTTGTATATTAATCTTGTATCCTGCAACCTTGCTGAATTTATTTGTTGCAGTAGTTCAAGTGGATTCCTTAGATTTTTCTGTATACAAGATCATGTCATCTGAAAATAAAAATAGCTTAACTTCTTCCTGTCTGATCTGAATGCTTTTATTTCTTTTTCTTGCCTAATTGCCCAACTAGAACCTCCAGAAAAAAAAAATAGAAGTGATGAAAATGGCATCTTTGTCTTATACCTAATCTTAGCAGGACAACACTGACTCTTTCACCATTAAGTATGAAGCTAGCTGTGGGTTTTTTGTAAATGCCCTCTATCAGGTTGAGGAAGGTTCTACCTATTCCTAGTTTGTTGAGTGTTTTTATCATGTAAGTATGTTGGATTTTGTCAGATACTTTTTCTGTGTTGATTGAGATGATCATTTGGTTTTGCTTTTCATTCTATTGATATGATGTGTTACATAATTGGATTTGGGGATATTAAAGCAACCTTGCATTTCTGGAATAGGTCCCACCTAATTTTGTTACATAGTGTTTATTATATGTTGCTGGATTTTATTTGGTAGTATTTTGTAGAATATTTTTGTACCTATAGTCATAAGGGATATTGGTCTATAGTTTTCTTGTGATGTCTTTGTCTGGTTTTGGTATCAGAGTAATACTTAAGGAAGTGTTCCCTTTTCTGTTTTTTTGAAAGAGTTTGTGAAGGATTAGTAGTATTCTTTAAACATTTGGTAGAATTACCAATAACCCATCTTAACCACGCTTTTTGGGGGGAGTTTTAAATTTCTTATTCAATCTATTTACTGTTACAGATCTATTCAGACTTTCTCTTTCTTCTTGAGTCAATTTAAATAATTTGTGTGTTTCAAGGAATTTGTCCATTTCTTTTAGGTTATCTAATTTGTTGGCATACTGTTGTTTATAGTGTCCTCTTACCACCCTTTTTATTTCTTTAAGGTCAGTGGTGATGTTTCCTCTTTCATTCCTAATTTTAGTAATTTGAGTCTTCTCTTTTTTCTTGGTCAGTCTAGGTTTGTCAATTTGTTGATCTTTTCAACTTTGATTTTATTGATTTCCTCTATTGTTTTCATTGTTTCAATCTATCTCCTCTCTAATCTTTACTGTTTCCTTTCTTTTGCTCCCTTCATGCTTAATGTGCTCTTCTTTTTCTACTTTTTTAAGGTAGAAAGTTAGGTTATTGATTTGACATCTCCTTTTCTAATATAACATTTGGGGTCATAAATTTCTCTCTTGGCACTGCTTTAAGCTGCAGCCCATAATTTTGGTCTGTTGTGTTTTCATTTTCATGCAACTCAAAGTATTTTTTAAATTTCCCTGTGATTTCTTCTTTGACCAGTTGGTTATTTAGAAGTGGGTTGCTTAATTTCCACATATTTTTTAATTTCCCAGATTTTTGTCTGTTAATTTCTAATTTAATTCTATTGTGGTTGGATAGCATACTTTGGATGTTTTCAGTCCTTTTAAGTTTATTAAGGCTGATTTTATGGCCTACCATATGGTCTATCCTGGAGAACGTTCCATGTGCACTTGAGAAAGATATGTATTCTGCTGTTAGGGTGGAATGTTCTGTAGATGTCTTGTTAGGTCTAGTTGGCTTATAGTGTTGTTCAAGTCTTCTGTTTTTTTTTTCCCCAAAGGTGAAACCTGGAACCCCTTCAAATTACAGTACCAGCTGAGAAATGTAAGAGAGCGAATTGCAAAGAACCTAGTAGAAAAGGGTATTCTAACCACTGAGAAGCAGAATTTCCTCCTATTTGATATGACTACTCATCCAGTGACCAATACAACAGAGAAACAACGACTAGTCAAAAAACTTCAAGATAGTGTCCTAGAGCGGTGGGTAAATGACCCTCAGCGTATGGACAAGCGAACACTAGCACTCCTGGTGCTAGCCCACTCCTCTGACGTGCTAGAGAATGTCTTCTCCTCTCTGACAGATGACAAGTATGATGTGGCAATGAATCGAGCCAAGGATCTAGTAGAACTGGACCCTGAAGTGGAGGGGACAAAGCACAGTGCCACAGAGATGATCTGGGCTGTGCTGGCAGCCTTCAATAAATCCTAAAGCCAGTGGGTGGGTTTCTCCTTTTCCCCTGCTGGCTGGTGACTGTCAGAGACACCACACTGAGTTTTGTGTGATGAGATGTTTTTCATCATTTTTTTCCTTCTCTTGAATCAGATTTGTGATTTGGGGAGAGCAGCTTCAGGGCTTCTCCATAAACTTTGGCCATTGTAAACAGACTTTATTTCTCCTTATTTTTCCACTACAGAGGTGAATAAACTAGGTGAACCCACACACACCCAATTATCATTTTTTCTCATTTCTTGGTTTACTTCCACCCAGTGTGCTTTTGGATAAGCAGGAATATCTAAGTGGGATTTGAAGTTCTCCAGTCAGAAAATGTGAGTGAGATATAGAGCAAACCATTTATTAAGTTTTTAAAAATTTTCTATCTTTTTTTTTTTTTAAGTAGGCTCCACGCCCAACATGGGGCTTACTCACGACCCCAAGGTTAAGAGTCACATACTCTACGGACTGAGCCAGCCAGGCACCCCTGTTTTCTACCTTAAATACATGTTTTCACAGTCTTTGTCTCTCAGACTCTACTAAGTAATGTAGTTATTGAAATAACTGTCTCTTTGAATAAGGGGCAGTGGAAACAAAACTGATTTTTGGAGCAGATGGTCTCTGGGATTGTATGTCCCACTAATGATTTTTTCTTCTTTCCTTTTCTAACCTAATGAGAAGATTGCAAATTTGATTGCCTGGTTCTCACAGCCCTAGAATCAGAAATATATTCTATACTCTCTCTTAGCATTATCCTACTCCCTCATTCATTAGGACAAAAGTCTGAATGAAAAAAAAATGTATCTCTCAACCATGTCCTTCAGCCTTCAGTTATATGATTTATAAGGGAGGGAGGTAGCATGATAATTTCCACCCATTAGCACATGACTGTCCTTATTCCTCCAGATATACTCTACATGTCTCTGAATTGAGGGAGTTATAAATTTCAGTTGCTGAATAGCAGCATCCTGAGTCCAGACAGTCTATCTAAACTCCAGATGTTCTTGTTCCCTATCTTCGACTTCCTTCATAAATTGATAGACTCTGTCTATATTTAAGGGTTCTAGGAGTATTTTTGTCTACATTTCATTCACAGTTACCCTCCTAGTCATTAGTCTTGTTTCAACACAACCATCTATCTACCCAAATCTCTAAAAAGTTTCAATTTTTTCAATTCAATAGTGAGTGCAAAGAGAAGATTAAGATAAATCCTGTTTAGAAGAGCAATTTGGTGTCAAAAGAATGCTAATATAAAGTCTAGTGTTTGGGAATATAAAGAGGACAGACACCAAGTTGTGCTAAGGTCAAGCATTTATTATGCTAATATTTTTTAATGGAGCATGCTTCATGACCATTACAGAGAAACAGGTTGTCAGAGAGCTAATACAGACAACCCAGACCTGATATCAGATATTCAGTAATTAAATGAATGATTGTAACTTTCATTTCCTACCCCAAACCTGTTTAGCCCCACAAAATTCCCCAACTCAATTAACTCAATTAAGTTTTTCACTTCAGGTATTGCTTATGTGACTAGAGATACAAATTTTAGTGTGAAATGAATTCTAAATGTGAGCCTGAGTAGAGTTTCAGTCTGGCTCTCTGGAAGTACAAAAACCAGTCCATGTGTTGTATCTACCTGACTTAATTTTCCTTTCCATTTGAACAATTCAGCAGGAATTGAAACCAGGTTTTCCTGTGGAAAGTATCAGCTTGATTGGGGGGATGGGGGGCAGAAGTTGAGTTGAGTTCTTCCTTGCAACTCTTGGTCAGTGTTTATTTTTATATTGTATCTCAATGAGGATTTTTTCAGTTTGAATCTGTATTCACTGCAAAACACCTTCTCCTTTAATGCATATGGCCTTCACATTTCTGTACAATAAATATCAATTATTGGTTCTCTGGTTTTACAACTTCAATTATTTTAACTGGAAATAAGAACTTTCCACACAGGGCCAATAACACTATCCCTTTACACCAGGAGACCAGCCTGTTTCATCCTGTGTAGAAAATTAGGAATACATAGAGTCGTAACATATATAGGCTGTGGGGGTGGGTGGGGCAGGCACATCAAGGCTAACCTGAAGAGCAGCTAATGTGGTCTGAAAAATGTCCCCTCAATCAAAATAATTTACCCAATTATAATATTATTATCATGAAGAAAAGGAGTATGTTCTATCCTATTATCTACTTGCAAGTGACACCTAAACTTATTTAAGAGCTGAAAGTCTTAAGTTCGCAACACAGGTAACATACCTCGCTGTGACAGAGTTAACAACATGTGAAAAGTATGGTGTCTCTCCCAATTAGATGGGGCCCCCAAATGTGAGGCAACCCGATCGGGTGGAATCTGGAGGTACAGGTGGTGAAAGGATCTCACCTGAAGCAGAAAAAGGAGATAGAAGTTTACTGAATACATTGCAAGGGAGTGGTGGGCAGGACAGGAAAGCAGAGACTGTGGGGACTGTATTTAAAGGGAGAAGGTGAGGAGGTATAGGGACATAGGGAATTTTCCCTTTTTAGGTAACTGTGCCTGGCTATAAGTAGCACATTGGTTAGTCAGGGCCTTTGGATATTTTGAGGTGGGTCACCTGATGGCCTGTCTGTATTCAGCCAGGGGTTATGGTGGGCCCTTCTGCCTTGCTCAAGTTTCCATTGCTCAAGCTTCTTGCCTAAAGTGGCACCTACAAAAAGATAATTGTGCTTGTAATTGGCTTACTGTTCTTCCCTTCTTTATAATGTCTACAGCACAGGGGACAATAAGAAATATATTTACCAGGATTGTTTACACTTGTTAATTTTATTTCAAGCAAAGTATTGTTCCCTTAAGTCATCCTTTATACAATGTTTCTCAAAACGTGGTGCAAAGAGTACTGCACCAAAATCACCTTGGGGTGGGGGCTACCTTGCTAAAATGCAGGTTCTTGGTAAATTCGTCTCTGGTATAGGTGAGGGGCTAGGAAGCTGCATTTTAAACAGTCTCCAAAAGCTGCATGTTAAATTTCGAGAACACTGCTTGATATTTTATTGCTTGTAATTCATTCATCCCCCAAATATTGAGTACTTACAAATTTGGCACAAGTGCCAAAAACTGGCACTTGCTGGGTGTTGACAATAAAAAGTTGTGTAGGATACAATTTCACTCCCAATAATTCACATTAAAGTGGGAAAATAAGATACTTTTTGGTAAGTGCTCTAATAGAAACATAAACTTAATATTTGTGGGTTTTTTTAAAGATTTTATTTATTTGACAGCACAAGAAGGGGGAGCGGCAGGCCGAGGGAGAGGGAGAAGCAGGCTCCCCGCAGAGCAGGGAGCCCAACGTGGGCTTGATCCCAGGAGCCTGGGATCACGACCTGAGCCGAAGGCAGACACCAAACTAACTAAGCCACCCAGGCACCCCTAAATTTAATATTTGGACACACAAAGAAAGGAGTAACCTTCTTCCTGGGACCATTAGGACAGACTTAGAGGAGTTATATTAATTTATAGTAGCTTTCATGTACTGAGCATTTGTGAGGTACTATGCTACTTTATATGTTATTTATTCTTCACAACACTAAAATCCTATAAGTTTATTTTAGAGAAACCTCAGGCTTGCCTAAGGACACAATGCAGAGCTTAAGTTCAAGTACATGCTTTTAACCACTACTCTCTCCTTCCTCCATTTAAACTCAGTCTTGAAGAATCTTTTCAGGTTGAGGAGGAAGAGCTGAGCTATTTGAGGCAGGAGAACAATATGTACAAAATAATTTGTCATGCTGGAATTTGTGGGTGAGTATGTGTGCTTTTCACGTATCTTTAGATTTCTAAAAGATACCATCTTTTTTTTTTAAGATTTTTATTTTTTATTTATTTATTTGACAGAGAGAGACACAGCGAGAGAGGGAACACAAGCAGGGGGAGTGGGAGAGGGAGAAGCAGGTTCCCACAGAGCAGGGAGCCTGATGCGGGGCTCGATCCCAGGACCCTGGGATCATGACCTGAGCCGAAGGCAGACGCTTAATGACTGAGCCACCCAGGCGCCCTAAAGATAATTTTCAAAAAGGGAAAATCGGGGCGCCTGGGTGGCTCAGTTGGCTGGGCGACTGCCTTCGGCTCAGGTCATGATCCTGGAGTCCCAGGATCGAGTCCCGCATCGGGCTCCCTGCTCAGCGGGGAGTCTGCTTCTCCCTCTGACCCTCCCCCCTCTCATGTGCTCTCTCTCTCTCATTCTCTCTCTCAAATAAATAGATAAAATCTTTAAAAAAAAAAAAAGGAAAATCATAACTTACACAAATGATGGAACTAATAAGGTGTTAAACCGGCTCAAAAGAAAATCTGAAGACAGATATATACATAGGCAATTAAGAATGCTGAAATGAACTTGCTTGCTAATAGAGGTAAAATTAGTCAATATCTATAGTGTATAATATATAATGTTTAGGATGATCTTTTTCACAGGGTGGAAATCAATTGTATCTTGCTAGACAAAATTCAAATTGTCTCTATGAATAAAAATAATTTGCATTGCCATCAGTTTTCTCAACTTAAAAACTATAAAATAGTTCAAAGACAATGAAAGCCATAGATAAGTCTGAAGACTCCTCTAGACAATACCCAACAATGTCTTTGCTCATTTCTTTTCTTTCTTTTTTTTTTTTTTTAAGATTTTATTTATTGTCAGAGAGAGAGCCCAAGCAGGGGGAGCGGCAGGCAGAGGGAGAGGCAGGCTCCCCGCTGAGCAACGAGACCAATGGAGGGCTCGATCCCAGGACCATGACCTGAGCTGAAGGCAGACGCTTAACCGACTGAGACACCCAGGCGTTCCCCTTTGCTCATTTCAAAGTCTCTTATAATTTTTTCCCTGAGAACAGAAAACCTTTCTTCTCATAACTACCTCACCTTGTCCTTCCATTGCATTGAAATTCCATTGAAATTGCATTAAAGTGCCAACAAATTACCCAGAAAATACCAAATCAATTATTATCAGTTGCCATTTTAAATTTGGATTAAGTAATCAGATAAACTTTAACTAACAGCTACAGTGTGAAATATTGGCCCAGGGAAGACCCTAGAAAGAAAATCACAGAAAAGGAAGAAAATGTACCTAGGGAGTGGTGGGCAGGACAGGAAAGCAGAGACTGTGGGGACTGTATTTAAAGGGAGAAGGTGAGGAGGTATAGGGACATAGGGAATTTTCCCTTTTTAGGTAACTGTGCCTGGCTATAAGTAGCACATTGGTTAGTCAGGGCCTTTGGATATACTATCAGCTACTGATAGTGGCTTACTCTTTGTTGTAGTTTTTGTATTTAAAAGAGTATTCAGTCAAAAGGGGACAATTATAACCCCAAAGAATGGATCACTAATGAAATTTAATGTGCTACCTAAGACTTGTGAGGGAGAGTTGGAGCAAAGGGCTTTCAACCTTAAAACCCTGTCAATGGAGGGAGGGTAGTGGGTTGGGGAAAGACGTGGGAGGCTGGAGCAGGAGAAAGAAGCAAGGTTTTTTGTTTTTTTGGGGTTTTTTTGGGGGGGGAGAGAGGGAGAGCAAGAGAAAGCACGAGCAGAGCAGAGGAAGAAGCAGACTCCCCCCTGAGTAGGGAACCCGATGTGGGACTCGATCCCAGGACCCTGGGATCATGAGCCTGAGCTGAAGGCAGATGCTTACACGACCGAGCCACCCAGGCACCTGAAAGAGGGAAGCTTAAGAAGAGTATCACAGTTGGGTTTCTTGGGCAGCCGAGCAGGTAGCAGATTCTCTTTCTTCAAACCTCTGTTTTCCCTCCCTCCTCATCTTCATTCCCTCTTCTTCTTTCCCTCCTCCCTTCTCCTCTTCTTTTTAGATTGTCTGGACCTCTCCTTTCCAACTTCTTTTCCTCCACTAAGCTTTTTCCATCTATCTGAAAAACCCTGTTAAGGTAAAACCGGTCAGTGTTGTTAGAAGTTACCCTTAGAGGGTAGTAACTGGGAGGGAGCACAAGGCGGGTTTCTGAAGTGCTAGTAATATTCTGTTTCTTAATCTTGGTGCTGATTACATGGCTGTGTTCAGTTTGTGAAAACTGAGCTGTACACTTATTACATGTGTACTTTTCTGTAAGTATATTTCAATATAAGTCTTAAGCTAAAGCAAAACAAACACCCCCCCCTCTGCTTGTTTCACTTGCTTCAGGAAGTGATTGGATAATAAAAGGGGGTATAGAGGAGTGTAGAAAATTATCCTCATATTTTTGCCCACAATCACCAGCCACTGTTCCCAAGGTCTCATGACTCCAGTTTTGGCTTATTGACAAGGGGCAGTGGCAGGAGGAATGGAAAGGCACAGAAGAATGAGCCATCCTAGTTACCTTGAAGAAACAAACAAAATCTCAGACGGAATCAAATACACAGAACAAACTGGGAAAGGTTTGGGGGATGGGCAAAATAGATAAAGGGGATTAAAAGGTACAAGCTTCCAGTTATAAAAAAATCATGGGGATGAAAAGTACAGCATACAGGGGCGCCTGGGTGGCTCAGTCAGGTCATGATGCTGGAGTCCCCGATTGAGCCCCTCATCTGGCTCCCTGCTCAGCGGGGAGTCTGCTTCTCCCTCTGCCCCTCACCCTACTTGTGCTCTCTCTCAAATAAATAAAATCTTAGGGGCGCCTGGGTGGCTCAGTCGTTAAGCATCTGCCTTTGGCTCAGGTCATGATCCCAGGGGCCTGGGACCGAGCCCCACATCGGGCTCCTTGCTCAGTGGGGAGTCTGCTTCTCCCTCTCTCACTCTTGTTGCTTGTGTTCCCTCTCTCACTGCCTCTCTCTGTCAAATAAGTAAATAAATTTTTTTAAAAAAAAGAAAAAAGAAAAGTACTGCATACGGAATATAGTCAGTATCTTGTAATAACGTATGGTGACACGTGGTGACCACACTTACGGTAGTGAGCACTGTGTAATGTATAGAATTGTTGAATCACTATGTTTACCTGAAACTAATATACATTTATGTCAACTACACTTCAATTAAAAAAGCCATCTATTTTTTTTAAGATTTTATTTATTTTAGAGAGGGAGGGAGAGAGAGTGTACCAGGGGAGGGGCAGAGGGAGAGAAAGAAGGAGAGAAGTAGAACTCCGAGCTGAGCCTGGAGCCAGACTCGGGCTCAACCCAAGGATCCTGAGACCATGACCAGAGCTGAAACCAAGAGTACAACACTCAGCTGACTGAGCCACCCAGGCACCCCAAAAAATCATCTATTTTTAAAACATATTTTTATTGCCTTAAGCATTTTAAAATAAATATTTGCTCAGTCTTTTAAATGTTCGTGATGTTCTTAAGAATCTGAGGTGCCTGGGTGGCTTCAGCTGGTTAAGCACTGGCTCTTGATTTTGGCTCAGGTCATGATCAAGCCTGGTGTTGGGCTCTGCACTCAGTGGGCAGTCTGCTTGGGATTCTCCCTCTCCTTTTCCCTCTGCCCCTCCCTACCGCTCTCCCTCTCTCTCTCAAATAAATAAGTAAACCTTAAAAAAAGAAAGAATCCATTCAGCTATTCCGCTACCTTCTGTACTTTTCCCTCTTTGATCATAACCATCTCTCCCACACCCAAGCAGAAGTCTAATTTAGTTTTTTTTTTTAAGATTTATTTGAGAGAGAGAGAGAGTGAGCATGGGGGTAGGGAGGAGCACAGGGAGAGGGAGAGAGAAACCCAAGCAGACAATGCACTGAGTGCAGAGCCTGACACTGGGCTTGATCCCACGACCCATGAGATCACAACCTGCGCTGAAACTAGTCTGACGCTTAACCTACAGGTACCCCTAATTTAGTTTAATATAAATCAGTTTAGCCTAAGTTATCTAAGAACTTTTTGGCCTCCACCTGGAGTTTAAGAAAAGCTGAGGTGACAGAGCTGAGGAGAAATTTCTTTTTTAAAGATTTTATTTATTTATTTGATAGAGAGCAAGAGCGAGAGCGAGAGAGTGAGCACAGAAGCAGGGGAAGCAGCAGAGGGAGAGGGAGAAGCAGACTCTCTGCTGAGCAGGGAGCCCGATACGGGGCTCGATCCCAGAACCCTGGGATCATGACCTGAGCCAAGGCAGACGCTTAACTGACTGAGCCACCCAGGCGCCCTGAAATTTTTGCTTTTAATATTAGGCTAACTCAGAAATATTTTGAGGTATTATGGCTTTAAATATCCAGAAATCTTTGAAGAAGTACTCATCTTAACATGGGAGTGGGAGGAATTTCAACATCTCTGAAATGCAAGAAAAATTTTGGCTTTGAATTTTTTCCCATCAAATCAGGAAAATGATGCGCATCTACTGGGCCTACTTATGTGGCAGAAACATGTAGATTTGGTCCAGAAGTCCTTCTGAAGGGGTAAAAGCCCCTAGATTCCTGATTTCTAAAGTAAGTTCAGATAAAATATGCTATTATACTTAGGGAGGTTCAAGTAGGTTGAAAAAACCCAAAGTGGTGGACAGATTATTGATATTCAGGGAAAAAAATCTACACAAAACATATCTATTTGAAAAGCTCTTAGGGAGTACTTGATCCCCCCTCCCCAGTTGAATCTACTTTTTTATAATTTGGAATGTAAAGGAAACTAACGGCAGTAAGTTGGACTGCTAGAAATAGGCGATTTCTGCCAGGAGGTGACCCTTGCTTTGTTGGACTTGCATTCGGAGATCATTTTACTGCTTCCTGGGAGAGATGGCTCCCTTTCTCGCTTAATACAGAGTCATGTCTGTCTGTCTCTTTTTACTGGAACTCAGTGAAGAGAAAAGGAAGACAGACCAAAGCCTGGGGAAGAATTGGGGACACAGGAACAGAGATCCATGTATACATGTAATAGATAATAGGAAAAAAAGAGTTCTACCTAACTTATTTCAGCATTAAAACAATTATTTTTATTATTTAGGGAGTAAAACATTTTTAGAAATCATATGAATATATGTCTACAGGCATTTTAGCTATGTGGAAAAGGGGAAGAACAAATCTTTAATCTTTTTTTTTTGAGAGACGACCTCTCTGTCCCAGGGTCCCGTCTGGGCTGGCGGGACACCTGGGGTTTATTTATTTATTTATTTTATTTATTTGAGAGAGAGAGAGAGAGAGAGAGAGCACAAACAGGGGGAGTGGCGGGCAGAGGGAGAAGCAGACTCCCCGCCGAGCAGGGAGCCCAATGCGGGGCTCGATCCCAGGACCCTGGGATCATGACCTGAGCTGAAGGCAGATGCTCAACCGACTGAGCCACCCAGGCACCCCAAATCTTTAATCTTTTAATTAGAATTCTCTTCACGCTTTTTAAAAAATTTGATGTCAGAAAACATGCATGCGGGGCACCTGGGTGGCTCAGTCGTTAAGCATCTGCCTTTGGCTTGGGTCGTGATCCCAGGGTCCTGGGATCGAGCCCCGTGTCAGGCTCCCTGCTCAGTGGGGAGCCTGCTTCTCCCTCTCCCACTCCCCCTGCTTGTGTTCCTGCTCTTGCTATCTCTCTCCGTCAAATAAATAAAATCTTTAAAAAAAGAAAAGAAAACATGCACACAAGGAGAGAGTAAAATATTTAGTGTTATAAAAAAACAACAAAAACAACCCTTTAACCTAGAATTTTATATCCAGTGAAATTATCCTTCAAAAGGGAAGGTTAAATACATTCTCAGACAAAAACTGAGGGAATTTATGTGCAGCAGATATGCCTTGTAAGAAATATTAAAAGCAGTTAGAGAGAAGCAAAATGGTATGTCAGAAACTCAGTTTTATATAAAGAAAAGCATCAGGGAAGGAATAAATGAAGATAAACACAGATAATTTTCTAGTTTCAAAAAACTTTTAGGGCGCCTGGGTGGCTCAGTCGTTAAGCGTCTGCCTTCGGCTCAGGTCATGATCCCAGGGTCCTGGGATCGGGTCCCACATCGGGCTCCCTGCTCGGCAGGAAGCCCGCTTCTCCCTCTCCCACTCCCCCTGCTTGTGTTCCTGCTCTTGCTATCAATCTGTCAAATAAATAAATAAAAATCTTTAAAAAAAAAAAAAAAAACTTTTAGTTTACAACTTGAATATATTCCCTTAGAATGGTATCTTTTAGGGGCACCTGGGTGGGTCAGTCGTTAAGCGTCTGCCTTCGGCTCAGGTCACAATCCCAGGGTCCTGGAATCGAGCCCCACATCAGGCTTCCTGCTCAGCGGCGAGTCTGCTTCTCCCTTTCCCACTCCCCCTGCCTGTGTTCCCTCCCTCGCTGTGTCTCTCTCTGTCAAATAAATAAATAAAATCTAAAAAAAAAAAAAAAGAAAATTATCTTTAGGGGTCTGGGTGGCTCAGTCAGTTGAGCATCTGCCTTCAGCTCAGGTCATGATCCTGGTGTCCTCCGATGGAGCCCCGCATCGGGCTCCCCGCTCAGCGGGGAGTCTGCTTCTCCCTCTGCCTGCCGCTCCCCCTGCATGTGCTCTGTCTCTGTCAAATAATAAATAAAATCTTTAAAAAAGAAAATTATCTTTAACACTGTACTAGTCTGATCACTTAGCTACTTTTCCTTGGGCTACACTTCAGGCCCGTTCTAAGAATGTGAGTTTGTAAAGGAGGCAAGGAGAGGCTGGAGCTTGGTTAATCTCCTGGTATTCTCAGTTTGGCCCATCAGAGGGTGCCAATGGCATAGGTCTTAAACCCAGATACTTCTGCAGTCTCACTTCTTTTTAGTGGCCATTCTTCTGAAGAATGTAGCTAAAGCACTGACACATTTTACAGTGTCATGCCCAGATATCCCATCTCCATACTCTGTGAACAGATTTAGGTCCTGACTTGAAAAATTCAGACACAGGACGAAAAAACCCTGAAAGGTAAGATGTCCAAGTCCCCTTCTCTCCTTACTTCCTCCAATCTGCTCTTCTCCTTGGATTTGCTTTTCTGTAAATGGCACTTCACTCATGAACCTGGGATTCATCCTTGGTTCTCTCCTCATCTTTATTCCCCACATCCAATATCCTTTGTCTCTTCAGCTCCTCTCCATTCACATGGCTTCTGTCTTTGATCAGGCCTCTCAAGTCTTGCCTGAGCTACCACAGTCAGAGGTCCAGCTGGCCTCCCCCATCCCTCCAGTCCACTCTTCACGCAGCTACCAGTTAAATATTTCCAAATCCCAAGTCTAACGATACCATTTTCCTGCTTGAAATCAGGTTCCCCTTTGTCTTCATGAAACCCCAAAACTTTAGCATGACTTACTAGTCACCCCAGGACCCCAGCAACCTAAACAGCTTCATGTTTTGCTGCTTTTACATAGGTTCCCAGATCAGCCTTATCTGTAGACTCTCTTTAGGGAACTCTTCAAAAATACAGATGGGCTAGTAGGATCACTCTCTCTCTAGGAAGTTGTTACTCTTGCTATAGTTTCTGTCTCCATTTTCCATTGTCCTCATTTACCCTCTAACCTTTTATAAGATAAGGTGGTCCTCTAAATTGTCTTCCTTTCCTCCCTCCCCACCCCCTGCCAATCTCCAACCTTCCTACTCATCCTTACAGTCCCCGTTTAGGGTCTACCTTTTCTGAAACATTCCTTGACCAGCTCAGCCAGAAATGTTCTTTTAAACACTTACAACTACAACTCATTTGGTAAGTGTCATAGATATTTAGCTAATATTGTAGGTATTACAATGTGGTGCCTTACGTATTTAAATAACATATATATGTTGGAGGCCTATAGCTCATTCCCAACATAGGGGTCACAGTTACCCTGTCCTAACCTCCTTCCCTATGATTATGCTCTGAGACTTCAACATTTGTGACTTCACATTTACTTGATTACATCAAAGTCGGTGACTTTGTAGCCATGCCATATCTGCCATCAATTATAATTATAGGCTAGAGCTCATCATAACCTATAATTTCTCCACCTTCCTAGATCCACACTGAAATTCCCCTCTCACTGCAACCTCCTACTCTTCTGCCTCTCCCTGTCATTCCTACCAAATCTGAGCTTCATCTGTGTCATGACCAGTTCTTCATCTCCTGTCTTTTTTTTTAAGATTTTATTTATTTATTTGACAGAGAGATTGACAGCGAGAGAGGGAACACAAGCAGGGGGAGTGGGAGAGGGAGAAGCAGGCCTCCTGCCGAGCAGGGAGCCCGATGCGGGGCTCGATCCCAGGACCCTGGGAACACGACCCGAGCAGAAGGCAGATGCTTAACGACTGAGCCACCGGGTGCACCCATCTCCTTTCTATTCTGTCTTTCCTAAAGAGCCTAGATGCCATGATCAGCTATTTCAACAAACCAGCAAAGCAATCTAGACTTCCTCATTGTCCTCCCTCCACTGTTCCTTCTTTTCCAGTCTTTTACCCTTGTTAACAGGATGTCTGTTTTCTTCATTCCAAGGCAATCAAGAGTTATTGACCAAAGCCATGGGGATCAGGACTATTACAAATTCATACCCATCTAATCTCAGATCTTTCTTGCTGTTTTGAACCATTGCTATTTTCTGTAGTGCTGTTTCCAACCCCATTTTTCCTAGATTCTCTATCCCACTCCACCATCCTTTTTATTCTCAAAAGAATGACCTCGGAAAAGCAAGGCCAGTCAGTGTGACTTCCCTAAATGTTTAGCTACTTCAAAATCTCTCTGTACATTCTCCTCTAACCTGTCCGCCTCTCTCCCTCTTGATCTAATGATCTCCTCTGAGACTTTAATTCTTTCATTATCTCCTCTTTAAAAATGGATAATTACATTTTTATTTTCTCTCAATTAGTCCCTTGCCTTTTCTGAAAACATGCTTGAATCTTTCCTGTTTTCCAAAAAAGAAAATCCTCTGCCGCTTCCTCTTCAATTCATTGCCCTGATGCCCTTCTTTGCTTTACTGTTAAATATTGTTACCACCTCCTTGCTCTTTAACCAAATGCCTGCGCAAGGACACACACACACACACACACACACACACAAGCAGTGGGAGGGGCAGAGAGAGAGGTAAAGAGAGAATCCTCAAGCAGACCCCCTGCCGAGCACAGAGCCCAATGCAGGTGGGGGTGGGGGGTGACGCAGGGCCTGATCCCAGGACCCCAAGATCACAACCCAAGTGAAATCAAGACTTGGGTGCTTAACCAGCTGAGCCACCAGGTGCCCCTGTCCTCTCCATCTTTTAGTTTCTCTGTCACTTTTCTCCTGGTTCTTCTCCTTACCCCTTTGATCGTGTGTATCTGTGTCCCTTGCCAACTTTTGCCCAGGTTTCCATCTTTTTTTTTTTTTTTTTTTTGAGAGAGAGAGAGAGAGAGAGAGAGAAACAGCATGAGAGGGGATAGGGTCAGAGGGAGAAGCAGGCTCCCCGCTGAGCCGGGAGCCCGATGTGGGACTTGATCCCAGGACTCCGGGATCACGACCCGAGCCGAAGGCAGTCGCTTAACCAACTGAGCCACCCAGGTGCCCCCAGGTTTCCATCTTGAGGCTCTTTTTTTCTTTCTCCTTTGGTGATCTCATCTACTTCCACAACTTTATTTACATATATGTGAAGAAGCTTTATTCATAGTTACCTTCTACTTTTCTCCCAAACTCTATGTCTACATTTCCTAGACCTCTAAAATTTTAGCTCTGGAGGAGATCTCAGAGGTCTATAAAGACCTCATTGCCTGGATATCTCCACAAAATGTCCCACTGGTTTTAAAAAGTCAAAACTGAACACCTCATTTTCTGTTCTTTCAATTCCATTCCCAAATTGACTCCTCGTCTTGAATTTATTGTTTCTGCAGTCACCCTGAAGCCAATGGCCTCCTCATTCCCTATATTCACCCAGATGTTAATCTCATAGACTCCATTGCCACAGACCTTCTCAATTAGGTTCACAGTTTTCTACTCTCAACTATCACATTTCTAGTTTAAATCTCAATTATCTCCCACCTAGAATATTGCAGTACACTCCTGGCTAGAGTGCCAGGTCTCTGGTGTCTTTCTGCCTGGAGTTCTGAATTTTTTTTATTCATTACCTCCAAATTAATCTTCCTAAAGGGCAGTTCTGATCTACCACTCTCTGGCCTAAAAATCTTAAATGTCTCTGATGGATTACTGAATTATTCACAAGTTCTTTATCCTGGCATTGAAAGCCCTACATATCTGCTCTCAATTCTGGTTTTTTTGGCCTTCATTTTGAGCCCTTCACCTAGAATACCCTTCCTTCCTTCATCTTTACTCAGCAAACTGCTAAGTTCTTTAAAACTTATTTCAGGAGTGCCTGGGTGGTTCAGTTGGTTAAGGGTCCCACTCGATTTCAGCTCAGGTCATGAACTTACGAGCCCCCCCCACTTCAGGCTCTGCGCTGTCCTGGAGCCTGCTTAAGATTCTCTCTCTCTGCCCCTCCCCTCCCCCACCACCGCACTCTCTCTTAACAAAACAAAACAAAACAAAACTTATTTCAAATACCACCTCCCTCATGAAGTCTTTTTTTTTTGGGGGGGGGGGTGGAATCTAAACTGAATTAGTCTTCCTTTGAACCCCTATAAACACTTTAACACTTTTATTTCAATGCTTACCAGATTTTGCTTCTATAATAATCTGTGCTTCTCAGACTTTTCCAGAAGTACACCTAATTATACAGAAAAATGAGCAGATAGCCCCAAGGCTGTCACAAGAAGCTGCCTGGAAAATTAAATTTTATTATGAATTTTGCAGTGTTAATCAGTATTAGACTGTTTGTTTTTAATATAAAACTGTGGACTAACGCTCCAGTAAGATGTGTCTACAATCTTGTCTCGGGGATTTAGGTTATACCTGGCACACTGTGAAAACCCTCCCCACATGCCCACTAAACTAAGCTTTCTACAGGCAGAGACTGTCTTACTCTATGTGTACCCCTGTAAAACTAATACGTTACCATCTACACACAAACACTCAAGAAATATTGTTGAACTGTGACTCAGGATACGTTAACTAGTATTAACTGTATTTACTAAACGTTTACCAGGTACCTAGAACTGTGCTTTCCGTTTCAAGGAACTTATTCTCCATGGGCTGACCCTGAACAAGTATAAAACTGTACAGATGCGTTAAATAATGGAACGTAAAGCCATCTGTGCAAGACAACTTGGTTTGGGGTCCCAGTCTCTCCGTTTTCCATACGCCAAGTACATACATTGCAATAGTAATTTGTACCAACTTAAGGTGCACTCTGACCTCCAAATTATTTTCTGGAAATTGATAATTTTCTGCTAACACTGAGCAAAGCTTAATCCTCTCCATCTGAAAATGAAAGGTCTCCAGCCTTCCTCTCCAGTGTGAAGCTCAGCAAAGCCTTCCGTACACCAGGTGCTAGCGATGAAGGGAATCTGGTCCCACCAAAGGAGCAAAAATGCCAAACCTAGCAGCGCCGCCCCCTTAAATCCCCCACGGGCTTCCAATTGGTCCTTGGGGCTCACTCTCTTTCCAGATTGGTGTTTCAGCTTGCCCGTCACCTCCAAAGACCCCCACCTTTAGCCGGTGACTATTGGTAGATCGTTACGTCATTGCTCCATCTACCCCACTTCCATTGGCTCCCATTGGAAGGGGCGGCCACAACGTCACAGGCAAGGGCCGCCATTTTGACTGAGCAACCGTAGTGACAGGAGCCGAAGAAGCAGCTCAGGTTGTCCCCGTTTCCCCTCCCCCTTCCCTTCTCCGGTTGATTTCCCGGGCCCCCTACACTCCACAGTCCTGGTCCCGCCATGTCCCAGAAACAAGAAGAGGATATCCCTGCGGAGGAAACCGGCGAGGAGAAGCAGGTGAAATGGAGGGGGTGCGGGCGGGCGAGCCGGGGGCGACTGTGATGGGGCGGGAGACGGTCTCCCACCAGTGCGGATTGGTCGCCATGGTCTCAAGCTCTGCAGGGGTTGGCCACTTCTTGCATCACGCCGGGTGAGCTTCAACACAGCTTGCAGCTCTGGCGCTGATTAGTTGGGCCCACTGTCAGTCACTGCCGTGCTCTTCCTGATTGGCCAATAGGCCTACCGCTCTGCTCATGGAAGCTGTGCTATCATTGGCCAAGCTTGGGCGCGGGGCGGGTGTTTGGAAAGACTGGGTGAATGAAAGGGGATGGTGGTACCGGGAAGCGATGTGTGTTATTGGTTAATGGGGGCAAATGACCCAACCACCAGGCTGGGGCCCGCATCAGAAAAATAGAGGTGGAGGTAGAGACGTTTAAAAGACCAGCACTGGGAGAAGGGAGAAGAAGTAATTAAAATCATGGCTAGTTTAAGGCGGCAACTTTCTCAAGAGACCTATTTTGACATTTGGGGATGGTCGGTTGCCCATCCTCAGGCACGAACGAATAGGCTTGAAGAGGACTAGAGTTTCATACAGAATAATGGAGGTTAAACCTAGAAAAGACACCAAAAGAGTCGTGACAAGAATGACGCCACCGTCTTTCCACCACCACCCCGACTTCCAAGGCAGTGGGACTTAGTTCATCCACAATTCTCTGATGAAAAAACCCCAAGTAAACCTCTTCTTGTGGCTTGTATTTGACTTACAACATTTAGTCCTGGGCTCCGGGATTCATGAAAGGCACCTGGTTATAACTGTGCCGGATTGTCAAGGGAAGGGAATATAGTTCCATTAAAAAAAGCCACAAGTTTGGTTTTAGGTCCTTGTAAAAAGTCACCAAAGAAAAGAGCATCAGGGCCACAAAAAGCAAGAAGAGAGTAATAACAACAGCGTGAGCCTCCTGCAAACCAGTTGCATGCTCTTGGCATGTTCCCCAAACTTCCATCATTTGCCCCATTTGGGAAGGTGTTTACTTTTGGGCAACAACTGTGGGTAAATACTAGTGAACCTCCTGTATCTTAATTTTCCCGAGGTTAAAAACAGTGTCATTTTCATCTCTGTTTACCTGTCACCTTCCTACCTAATGTTTATGGAAATGCTGAAGCGATGTTGTTCATTACTAGGGTGGAGATTTTTGGAGAAGGCCACACAGCTCTAGTCTCTCCATAGAGAGACTTATCAGATGACTACCTTAGACTCTGGATAAGAAGGAACATCTCAGTAGAATTATCCCCTTTGATTTTCTGTTTGACCTGTACTGTGTGTTAGGGACAGCTAGGGAACTTTACTGCTCATCTTGGGTCACCAGAAGCCCTGGTTAGCTCTTTTCTCTCTTTGTCTTCCCTAACTTCTGTGCTGAATGAGCTATGGTTTGCTCTTGATTGAAGTATTTTGTTTAGGTGTTATCTTTAACCCAATACTCCCAAGTCACTGAGGTGGTTCCTTGGGCATAGTGTGAGAAGCAGCTTGTTTTTTTGTTTGTTTGTTTTTGTTTTTTCCTCACAATACAGTCGTCTTGAGCTTCAGGGATTTGAACAAAGGTCTAGCTATATTTAGGAGCAGAATAGAGCCAGTATGTTCACAAGAGGGTGGACCTCTAGGAAAAGTTGATAGTATAAAAGTTATTAGATATTAGAAGCAGTTGCTTCTGGGGCGCCTGGGTGGCTCAGTTGGTTAAGAAGCAGTTGCTTCTCAGTTTTTAATTTAATTGGCCCATTTGTTTCCTCCAGGACACACAGGAGAAAGAAGGTATTCTCCCTGAGAGAGCCGAGGAGGCAAAGCTAAAGGCCAAATATCCAAGCCTAGGACAAAAGCCTGGAGGCTCCGACTTCCTCATGAAGAGACTCCAGAAAGGGGTATGGGACGCAATCTCTTATCCTTTTACTTTGGAGCCAAAGGGGGCTTTAGGGATGAGAACTGTAGAGCTTCTCCTGAATGCTTATCTGGAGGTTTTGTTGTTGGGCAGTAGTAGAGAGGAATCAGAAACTTATAAAGAGCAAGGCAAATAATTATAAATCCCTGATATGGTATCATACAGGATGTTAAGGCTTAATGTTGAGACATTTGGGTATGGGGACATTGGGGGATTGAGGGAAAGAAGGACATTAGAAACTGAAATAATGACTCCTCCGGGCATTTGTGTGTTTAGATGGTGGGAGTTTTAGGACTGCACTTTCTAAGATTAGAGCTAAATTTTGGGGTGCATGATTTCAAAAAAAGATCAAACCATCTGTCCTATAGATTTCTTCAACTTGAAATGAATAGACCCTTGAAATTAGTACCAGCCATTAACTCTACTCCCTCAAGAGACTTATATTTCCATCCAGAGTGGTCCTCCTTACCAAGGGAGGATCTGCCTTCATAGCCATCTAATTCCTGATCAGGTTTCTCTGTCCCCAGATGTACCTAAAACTAACTGAGGGATTGTAAGTCATTAAACTGGAGTGTGTTCCTAGGTGTGGATGAAATGGACAGCAAAACAGATCCCTGTGGAGAGTCCTAGTTATTGAGTCTTAGTCACAGATGATGATGTGATGCTGATTTGCAGTTTACCTTGCTGTAGGCAAGGCAGGCGTGGGCAGGCTGTCACAGCCATGGAACATGTGTGGGAGCAGTGGGAGTCAGAGGAAAAGTACATTATCCTCATGAACGAGCCCAGTTTCTATTCATGGTCTGAGGGAATCATTTTTAATTTTGAGGTTGTTGAATTGAGGTTGATCTCCTGCTGGTTGCTAGGATAGCCCCAGATTGACTATTCTTTATATCTTACCATTTATTTCCTCAGCACCAAGTCCATTGGAGACTGACCGGTCCCAAGTAAGCCTTTATGAATAATCAGTAATTTGGTTGAACTATCCTGTACTGATGGGTGTATAAAGGATGTAGGGGCTGTCTCTTAACTCCTAAAATCTATACCGTAGCTAGGAAACTGCTTACATACCTGAAAAGGTCAGAACACATTGGGGAGAAGACATAAGTACATGTAATTAATGCTAAACTATGTGTGCATGAGGTTAATCAAGGAGCACTGGAAAGATCTAAGTTGATGAGGGTTTATAATGGATGAGAGTCTCCTTGCTTTTGAGGTAGGCCAGAGTTCCTCACTCACTTAAACATCCCTCTTGTTTCTTAGCAAAAGTACTTTGACTCAGGAGACTACAACATGGCCAAAGCCAAGATGAAGAATAAGCAGCTGCCAAGTGCAGGACCAGACAAGAACCTGGTGACTGGTGATCACATCCCCACCCCACAGGATCTGCCCCAGAGAAAGTCCTCGCTCGTCACCAGCAAGCTTGCGGGGTAACCTGGGCCCCCCCGTCCCCTTCCTCACCCACTGGACTTTTATATATCATAGGCAGGGATGGAATGAGCGCCTAGTTAGCTCTTTTCAGCTTGCTAGGCAGAAATGACTGTGATTCTGCTGGGGGCTTCTGAGAAGGTGATGTGGGTTGGAAAGGGGTTCTGAGTTCATTTCTTTGATTAAATTGAGATTTCCACACCCTCACTGTAGCCCAGGTACATTTGGCCTGATGAGAATGACCAGAGACTAGGATTGGATAATGCTGCAAACGCTTTTTTTCCTATTGTATGAGAAACTGGGGAGATGTGATTTTTTCCTTTTGGAAGAGCATATCCCCAGATTGGTTAGGCTAAGCCTTGGGAATAATTTGGTAGGTTTACATCCAGAGGCTAACCTGACATAGTTGGGAAAGATAGATTGAATGAGATCTGTTTTCTGTGCTTCTGAGTGTTTTTTCCCTTAGGCTGCTATTGCTTCGTGTTTCCATTATGGCAGGTTTAGAGAATCCTCAAAAAGAAAAAGTGATTTGCTTTCCTAAAACTACAATGCCCACTTAACCTCCCTTACCCAGTGAGTGTCTTTGACAGTTTGCCCTGGCTCTTAAGTAATGTAAAGATTGGAGAACATCATTTACATGAAATGGGCACCTTCTCTCTCTCTTCCAGCATGTTGCTTTTGCAAGTATGGGGTAGTGGAAAGAGCACTGGGTTTGGAGTTAAGATATCTGGGTTCCAGTTGCACTCTGTCTGAGCAGAACTGATGTGTAACCTTGGTCAAGTCATTTAACCTCTATGGATTTCTATTTCCTCATCTGTAAAAGAGCTGAATGTAGATAAGGTTGATTCAAATTTTAAAAATCGTATAACTGCCAGCTGAAAAAAAGTCTTTGGTATTCATTGTAAAACTAAGTGAGGAAGACCTGTGGATGAGCCTGCAGAGGGGAACTGTTTGAAGACTACATGGGGAGAGAGGACATTGAGATTTCGGAGTTACAAATTCAGTCAGGAGGGCCTCATAAGTATCATGGTCTAAAGGGTCAAGGAAAAAGTTTTAAGAAGCTAGCTTCTATGGAAACTTTGTGCCTTTGCCCCCCCCCCCCCCCCGGCCTCCAGTCTGGACCTTTGCTGCTAAAAAGCTGCTCTGGCAGCCCAGCTGTGGGCCTGAGGACACATGCTCAGTCACGCACATGTGGTGGAGTCCCACGTTTGAGATGTAATCAGATGTCAGGGATAGCATTGTTAGGGAGAACAGAAGAAAAGGGACAAGCTGAAGCCAGCCTCCGGGCCTTGGTACTATGGCTGGGCTAGAGCAGCAGGTTCTTAGGAGATGATTCACCTGGGAGGAAGCTGGTGGGGGAAGGTGGTCAGGGAGAGAGAAATCTCTAAGAAACCTCTGCCTTCCTAGAGCTCAGTAACTCAGCTCCTGTGGGATGAGAAGCAGCAATGCGGATTCGTGAGCAGGTAGAGGAGAGGGGTGCAGGTGGCCAGCACCTTCGGTCTATTTAACTTGGCCTGAATCCTCCTCCCAGTCAGGACACAGAGGGCCACGGGGAGAACTAATTGCAAGAGGGCAAGATTCTATAATCCTCTCTTGCCCTTTCACCTCATAAACTCTGATACGCCAAACATTTGGCCTGATGAGAATGACCATGAACTTGCTGATGCGCACGCGGGGTGATGGCAGGTGTGTATACTTCTTTCCTGGCCAGCCATTCACTTTTCAGGCTATCGCTCAGATTGGATAGGAGAGAGTTGGTGAGGAAGGAATGGAGAGAGCAGGATCCCTGGATTCCCTGGCCCCCAGACTCCTTTGACTGTCACTTGTAATTGTATATAATTTTTGTGTTTCTTGCACCATTCCTCATGCTGTCTTCCTTAGTCTAAAGTCCATGTGGGAAGGGGAAAATGCTGAACATCCTTGTATAGTTTCCTCAACTGTCCGAGCCATGTTGTACATAGATATGTCATGTTATTATATATATAAATATATATATAATTTTGTACGTTTTCTTCATCTCCGATCTTCTCGAATTTTGTACTTTTTTCTTTTCTGTCTGAGCTGCTTTCTCTATTGGTCATTTGAATCCTCAAGACTGAGGTCACAAGTCTGTTTTTTCAGTAAGGAATAGAAGAAATAGAGAAATCAGAAAACTGTTGGTCCCGCTCGCTCCCTCTCTACCTGGTCATCTTCAAGGCTGAGAAAACAAAGAAACAAGCCACATTCTGTATTTGCCGCCTGTTTCCACAGCATGAAATACATCACTTCCATGGCAAGAAGGCTCATTCCCAAATCCAAATCCAAATCGCTTCGATTAAACCTGGATTATTAAATCCACTCAGAACAGCCTGTGTATTGCCGGGCCCTGGCTTCCATGCCATCGCCTCCTCATCACTGGGTGCCCCCGTCAGCCTCTGCTGCTGCACGTGCCTATGCCATGCCTGTGGAAGCAAGCCTGCTCCAAGCCAGGCAGCCTGAGCCCCTGCAAACCTCCAATTACTTTGATCTTGTCTAAAGAATTTTCTGTACTGTTTTCATGGCCATCTCCAGAAAGACAGAGAACACTGTTTTGTAGATAGAAAAACCCTGAAATTCTCTCTCCCTCTCTCCTTCTCTCTCTTCCCCTCCTCCCTTTCCTCCCTCTTTCCCCCTTCTCTCTCTCTCTCTCTTCCTGTCTCTCCCTCTCCCCTCCCCCCTCCCCCCTCCTCTCTCCTCTGTCTCTCTGTCTCTCTCCGACTCTCTGCGGATCGGATTCAGGCTTATGCCAGGTAGCCTAATGATTGTTAAGTATGGAAGAGTCACGGGGTAGGGACTGGGATGGAACTTCGGGTTTTTTCCCTTATTACTTGACAGTGTTTTCTTTTTCTTCTTCTGTGTTCGTCCGCAGCGGCCAAGTTGAATGATGTTGCCCGGGGCTCCGCCAGATCCTGAGACGCTGCCCTCCTGGGTCCTGTGCTGGCTCCTGCCCCTCCCTGCTTTTGCAGCCAGGGGTCAGGAGGTGGCTCGGGCGCGGGCTGGAGAGGCAGAAGCCCCTGCCCGGCGGTGTCCCAGCGCATGGGGCCCCTTGGGCTGAGCACCAAGACCCTGAACCTTTTTTGTTTTACCTTTTTTCCAAATAACTGTTGGGAGAAATCTCAGTGAAATCCTGGCGGGGATGGGAGGGGGTGGGTGGGACGCGGGTGTGGTGTTTGAGAGGGTGGGGTGGGAAATTTGGGGGGATATGAAATAGGGCTTGGAGTTGATAAAAACATGCCTGACTATCCTCCTTCCTAACCATGTGGCTGGTGTGGGATGGGTATGAGGGGGAGGAGTGGAGTAGACTCCAGATGAGGAGTTCCAATTCAGCTCTGTAGAGAAATGCCTTGTTTGCTTGGATGTGGCTGGGGATCTGGTGTCAGATAAAAGAAACTGTCCGTCTAAATATGACAGATGCAGACAGCTCCTCTGGTTCTGCAGAGCAAGCTGAGAACACAATTAATGTTAATTGTTCGTTGAAAAAAGTGCTGTCCTTGAAATAGACTTACTGTGGGGAGAAGGGCAGTGAGTGTGGGGAAAGGGGGCCATGAGCGTGGGGAGCCCCACAGAGCCCAGGAGACTTTTTCAGTATTTGAAATAAAAAAAAAAGAAGACAACCCACAAAAAAACACAACCCAGAAATACTCTGAAGCAGTTGGTGTGTTTTATTGGGGTTTGGGGAAAGGGAAGAAAATGAAACTGAAGACACCATTCAGGGGAGAAGCTGGTGTGGAGTCCTGAGTTCTAAGGAACAGGGGCCCTTAATAGGGGATGTGACTGGGCTTCCCACTTCCATCACTCAGGGAGAGCGAGTAGGGATGTTAGCATATAGATCTGGGCTTTTCCTGACTCCCGTCTATCCTTTTGTTTCTGTAGCTAATGTAGAAGATGCCTCAACCTCAGGTTTTGGCTCACAAAATGAAGAATTTGATCTAAATAGTTTATTAACACCTAGAGCTTAGTTCAGGCTAAGCAAAAAAGAGAAGCCCACTCTTCCTTTTCCCTTTCAGTCTTCCATTCCTTCACAAGTTCTCATGTCTGTGAAGGAGAAATGTGACCTCTAGTAATAAGCCAAAAGGAACTCAAGCCTTTCTGCTTGTGGCCAGCAGGAGGCAGAGTGACTTCTTTCCTCCCCACCTCCCAAGCATCGACTGCAAGAAGTTACAAACTGCTTGTGAATGTATTATAGAAAAGAATGTTACCAACAAACTCACACCTGTCTCCCCGACACACACCAACATTGACATGTATCTCTTTGCCTATTTTGCCCAACTTTGAGGAGAGTATATTTTCCCAAATGTGATTGGCTTCTCAAATGAGTATGCATCAAGGAAGATAAACAAGGTCCAGTAGACATAGATATTCCAGAGAACTCTCCATCTTATTGAAGGGGAAGGGCACTTCTAAACTGGACTAGGAATGTTGTTCTCAGTATCTGACTCATTCTTAATGATCCTTAATCAGAAGTTTTCCAAATATGTTTTCAGCTACTCAGGATGTTACTGACTTGCACTCTCCTGATTTAGCCAGGGGATTGTGATGCCTCCCAACCACTGGCCTTTCTGAGTGAGCCCGTGGTATGGAGATACATTAAAAACATTCCCTACTTTTGTGGGGTTTATTGTCTTTGTGGAAGAAAAGCTATGCAAAAGTTCACATGCTTCAGAAGTTATAAACTCAAAGCAAGGAGCTACACATACACAAATTAGTAGAATGTTTACTGTCTTGGGGTTAGTGAGTCTTCTCAACCCTCCTATTCCCCTTAAACCAATCCCATGACTTCTGAGCATGCCATCCCTAGTGTATGTTTGCCACGTGGATACAGCTGGGGAGTGAGATCAGTGAGGCTGAATGTGGGGGGATCATTCAGTGCAGTTTCGTTTTTAATACAGGTAAAGTTGAAGTATAGAAATAAATTACTTATAAGGTGGCAAAGTTAGTTCGCTGAAGAGCTTGAGATAGTATCTAGGCTTTTTTTTTTTTTTTTAAGAAGGCTCCACGCTGGGTATGGAGCCCAGCCCTGGGCTTGAACTCAGGACCCTGAGATCAAGACCTGAGCTGAGATCAAGAGTCGGACGCTCAACTAACTGAGCCATGCAGGCGTCCCATATCTAGGCTTTTATATGACTTTTCCATTATTCCTGGTTTTCCTGGTCCTTAGTTTTAAGCTGTAGTCTTAGGAATCCTGGGTGCCAAGAAAGGATTATGGCAATCTCTATTGTGGTGTAAAACCTTGCCATTCCTTCTCCCTCACTCCCATACTGCGGGGCCATGCAACCAGAACAGACTGCTCTGCACTGCTCCAAATGGCGATTCCTGCCCATATTCCAGAGAGTGGAGTCAAGAGTTCTTCCATTCCTCCCAACATGGCTGAGTGATGATTCTGCTGACAAGCCTCTCAGCCATCTGATACATAGGGTGGTAGGGACGAAGTCACCATGATTCTTGTCCAGCAGCATTTATTTTGAGCTAATGTGGCCTGGGCATGGAAAATGCAGGCAAAAGCAAGCTAACTTGGGAGAGTCACCGTTGAGAATATCTGCAGTGAGCAAGCAGCCCTCGGGTGTGTAGTGCCCTCTGCTGGGCCTTTGAGGGGGTTACCAAGGAAAGGGAAGCTAAGCTGCGACAGAGGCATACAAATAAATGCAAATTCATGTAGTTCTACACAGAATGCCAAGAGCCAAGGGAAGGAGAGTCAGGAGAGGAGTTGTTAGCTGAAATTTTCTTAGAGATGGGGGACTTACTAATGATAAGGTGAGGCCTCCCATGCTTGGGCAAGAATATGTTCATTCACATGTAACTGTTGAACACACTTTGCAATTAGAAATATTAGCTATTGTTGGGCAGATAGACAGCGTAAGAAATGGTGTCTGCCCTGGAGGAACTTGAAGCCGCATTGAGACAAAACTACATATGATGCAAGACTGCATAGCATCAGTCAGGCTGTGGTAAAAGAATTCTGAGGGGTGCCTGGGTGGCGCAGTCGGTTAAGCGACGAACTCTTGGTTCCGGCTCAGGTCATGATCTTAGGGTCATGAGATTGAGCCGTGTGTCAGGCTCCATGCTCAGCTCAGAGTCCGTTTGGGTTTTCTCTCTCGCTCTCTCTTTCAAATAAATAAATCTTTTTAAAAAAAATCTCAGGGGCACCTGGGTGGCTCAGTCGGTTAAGGGTCTGCCTTTGGCTCAGGTCATGATCCCAGGGTCCTGGGATCAAGCCCCACATTGGGCTCCTTGCTCAGCGGGGAGCCTGCTTCTCCCTCTCCCTCTGCCTTCTGCTCCCCCTGCTTGTGTGTGCTCTCTGTCAAATAAATAAATAAAATCTTAAAAAATTCCCAGAAGGGAAAATCCAAAGGGCTGGAATCATTAGGTAAATATTACTGGTGGAAATGGAAATTGAACTGGGCCTTGAAAGTTGGATAGTACTTAAATAGTCCAGTTTGAGGGGCACTAGGTGGCACAGTCGGTTAAGCCTCTGACTCTTGATTTCGGCTCAGGTCGGGAGATCTAGCCCCAGGTCAGGCTCCGTGCTCCGCATGGAATCCTCTTAAGACTTTCCCTCTCCCTCTGCCCCTGCCCTGTCTCTCTCTAAAAATAAATAAATCTTCAAAAAAATAATAAATGAATAGTCCAGTTCAGTTACTTAATAAGAGCCCAAAATATGCCAGGCACTGTGCTAAAATATAAGTGATATGTGGGTGCTTTCTTTTTCCACATGAAGAAACCATACTATATTGTTAAACTTGGGTCGTAGAGGCCTAGCTACGTAGAGAAAGAGGGATGAGTAAATAATTGCTCAATGTTTTGAGTACTTAGGATGTGTCAAGCCCCATGCTACGTGCTTAACTTACACCCTCTCATTTATTCCTCACAGCAGTTCTATGAGTAGGCAGTCAGACTGCTGCCATTATACAAGTGAGGAAACTAAAACAATAACTTGCCCAAGTCACACAGCTTCTGAGAGTGGAGGCAGGAGTCACTCCAATGCCTACAAGGGGTTCAGGAAAAGAGTAATCAGGAATACTTTCATGGAGTAAGTTCTGAGAGAGGAGCAGGATTTCTCCAGAAAGATAAGGTGATCAGGGGCATTTTGGTAGACAGACCAACACTTAGACAAGGATGAGACAGTGTGGAATGGGTGGTGCTTCAGCAGCAGTATCGGGTCCTAGGGAGTGGCTGGTCCAAGGCCAAGAAGGCAGGCAGGAGCTAGGTTACAGAGGATATGGCAGGCAGGCAGGCCCAGGGACCTCTGAGGGGATGGCAGAGAAAAGACCTGGTCAGATCTGTGTTTTAGGTAGGTTACTGCCAAATTGTGTGAAGGGCTTTAAATTAAAGGTGAAGGATTTAGGGATGGACTGGTTCTAGTGTCAAGCTGTCTGGTTTTAAATTCTGATTTTGATATATTTTGGTAACTCAGGACAAGTTTCCTAAACTGTTTGCTTCAGTTTATTTATTTGTAAAATAGGAATGATGTGGTACCTACCATTAAGGGTGGTTGTGCTGATTAAACAAAATAAGGCGTGTAAAGCCCTTCAGGGATGTAACAGCACCTAAGAAATGGTTTCTGCCCTCAAGGCGCTTACAGACTATAGGGGGATGTGATAAAGACGGGTAGGCAGACAGAATACAAGATGGGAAAGATGGGATAAGCACAAAATGCTCTGAAAGCACTCACCTCATTTGGGAGGTGGAAGAATAGTCAGGAAAATCCTTTCACAGAAAGTAGCTTGTAAGCTGAAACCTGATGGAGTAGGACATGGTCATGTAAAGGGGTTAGATTGGGAAAGGGGGTCTTCCAAATGGAAGGACAGCATGTGAAAAGATTTAGAGGTATTGTGTTCTGGGAACTTAAAATAATTGAGGGGCACGTGGATGGCTCAGTCAGTTGAGGGTCCGACTTCTGGTTTCTGCTTGGGTCATGATCTCAGGGTCATGAGATCGGGCCCACTCAGTGGGGAGTCTGCTGGAGATTTTTTCTCTCTCTCCCTCTGCCCTCCCCCCTGCTCGTGCACTCTCTTTCTCTCTCTAAAATAAATAAATCTTTAAAAAATAATAATTGAGAGTAGCTGTAGCATACCAAACAGCAGATGGGGTGCAAAGAAATGGGTGGAGGGAGTGGAGAGTCCGATCACAAAGGGCCCTTTGGACTTGATCCTGGAGGCAATGAGAAGCTGCTGAGATTTTAAGCAAGGTAATGACATGATCAGATTGGCTCTTTAGAATAATCTTTCTGACCACGGTGTGGGCAAGAGACTGGAGAGGGTAAAATTGATGTATTTAGAGGGGCTGTTAACAGGATGGAAAAGTTAAGGGATTTGGTTGTTATGAAGGGAAAGATGATGATTCAGTTTGTGGCATAATAAATTCGAAGTAGCAATGCAACACCTAAGTGCGGACACTCCACTTAAACTGTTACCGTGGGCTAGTTATGAGTAAGACAGACTATTGTGTTGCTACAGATTAGGAACTAAAGAAGGTAAGGACAGTGGGGATGAAGAAGAGTGGACAAATCAAGAAATACACGGAAAGTACAATCAGAACTTGATGGGGGGGCGGGGTGTGCGACTTGGGAAGAGACAGGACTCTAATAAAAAATTCCTAGGTTTCTGGCCTGGGTTACTGGGTAAAGGATGATGTCATAACCTAGAGAGACACTACTACTGGAAGAGCAAGTTTAAAAAGGAAGATAATGAGTTCAGTGTTGCAGAAGGGATGATATGAGGTGCCTCTAGGACATCCAAGAGTAGATGACTGGGAAGTTACTGGATTTATGAGTCTAGAGGTTGGAGAAGTCAAAATAGGAAACTCCACTAAGTGGAGTGTCCGCACTTAGGTGTTGCATTTAACACTCTAATGACCATGGAAGTGAAAGCATATAGAGCAGAAAGACTGGAGGGCTGACCCTGATGAAAGCTAACATGTGGGGTGCCTGGGTGGCTCAGTGGTTAAGCGTCTGCCTTCGGCTCAGGTCATGATCCCAGGGTCCTGGGATCGAGCCCCGCGTCGGGCTCCCTGCTCGGTGGGAAGCCTGCTTCTCCCTCTCCCGCTCCCCCTGCTTGTGTTCCCTTTCTCGCTGTGTCTCTCTCTGTCAAATAAGTAAATAAAATACTAAAAAAAAAAAAAAAGAAAGAAAGCTAACATGTGAAGGGAATAAAGAAAAGGGCCCAACAAAATAGGAGAATCAGGAAGATGTGCCCAGTGACAAAGTTTATTCTAAGAACTGGGTCGGTCAATAATGTAAAATGCTATTAGAGGTTGATGAAGCAAAAAATTAGACTATCTCACCTCTGTAATAAAAAGTACCCAAAAGGGCGCCTGGGTGGCTCAATCATTAAGCGTCTGCCTTCAGCTCAGGTCGTGATCCCAGGGTCCTGGGATCGAGTCCCGCATCGGGCTCCCTGCTCTGCGGGAAGCCTGCTTCTCCCTCTTCCACTCCCCCTGCTTGTGTTCCTGCTCTCGCTGTGTCTCTCTCTGACAAAAAAATAAATAAAATCTTTAAAAAAAAAAACAAAACCCAAAAATGTCAAGAAAGAAATGTGCCACAATAGTGGGTAACTATTGGTCAGGAATATACTTTAGAGTATACATGTATGTCCACTTTCTGTACTTTTCAAGATTTTGGCAATGAGCATATATTTGATAGAGGTCACTTTAATTCTAAAAACAATAATAAAAATCTCAAAATGTTTTTTTAAAAAACGTACTAAAGGGTGTCCATTTGATTTGGCAGTTAGTAACCATTTTGATCCACCAGTGTCAATGGATTGGTAGAGGTAGAATCTTGCCTATCGAACTGAGTAGTGTGGGAAGATTGTTGTTGTTTTAGGATGGGAATGATTTAGGCACATTTATTGACTGACTGAAAGGAACAAGTAAAAGTTGAAGCTCAGTACAGAATGAGGAGTGGATGAAAATGAGTTCAGGTGGATGTGGTCAATTAAACATTTCAGCAAACATTTATTAAGCAGTTACTCTGCGCCAACCACTATGCAAGGGGAGGTGCTGGGGTTAGTCTAGTGTGAAGCGAGCTAAGTAGGAAATTGGTCTCAAGCAGGAAGATGTATACTGCATCCTGCTGGAGATTCAAGGTGAAGATATAACAATGGGTAAACTCACAGCTCTTTGTGACTGGGAGTCGGTGATTGATGGGAATCCTTGTCTGACAGCTTCATTGTTCTTTGTGGAGATGTAAAGTTGCTAGTTGAGAGGGAGGTGGGAGTTAGGGGGCTTTTTTGAGTGGCCATAGTTTAGAAGAGATGATGAGAGCGCCAAATCCTAACCACTAGACCGCCAGGGAAGCTTAGAAGAGATGATGAAAGGGAGGGGAACGGAAGAGAGCTGACAATAATACTAAGTAAAAGGTTTAGGGAACAGTGTCAAGGGCCTAACAGGTTGGAAACCATGAATGTATAATCCTTGGAATGTGTAAGCTACTGGAATGGTTACCAGTCTATATATTTCTGCCTCTTTCTCTAGCAACACCCAACTGCCTGGGTACAAAAGCAGAGAAGATACATTACCATTTAGCAGCTCCTGGATCATGATTTGTAGACACAGGGAGTGGACTCACAAGGGAATAAGGGAATGAAAGGTGCTGGGGAGAGAGTTCAAGAAATCCATCTGATTCAGACCGGGTAAGAAGGTAGGCTAAGGAAGGTATGATCAACTCTGGTCAAGAGGAGTCTTGATAAGGTCAAAGAGCTGATGATTTAGAAGTCAAAGAAGTGATTAAGCTGGAAGCTCGGGACCTGGTAGTCAGAATGACGTTAAGAGTTGAAGATTTTAGAGTTGGAACTCTTCCATGTAACAATGTGGGTCATAGGAATGGGTGTCTGAAGTGGAGTAAAAGTAAAGGTCATTAGAGTGTTAAAGAACAAGGGAGTTCCCACATCCAGCTGCAAAGGTAGGTGGCTCATGTATTTGTGGTTTTGTTGTTATCTCTTGTTAAACCCAACTGCATTTTTTAAATAAAAGATTAAACCATTTAGCTTAGAAAACAACAACAACAAAGAATTATGGGCATAGAATGTTTGGATCAGCAAATCAGGTTGTTGGAATGAATCCAGAATTATTCAGGATTGGGGAAAAGATGAAGCCTAGTACCATCCTGGCATAGAAGTGACCAAGACTAGCAAAGAACATAAAAGAGAGTTTAGCCTGATGGAATGAACTCCAAAGCAGGAGGAATGGCATGTAAATATCTTGGAAGAATAATGACCTGAAAATGACCTTAGGGAGCTAGAAGTATCTCAGTTTCCCCACTTTCTGATATTGGAAGGTGGGGGGGACCTCTAGGGCTGCAAACAAAGCAGTGTCTTAGGGGAAACCCAGATGTAATTTGAATGAGTGGGTTGAGGGAAATTCTCTAAAGAATTTCTGTGTGAGGCATCAGAAAAATGCGTAGACCAGGGGTGAAGGCATAAGTGAGTGGAAGAGTTCTGCATTTCGGGCAGAATCCAAAGATTATAGAAAGATGGGAACCACTTGTGCAATGAATTAGCCTTAAGGTTCCCAACTTTGGTTTACAAGCTGTTTGGTATCCGTTTGACTGAAGACCCCAGAGGATTATGAAGCCCAGTCTCCTCAGGCCTGCCTGAGTGATAGGTACTGAGTGGTAGGTTAAGGATTGCACCTCTGAGAAGGCATCCTAGGGAAGAAAAGAGAATGGAGCAGTTTTCAACTGATTACAAAGAGGAACAATCAGGCTAGACTAAAGCAAACAACTGGAAGGGGGTCCTTCACTCATTTCACAAGTACGTCTTGAACTACCAGGACTTTGTCTTATTTACTGGTATATCCCCACCATCAAGAATGGCACATAATATGTGTTCAATAAATATTTGTTGAAGGATGGAATTGTTCATTGTGAGTCTGTCACTATTCAGAAAAGATTACAAAGAGTCTGGCGTCTTGGCAGCAGTCTCTGAACCGCAGCTGGAGTGGGTAAGCAGAGAGATGAAACCTCTCACGGGAGAACAGCATTGGAAGGTTACTCCCTAGACAAAGCTGGGCCTCTCTTTTGGAAAACTTTTAGATGAGCCACATGACTCAGAACAAGTAAGAGCCAAGGGACTCCTGGGTGGCTCAGTCAGTTGGGCGGCTGCCTTCGGCTTGGGTCATGATTCTGGGGTCCTGGGATCGAGCCCCGCATCAGGCTTCCTGCTCCGTGGGGAGCCTGCTTCTCCCTCTCCCACTCCCCCTGCTTTGTTCCCTCTCTCTCTGTGTCTCTCTCTCTCAAATAAATCAATAAAATCTTTAAAAAAAAAAAAGTAAGAGCCAAATACTCCATCAACCCAGGATAGCTTCTCTTCAAGACCTTGAAAGGTCTCCTTATGACAGGAAGAGAGCACTCAATACTGATAACCACACTGTGGTAAAGTGGCCCCTTCAGGTAAAAAAAAAAGTTTTGATATAAACGGACATTTGGTGATAGAGGCACTTAGTGTATTTAGATGGACTTTTTTTGAGCCTTGTTTTGACATATTTATCATAGGTAGATACTAGAGATTAATACAAAATATGAACTCTTGGTTATTAAATCTTTCTTATAATATTTAGTTGAAAAGCTCGAACTAAATAGAATTGACACAGTATATGAACTTTTCTCAGAGTATTCAGATTAACTGCTAGGACTGCGTATCCATGAACAAGCACCATTCTTGATCTTGTGCCAGCTACCTGCCTTACAGCCTCAAACCCAACTGGTAACATCAAACGGATACTTATGCTAGAATATTTATATTTTCAACTAGAAAGAAAACTCTCATGCACTAGCAGACCTGTTGGCAGGGGGCGGTGGGGGGGCAGTTGGCAGAAGCAACTTACTGTTGTTAAAGTTACCCCATGAGGAGACCACCTACTCAGATACACAAAGGGAAGTCCTGGCATCATTCAGGGATCAGGAGTCCTGGCTCAGCATTAAAGGGCCATGTCTGAAACGCCTTTTATGATTAGGAAAGTCTGAGTCACCCTCAGACTTCCCTTCTCGAATTTCTGAGTCATTTCCTTTTCCAATGACCTAAACTGGTACAACTACATATGGGAAATATTCAGAAGGACAAGTTTTGGAACTAACGGGACATTAGAGGTCATTGTGTTCAGTGTGCTCATTTCACAAATGGTAAAACTGAGGCCAAGAGATGGTGGTACCTTCTGCCTAGTTGCACAACCTCTATCAGGCGGCTTTTCCTACACCCAAGGCTCTCTTCTCTAGAAGCTCATTTCAGGGGCGCCCGGGTGGCTCAGTCGGTTAAGTGCCTGCCTTTGGCTCAGGTCATGATCCCAGGGTCCTGGGATCCAGCCCTTCATCGGGCTTCCTACTCCGCGGGAGGCCTGCTTCTTCTCCCTCTGCCACTCCCCTGCTCCCCTTGCTTATGCTCGCTTGCGTGCTCTCTCTCTGTCAAATAAATAAAATCTTAAAAAAAAAAAATAGAAGCTGATTTCACAGCAAATTTGAGACTCTGGTTTGCATTTACTTTTATTAGAAGTAAACAAACTAAATACTTGGGTTGGAAGTCTGAGAGGAACTCAAGGCCCAGGCGAACAAGCTGGCATCGATGGTATCCCCGTCAAGTAACATATGATGGTGTCCTGCAGTGGACCAAGGAGAAGGCTCTTCTAACTCAGGGTTTCTCTACCTTGAGACTATGGACATTTTGGACCAGACACACCTTTGTTGTGGGGGCTGTCCTGTGCATTTTAGGATGTTAACACTAGCTCTGTCCTCTACCCACTAGATGCTCAGTCAGAACAACAAAAAAGTCCCCAAACATTGCTAAATGTCCCGTGGGGTCCCCTGGTTGAGAACCCCTGTGCTGACTTAAGGGGCTCTTGTAACTTAGTCCTGGTCCCATTTAATCCTCTCAGCAGTGCCTATCCTTATTCCTATACCCCTGTGCCTGGCTTCTCTCTCTTACCTTTCCCTCTGGGGCTAGCATGCCTTCAACAGATGGGATCCTTCAACTTCTACCCTCAGTGGCCCCGAAAGTGGCACCTGGGGTGAAATGGGAAGCAAAAGTTTCTACCCTCCCCTTCTTGCACCAAGGGGATCCCCCTGACTGCATGAGAATTTACATACTTGGTTAAAATAAGACAAAATGTATGCAGGGCTTAGCTCTTAACTGTGACTGTGAATCAAGGAGAGATCAGGGCCTTAAGCCCTTTCCTACCTTGGGGTTGGGCTGGGAGAGGTAGATGACGGCATACCAAAGGAATCTGCCTTTTTTGCACAATTTTCTCTTGACTCAGCTGTCGACTTCCCCTCCCCAGCCACACTCATCCTCACCAGTGCCCATATTTAGACACATGCAAGCCTGTGTTGTTGTAGAAAGACAGAAACCAGATGGTTGCTATAGAGATTTGTTTATACACACCCCTAAAGCATGGCCCAGGCTGAGTGGTAGGGGTGAATGGCAGTTCTTGCTGGGACATGCATTTTTCTTAATTTGCTGTTACCCTACCTCTTCTGTTCTCCACAGATTTCCATGCTTCTCATTCCTGCTTCCATAATACCACTTCCTACTGACAAGTACTGTTCTTAAATATCTCCTTTGGCTCAGGAAGTCACAGTTTAAGAACAGAAGAACTGGGGGGGGGCGCCTGAGTGGCTCAGTCGGTTAAGCCTCCAACTCTTGATTTTGGCTCAGGTTGTGATGTCAGGGTTGTGAGATCAAGCCCTGCGTTGGGCTCCGGGCTGAGCATGGAGCCTGCTTAAGATTCTGTATCCCTTTCCCTCTCCCTTTGCCCCCCCCCCCCCACAAAAAAAACCAGAGTACTTAACCTTTCTGAGCATCAGTCCCTTCATCTGTAATAAGAAGATAATTATAATACAAAACTTATATGGCTTTGTTAGAATTAATTAGATATATGTAAAGAAACTTGTATCATGGCTGGCAAAGTAGATGCTCAGTAAATGGAATTTGTTCTTATGCTAAAATAAAATCCTGCTCTGGGGCACCTGGGAACCAACCCCTAGTGCCTTTGGGAATCTTGGCTTGTGCTTCCTCCCTGATAGTAGGAAAAAGCTATTGTGGGAGTAACCCTTGTCCTGTGGAGTGATAGCAGAGCAGAATTGGGGGGCGATGGGTTGCTTTGTCTTTGTACTCAGAAAGCTGTTTTGGAGGAAAAATCTGGGCGTATGATCTCTTCCTTTCTGCAGTTTAAAATGAAAGCCACAGGGAAGAGAAGACACAAGACATTAACTTATACTTGCCTGGCTAAAATGGAAGAATAAAAAGGAGACAAAATACTGTCTGGACCTTTGGCTCTGGCTACCCTCCTTCAGCAGACCCCTATTCAAGAAGAGGCTGGGTCTGTCAATGTAACAAGCTGAGACTTGTTCCTACTGTAGATTCTGTGCATGATGTCTGTTGAATTTTGGGCGGAGGCGGGGCGGGGGGGGAACACACCTAATACCAGATAGAGGGCAGGCAGTTTCACCCCCGGAAATAAGTAAGATTTCTCTTCCTGCAGGAGGTCTCAGCTCCTTCCAACACACTGAGGAAACAGAAAGAAGAAAACATTTTGCACTTGCATTTTCACCACTGTTCCATCTCACAGAATGGATATTACTATCCTATTTTTACAGGTAAAACTGATTTGATTGAGGGGCACCTGGGTGTCTCAGTTGGTTAAGCATCGACTCTTGATTTTGGCTCAGGTCATGATCTCAGGACTGTGAGATGGAGCCCTGCCCCACATCAGGCTCACACTGGTTGTGGAGCCTGCTTAAGATTCTCTCTCTCCCCTTCTCCCTCTGGCCCTCCCACCCCCACCCCTCTCTCTTAAGAAAAAAAAAATTTTTTTTGATTGAAAAAGGCCTGGAAAGATAAATACTAAACTGAGAATTGTGGTTACCTCGGGGAGGCCATTGGGGAGGGGGTTAAGGAGTGCGTTTGAAGGTGGTGATCAAAGGAAATTTAGTCTCATCTGTCATGTTTTGTTTTTTCCAAGGAGAATATGTATTGTGTAATTAAAAATTAAATTTTGAATTAAAAGACTATTATATATTTTACAAAACTTTAATGAAGCTCAAAAAAGGTAATTTATCTAAGGTCACTTGGTAATTGACAGACTTCAAAATCCATGGCTGTTCTACCAAATCACAATGCCCTCTGTTCAACCCTCATGGAGAACTAGGTTTAGATCAGGGAGGGAGTCCTCAACTTTCCATCTCATGGGCAGTGGAATTGTTGTATAGCCCTAGGCCCTGGGTTGGCTTTTCTTTTTTTTTATCGCTAAAGGGGAACATGCCCAGACCATGTCAGAACAACTTGCTGACTACCCTATGAATTGGCCTGTGAAGTATGACTGAATCACATAGACCCCAGGTAGGAAACAGGGAAGGCTGTAAAGCAGAATTGATAAAGCAGATTATGTTTTATATTTAATAAGATTTTATTTTTATGTAATCTCCACCCCAGTGGGGGGCTCAAACTCACAACCCCGAGATCAACAAGAGTCACACATTCCACTAACTGAGCCAGTCAGGGGTCCCTATATTTAATAAAATTTTATTTACTTACTTATTTATTGACAAGGCACTTAGAGTACCTGTCTTTTCTTTTCTTTTTTTTCTTTTTTAAAGATTTATTTATTTGAGAGAGCAAGATTGAGAGAAAAACAGGGCACACACAAGCTGGGGGGAGAGGCGGAGGGAGAGGGAGAAGCAGACTCCCACTGAGCAGAGTCCCACGTGAGGGTCGATCCCAAAGGCACTCCTTTTCTTTTTTTTTTTGTAAAGTAAGCTCCACACCCAATGTGGGGCTTGAACTCAGGCCCCTAAGAACAAGAGTCACATGCTCAGGGCGCCTGGGTAGCTTAATCAGTTAAGCATCCAACTCTTGATTTTGGCTCAGGTCACAATCTCAGGGTTGTGGGATCCAGCCCAGCGTCAGGCTCCTCACTCAGCAGGGAGTCTGCTGGAGTCTCTCTCTCCCTCTGCTCCCCCGCCCCAAATAAATAAATAAATCTTAAAAAAAAAAAAAAAAAAAGTGTCACATGCTCTACAGACTGAGCCAGCCAGGTGCCCTTTAGTAAGATTTTAAATTGGGGGGTGCCTGGGTGGCTTAGTTGGTTAGGCAACCGACTCATGGTTTCAGCTCAGGTCATGATCTCATGGGTCATGAGATCGAACCCCACACCGGGTTCCACTCTCAGTGGGGAGTCTGCTTGAAGTTCTCTCCCTCTGCCCCTCCCCCCACTCATGTTCACAAGCGCTTCTCACTCTCAAATCTTTTTTTTTTTTTTTTAACATTTTCTTTAGGGACGCCTGGGTGGCTGTTGGTTAATCATCTGCCTTCAGCTCAGGTCGTGATCCTGGGGTCCTAGGATGGAGCCCCCAGTCCAGCTCTCTGTTCCGTGGGGAGTCTGCTTCTCCCTTTCCCTTTACCTGCCATTCCCCCTGCTCATGCTCTCTCTCTCTCTGTGTCAAATAAATAAATAAAACCTTAAAACAAAAGATTTTATTTATTTGAGAGAGACAAAGTGCAAGCACGAGCAGGGGGGTGGATCTGCAGAGGGAGAGGGAGAAGCAGACTCTGTGCTGAGCAGGGAGCTCGATGCGGGGCTTGATCCCAGGACCTTGGGATTATGACCCGAGCCAAAGGCAGATGCTTGACCGACTGAGCCACCCAGGCGCTCCTCTCAAATCAATCTTAAAAAAAGAAAGATTTTAAATTGGATGTTTCAGCTGGAGTACCGAGATATAATAGATATGAAATTCTATTCATATAAAAAGTAGATACACAGGGTTTTCAAAAGAGATTTCTTTGGAGACAGCTACTACCCTGTTGTGAGCTGCACCAAATCCCAAGGAGAAGCAGTCAGGAGCACTTCTCTCTTCTCCTCAAGCCTAGAAAGAGAGGCCTTGAGGGAACCACTGAAGCATTTGATATTTGTCTCTGGGTAGAGGATGGTCATTAGACTGTGTGTGACTCATGGCAGAGAAAATTCAAGGCAAAGGTTGGCTAGCAACAAAGCCCGAGATAACCAAGTAAACAGCTACATCTTGGTAGTAACTGCACTCCCTTCTGACAAAAGGTCAAATATGCATTAATCCTGGAAGCCAAGTATGGAGCCAGTTTAAATCCTACTCAAGAGAACTTTGTGGAAGCATAGTGGGATTCTTCACAAAGGGTTCTGCATAGAATGGACCTCTGGAAAACAAAAAGATGAGAGGGGATGTGGTGGCCGTAGAAAAACAATGCGTCATCTCTGTGTCAGGAAAGCTGGCATTGCCATTGGAAAGGCCCAGCAGGGAAGCCTCTGGTGGATCCGTACAAATGCCCATGAGACCATCAGCCTTCACCATCAGCCAGGCCTAGGAAGCGTTTCACCGTCTCCCTTCCGCTCCACTCCTAGAGCTCACAGTGTCAGGACCCAGGAAGTAAAGAAGGACCTGCAGCAGAAGGGGAGGAGAAGCCAACCACCCTTTTTCCATAAAGGCAGGCCTAGCTGTGGGGGGGGAGAAATCCTCACATATGATGAAGACTCATGTGTTTCTTAATATATTTCTGAATCAAGAGTGTCTTTTGCTTAAAGTGATTGCAAGACTGTGACCTAAAGGTAATGAAAGGATAGGAGGGATGCTGGAATTTTCATCCATGTCAGAGGAAAATCTCTCCCACTGAAATAAATTTTGCAGAGGCAGGGGGAGACAAACTTTTACTTTTTATTACATCCCTTCAGTTGGTACTTGTTAAGCATTCCAATTATAATCATCTTTGTATTCTTTGAGGCATTTAATTGGCACTCATGGAATTGAGACTATTCTTTCCAGTTCATAGTATGCCAAAGTACCTTTGAAAAGTTAACATCCTCTGGGGCACCTGGCTGGTTCAGTCAGTAGAGCATGAGACTCTTGATCTTGGGGTTGTGAATGTGAGCTCCACATTTGGTGTAGAGATTCCTTAAAAATATAATCTTAAAGGGATGCCTGGGTGGCTCAGTCAGTCAAGCATCTGACTCTTGACCTCAGCTCAGGTCAAGAGGGTTCTCAGGGTTCTGAGTTCAAGCCCCACACTGGGCTTGGAGCCTCCTTAACAAGACAAAATAAAATAACAACAACCAAAAAATCTTAGAGGGCACCTGGGTGGCTCAGTTGGTTAAGCGACTGCCTTCGGCTCAGGTCATGATCCTGGAGTCCCGGGATTGAGTCCCGCATCAGGCTTCCTGCTCAGCGGGGAGTCTGCTTCTCCCTCTGACCTTCCTCCCTCTCATGCTCTCTGTCTCTCATTCTCCCTCTCTCAAATAAATAAATAAAATCTTAAAAAAAAAAATCTTAGAAAAAAAGGAAAAGTTAACATCCTCTCTATAATAAGACAATTCAAAAGAAAGGAGTTTTAGGGATTTGGGGTTTGGCACATATGGCTGAGACCAAGGGAATTTAAAATAGATTCTTTTTTTTTAAATTTTTTATTATGTTAATCACCTAAAATAAATTCTTAAAGTTAGTTGAAACCTTGAATATCATCTAGTTCCAACTAATTCCTCCTGAATTGATCTCTTCCTCAGCATCCCTGACAAGTGATCATTCAGGCTTTTCTTGAATAACTCCAGTGTCTTGAAATTTACTACTATCTTCATCCTCATTAAAACTATTTAAGTATAGCGGTGCCTGGTTGGCTGAGTTGGTTGCATGTATGACTCTTGGTTTTGGCTCAGGTCATAATCTTATGGGTTGTGGGATCAAGCCCCATGTGGGGCTCCTCGCTCAGCGGGGACTCTGCTTGAAGATTCTTTCCCTCTGCCCCTCCCCCGACTCATGTGCGTGTGCACTCTCGCTCTGTCTCTCTCTCAAATAAATAAATCTTTAAAACTATTCAAGTATCAAATGCTCTACATCTCTGTATATCTCATGTCACTAGTCTAAACATTCTCCCTTCCTTCAGTTATTTCTCCTTGATGTGTGATGTGCACTCCTGGCATGACCCTGGCTGCTTTCTGGAAGAGCTCAAATATGTCAATGTGCCTAAGTTTGGTCCAGATGGGGCCTGACTGAGCAAGAACTAAACCATCACTTGCTTGGTTGTGGGCTTGGACTGTAAGAGAGCCTTAGGCATCCTTAGATTCACTGCCTACCCTATCACACTGTTGGCTCATTTTTTTAAAGATTTTTATTTGAGAGAGAGAGACAACGAGAGACAAAGCACAAGCAGAGGGAGGGGCAGAGGGACAAGCAGACTCCCCTCTGAGCAGGGAGACTGATGTCGAGCTCGATCCTAGGACCCTGAGACCACCACCCGAGGCAAAGGCAGACACCTAACCAACTGAGCCACCCAGGTGCTCCACACTGTTGACTCATTAAAACTGATACTACAGGGTCATCTTGGTGGCTCAGTCCGTTAAGCGTCTGCCTTTGGCTCAGGTCATGATCCCAGGGTACTGGGTTCGAGCCCCGCGTCAGGCTCCCTGCTCGGTGAGCCTGCTTCTCCCTCCCTCTGCCTGCCTCTCCCCCTGCTTGTACATGCTCTGTCAAATAAAGTCCTTTAAAAAAAAATAAAATATAACTGTTACTACAGAAAACCTACAGGTGTAGTTATTGAGTGAGGTGGGGTTGTTTTAATTTGTTTTGACTTCATGAATAACATGAATGCATTTACTTTGTAAAACATGTAAACAGGGTGCCTGGGTGGCTCAGTTGGTTAAGCGACTGCCTTCGGCTCAGGTCATGATCCTGGAGTCCCTGGATCAGTCCCGCATCGGGCTCCCTGCTCGGCAGGGAGTCTGCTTCTCCCTCTGACCCTCCCCCCTCTCATGTGCTTGCTCTCTCTCATTCTCTCTCTCTCAAATAAATAAATAAATCTTTTAAAAAAAAACCAAAACATGTAAATAATAGGGATCAAAATCTTTATTCAAAAAAATGACAGACAAATCCAAAGTTTTCTTTGACCATTATCCCAAATCCTGGTCTTTTCCTTCCAGAGATACATACTGTTTCATTTTGGTTATGTATCCTTCCAGACTTTTTCCTACATATTTACATGGGTATATATTTACATGTGGAAATATGTAAAACGATTTGTACTGTTCTACATCTTTTTTCACTTTAACACATTACAGAGAACTCTTCACACCAGTAGGTATAAAGCTATCTCCCTTTTATAACTGCCATCTAGTATCCTACAGTATGGATGTATCAGTCTAAACATCCTGTTGTTGCACCCACAGTGTTTCCATTTTTTTGGTTATTACAATGTTTCAGTGAAAATTCTTTATGACTCTTAGTGCTATACAGGAGTATCTCTGTGGGGTAAAAAGAAAATTTTAAGTAGGCTCCAACACAGGCCTCACAACCGCAAGATTGAGACCTGAGCTGAGATTAAGAGTCAGATGCTTAACCAACTGAGACTCTCTGGGGCAAATATTAAAAGATTCAATTGCTACGTTACAGGATATGTACTTTTAAAATTTTAATATATACTTTAAAATTGCCCTAAAATGATTTATATTCCCACCAACCTTGTGTGAATACCTTGGATACTTCCCCATACTTTTGCTAACACTTGGTATTAGCAGTTTTAAATTTTTGCCAATAAGAAAGATGAACAGAAGTTATCTCATATAGGGGCACCTGGGTGGCTCAGTCGTTAGGCGTCTGCCTTCAGCTCAGGTTATGATGCCGGGGTCCTGGGATCGAGCCCCTCGTCAGGCTCCTGACTCAGTGGGGAGCCTGCTTCTCCCTCTCCCTCTCCCCCTGCTCATGCTCTCTCTCTCTCTCTCTCTGTGTGTCTCAAGTGAAAAAATAAAATCTTTTAAAAAAAGTTATCTCATATAATAACACACACATACATGTATATGTATGTATATATATATAGGTATAAGTGTATATATATGTATATGCCATTTGTATGTCCTCTATTTTAATTGCCTACTTTGCCCTTCTTTCTTTCTTTTTTTTTTTTTCTTAAGATTTTATTTGAGGGGCACCTGGGTGGCTCAGTTGGTTAAGTGACTGCCTTCGGCTCAGGTCATGATCCCAGCGTCCTGGGATCAAGCCCTGTATCAGGCTCCCTGCTCAGTGGGGAGTCTGCTTCTCCCTTTCCCTCTGCCTTTGCCTCTGCCCCTGCTCCTGCTCTCTCTTGCTCTCTTGTGCATGCTCTCTCTCTCTCAAATATATAAATAAAATGTTAAAAAAAAAAAAGATTTTATTTGGGAGAGAGAGACAGTGTGAGTGTCCGGGGGGAGTGGAGGGGAGCAGAGGGAGAAGGAGAGAGAGTCTTTTGCAGACTCTGCATTGAAGCACAGAGCCCAATATGGGGCTTGATCCCATGACCCTGAGATCACCATCTGAGCTGAAACCAAGAGTCGGAGGCTTAACCCATTGGGCCACACAGGCGCCCTCTACTCTGCCCTTATTTCTATTCAGTTTCCTAAGTAATTTTCAAAACATATTATGCCATATCTCCTATATCACACACACACACACACATAACCTTTGTGCTATACTTTACATTTAATCCATTTAAACTAAATCTTGTTAGATTTGGTCTAGCCTACCAAGATTTCTTTGCATTCTGATTCTGTTCTCCAACAATATATTCATTACCCCTCCCATATTCTTGCTATCTATAAGTGTGATCATCTGTCATCAGTGTTCTTTTTTCTAAAATGAATTAATTTTTAAAGTAACCTCTACAGCCAACATGGGACTCGAACTCATGACCTCAAGATCAAGAGTCGAAGCTCTACCAACTGTAGACCACCATAGCCAGGTGCAACTGTCATCAGTGTTCTTGAAATAAACCATTTGTACAAACGTTGAACAAGACAGCTCCCAGGTCAGAGCCTGGTGGAATGTTCTAGAGACCTCTAATTTGGTATTAATCTATTATTAGTTAATGGGATTCTGGATAGTGCGCACATTGCCTTTTCACCTTATAGCAATCAGGAGCTTGGTTCAGTTGGAACCTGCAGTTGCACGTCCCATTGTCAGACTTTAAAGAAGAGAAGTCAGTCTGAGTTCCATGTCCCAGGCCAAAAGGATAAACATTGAAATTGAGTAGTAAACCAAGTTTACTACCCCTTTCCTAGGCTTCAGTTATCTGGGTCAGCTTATGTAAGGATCTTCTTCTTCCATTTCAGAATCTACAGATTTTCTAAACACTTAGAAAATGGAGGCACCTAGGTGGATCAGTCGGTTAAGCATCTGCCTTCAGCTCAGGTCATGATCCCAGGGTCCTAGGATCGAGTCCTGCATTGGGCTCCCTGCCGAGCAGGGAGCCCGATGCGGGACTTGATCCCGGGACTCCAGGATCATGACCTGAGCCCAAGGCAGTCGCTTAACCAACTGAGCCACCCAGGCGCCCTCATATGAATAAAATCTTTAAAAAAAAAAAAAAAGAAAGAAAAGAAAATGTCATTCAGGGATGCCTGGGTGGCTCAGTCGGTTAACTGTCTGCCTTTGGCTCGGGTTATGATCTTTGGGTCCTGGGATCAAGCCCCATATCATGCTCCCTGCTCAGCAGGGAGTCTGCTTCTCCCTCCCTCTCTCTCTCAAATAAATAAATAAAATCTTTTAAAAAATGTCAGGGGCTCCTGGGTGGCTCATTCTGTTGAGAGGCTGCCTTTGGCTCAGGTCATGATCGCAGGGTCCTGGGATCGAGCACCACATCGGGCTTCCTGCTTCTCCCTCCTACTCTCCCTCTGTTCTCTGTCTCTCTCAAATAAATAAATAAAAATCTTATTAAAAAAATGTCACTCATTCTTCAATGTTGTATCTCTTGAGTTTGGACCAACTACAGTTCCAGCCTATCAGATCCTTTGTAGCTTCAGTTTTTACCCTGTCCACCTGAGGCTCCATGGACAATGATCTACCTCAAGACACTTTTGCCACACCCTCAATTACCTTTGTCTTTTGTTCTTTGGTCCCAACTACCTCACCACTCCCCAGTTCTAAGGAATCTAATCTTTATGTTTGTTTATTAAGAAATATTTATCAACTGCCTACTGATGTGCCAAGAGCTGTTCTAGGTATTGGGGATAGAGGTGTGTTTTCTCTACTTCTGGTTATAGGCTGCTGCTTTATGGGACAGCATTTATGGGAGTCAGAACTAGTACTCATGTGTGATTTGCAGCCTTAACTTGGCAGTCCGTATGGAAAGCTAGATTCCTTGTGAATTTCCCAGAGCTGTCCTCCTCAAGTACCTCACTCTAGTCCTAGCCTCTGGCTTTTGTAGACGACCTTGCATTCCACCTAAAAAGGAATGGGCACCCCATCTTGCTTAGTTAAATAAGAGGATCTCCTTATAGAGGCTTTAACTTTGCCCTCCCATCTGTCTCTTCTGGAATACTGTGCCCTATCAATTCCCCCTTCTCTCTTCCTTTTTTTTTTAAAGATTTATTTATTGGGGCACCTGGGTGGCTCCGTTGGTCTAAGCGTCTGCCTTTGGCCCAGTTCGTGATCCCGGTCCCACCCACATCAGGCTCCCTGCTCAGCGGGGTGTCTGCCATCAGTCTCCCTCTCCCTCTGCCCCTCCCCCTCCCTGTGCTCTGTCTCTGTCTCTCTCATCCTCAAATAAATAAAATCTTAAAAAAAAAAAGATTTATTTATTTGAGAGAGAGTGTGCGAGGGGAGGGAGGGGCAGAGGACGAGGGAGAGAATCTCAAGCAGACTCCCCACTGAGCACAGAGCCCCACTCCGGGCTCAGCACAGGGCTCAATTTTATGACCCTGAGATCATGACCAATTTTATGACCCAAAATCAAGAGTCAGACGCTTAACTGACTAAGCCACCCAGGTGCCCCCTTTCTCTCTTCTTTGTAATTTCTTTCATGCCAGAAGATCATTCTCCCTAACCTACAAATGTTTGAATCCCTCATTCTAAAAAAAACTCATTCTTTCTTCAACCCAACCACCCTCTGCTTTCTCATCACTCTAAAATTTCTCGGTAAAGAAATTTTCAACTACTATTTACTCTTTAACGCAGTGAAATTCAGCTTTTGCCCTCATTAATTTATAAAATCTATTCTCAAAATGACCTAATTGCTAAGTACAATGGCCTATTTTCAGTCCTTACCTGAATTTTTTCCCCTCTTGCCTTTCAGGGAACTCCTTTCTTTCCACTTTCATACAGTCAATAAATATTTATCGATCACTTTCTGTGTGCCAGAAAATAGCAGTGGCAAGATGGACCTACCCTCTGTTCTCATGGAACTTTGTAGTGGGGGAGGCAGGAGGGTGTCGGGGCACCAACATTCAACAAAGAATCAGACTTCCATTCTAGCAATATGACAGACCAGATACCCTGACAACTATTCCACAACAAAACACCTCAAAACACCAGCTCAAATATAAAAAGCAAAAGCATGAATCCAAAAACATAAGGCTGCTACTCATGTAGCAGACATGAATCCAAAAACATAAGCCCCACATTGGCTGTTCTAGAGACATCTGCTAACCCCCAGAGACAGAGCTTTCCATCTTAATGGTTTCTCAAGGGATAGCAGACAAAGCCTAGGGCTTGTGCAAAAAGAACACCTGGATTGGAATGCCCCTGAATAAGGCTAGGACTTCTGCAGACTCCACTCTCATTGAAAGGGCAAACTAGAAAATATCCACCCTGGGAAGAGAGATGGAAAAGAAAAATCCTTATCTCAGTCTTGGCCCAGAGTGAGGGGAAAAAGATCTCCCCTTAGAATTCACAAGTTAGTCCTCTCACGGGTTTATAGCCTAAATTCACATTACCTGAATAAACAGAAAAACTTAAGCTCAGATTTTATTTTAAAGTAATTTACAAGTTGGTAGTATCCCCAGGCACTTGAAAGAAACAAACACAGGGACACCTGGATGGCTCAGTCAGTTAAGCGTCCAACTCTTGATCTCAGTTCAGGTCTTGATCTCAGGGTCATGAGTTCAAGCCCCACATTGGGCTCCACGCTGGCCATGGAGCCTACTTAAAAAAAAGAAAAGAAAAGAAACAAATACAAATCCTCTCTGAAGAAAGGTACCTTCAATCCAGACCTCAAAAGTTCCCTAAAATTTCTTCAAATATGAGTTCACAAATAAAAATCCCAAAACACAAGCCAACAGGAAATAAGGCACCATGAATGAGAATGAGTAGAAATTATAAATAGCAGAACTAAGCCCACAGAGACTTTGCATATTGGAATCATAATACAGCATATAAATATGTTTAATAAATTTAAAGGAAATATAAGTATGACTGAAGGATAAAAGACTATAAAAACGGCAAGACAGATTTTAAAAGGTACAATTAAGATCTAGAAATTTAACATATAATAAATAATTTAGAATTATTATTAAAACACATAATTAAAATTGTTATAAATGCTGTGAAGGAAAATTAAGAATGCTATAATACAGGGACGCCTGGGTGGCTCAGTCGGTTAAGCGTCTGCCTTCGGCTCAGGTCATGATCCCAGGGTCCTGGGATCGAGTCCCGCATCGGGCTCCCTGCTCCGCGGGGAGCCTGCTTCTCCCTCTGCCTCTGTCTCTCATGAATAAATAAATAAAATCTTTAAAAAAAAAAAAAAGAATGCTATAATACATAATAAATTGTTTTTCCCCAAATGCATGTGTTGAAGTACTAATCCCCAGTAGCTCAGAATTTGACTATATTTAGAAATAGGATCTTTACAGAGGTAATTAAGGTTAAATGAGGTCGGGGACAGGGGGGCTTTCATCCAATGTAACTGGTGTCCTTACCAAGGGAGATCAGGACACAGATGTGCGGAGTATAGACCATGTGAAGACAGAAGACAGCTATGTGTAACAAGGAGTGACACCTCAGAAATAACATCGCTGACAATACCTTGATCTCAGACTCCTAACCTCCAGATCTGTGAGAAAATAAACTTCTGTTGGTTAAGCCCAGAATACTTTGTTATGGCAGCCCTAACAAACTATTATCTCTGATTCTTCTTTGATGATATCTCTTTTCCTGTTTACCCCTTAAGTTTTGGTATTCCTCAGAGTTCTATATGGTTCTCCTCTCTTACTCTATATAGTTTCTCTGCAGGGGAAGGGCTCTAAAATTAGTTCTGAATTCAAATGCTAGCCACCATTTAAAAGTTGACTGTAGGGGGGCACCTGAGTGGCTCAGTCAGTGGAGTGTCTGACTCTTCGTTTCCACTCGGGTCATGATCTAAGAGTCTGGGATTGAACCCCAAGAGGGGCTTTGCGTTCAGCAGGAAGTCTGCTTGAGGATTCTCTCTCCTTCTCCCTTTGCCCCCCCGCCCCCCTCCCCCGCTCATGCACACTTTCTTGCATGCTCTTGCTGTCTCTCAAATAAATAAATCTTTAAAAAAGTTGACTGTAGGAGCGCCTGGCTGGCTCAGTCAGAGGAGCACGTGACTCTTGATCTCAGGGTTGTGAGTTCAAGCCCCACATTGGTTGTAGAGATTACTTAAAAAAAAAAAAATCTTAAAAAAATAAAAATAAAATAAAAATAAAAGTCAATTGTAGTTAAGTTTCTGAATCTATATTTAATTTTCTTTTTCTGTAAAAATGGGCATAATATTTATCTCACAGAGTTGTTGGGAGGAAGATGATGATAGTACTGTTTGTTCAGTACTTATTATGTATAAAGGACTGGGCTAATAATTGTTTTACCCTCTTTATTCACTTAAGCTCATAATAACCCAGCAAGGTAGCTATTTTACTCATCTCATAGATGTAGAAACAGGCCAGAAGTTTAAATTACTTGACCAGAGTCACTCAACTAGTAAGGGACAGAAGCACATTCAAATCCAATCTATCTGATATCAAAGCCTATGCTCTGTGAATATAGCTAAATTTTAAGGTAAAGTAGAAAGGAATTTCCATCCTTTCCAATGAATTTTCTATTTCATCAGAAGGAAAGAACCTCAGCCAAGAGAGGAACATTCTCTGTGAGAATGATTAAGAGTGGTTAAAGGCCAGAGGAGCAGTCCCAAACTCTTCTCAAGAAGTCCATGTGGCTGCCCACCCCTCCATTCCCTCATATAAGGTTTCCCTTTCAGGGAAAACTGGGGCCATCAATTACGAGTGCCCTGCCCATGCACATTTACCAGAGTGTATAGCATGTAGCAGACAATAAATATGATTTTTTCTCCCTTTTATGCTGCAATCTATCTCTTAATAACTCCTGAAACAATATCGGTAGCCCTGACAATTCCTGTAGCCTCAATTCTGCATTTCTAACTGCCTCTTAGATGCCCAACCTACAAGCCTCACAGGCACTTCAGGCTCAATATATATATCATCTTCCCCAAGAAATCTTGTTTTCCAAATAATACCTTTATCTTATTAAAAGCATACTAGTTACCCAGTCTCCCATTATAAAAATCTTACAGTTATTCCAGATTCTTTCCTTTCTCTCATGTCACACATTCAATCAGGTATCAGATCCTGCTGCTTCTACCTTGAGAAATGTTTCTCAAATCTAGGTCTTTTCCTCCTTTCCTATTCTAGATACATTCATTTAAATCCTTGTCAAGGGGCGCCTGGGTGACTCAGTCGTTAAGCGGCTGCCTTCGGCTCAGGTCATGATCCCAGGGTCCTGGGATCGAGCCCTGCATCAGGCTTCCCGCTCAGTGGGAAGCCTGCTTCTCCCTCTCCCCCTACTTGTGTTCCCTCTCTCGCTGTGTCTCTCTCTCTCTGTCAAATAGTCTTTTAAAAAAATAAAATAATAAAATAAAAAATAAATAAATCCTTGTCAAATCTTTCCCAGACAATTGCAATAACCTCCTAGCTAGATTTCCAGGAACTAATCTCTCCCACTTCTTGCCTACTGCTCTCAGATTAGATTCCTAAAGTACAAAATTCAGTCATGTCATCCCCTGCTTAAAATGCTATCAATGGCGCTTCACAATCAATCTGGCACCTAACTATCTCTTCAGTCTTAGCTCCTGCCACTCCCCGGTGCTCCTTCCTACTGCATATTAACAGCTACTATTTATGTTAGTGCTTATATGCCAGATCCTGTGATAAATGATATGTATATGTACTCTCATAGACCAGTGGTTCTCAAACTTTTTGGTTTTAGAATCCTCTTATATTATTAAAAGTCATTGGGGTACCTGGCTGGCTCAGTCAGAAGAGCATGTGACTATGTGACTCTTCATCTCGAGGTGGTGAGTTTGAGCCCCACGTTGGGTGAAGAGATTACTTCAATAAATAAAACTTAAAAAAAAAAGTTATTGAGGACCCCAAAGACCTCTGTGTTTATTTTGGCTTTATCTACTGATAGTTACTACCTTAGAAATTAAAGCTGAGAAACTTTAAAAAATAGTAATTCAGGGGTGGCTGGGTGGCTCAGTTGGTTAAGTGTCTGACTTTTAGTTTCGGCTCAGGTCATGATCTCAGGGTCCTGGGACCAAACCCCATGTCAGGCTCCTCACTCAGTAGGGTAAGGGGTGCTCTGCTTGAGGATTCTCTCCCTCTTCCTTTGCCCCCCCCCCACTCATGTCCTCTCTCTCTAAATCTTTAAAATAATAATAATAATAATAATAAATGAAACAAGATAAAACTGGAGGGGGAGACAAACCATAAGAGACTCTTAATCTCGGGACGCCTGGGTGGCTCAGTCGTTAAGCGTCTGCCTTCGGCTCAGGTCATGATCCCAGGGTCCTGGGATCGAGCCCCACATCGGGCTCCCTGCTCTGCGGGAAGCCTGCTTCTCCCTCTCCCACTCCCCCTGCTTGTGTTCCCTCTCTCGCTGTGTCTCTCTCTGTCAAATAAATAAATAAAATCTTTAAAAAAAAAAAAAAGAGACTCTTAATCTCAGGAAACAAACTGAGGGTTGCTGGAGTGGTGGGGGGTGGGAGGGATGGGGTGGCTGGGTGATGGACATTGGGTGCTATGTGCTATGGTGAGCACTGTGAATTGTGTAAGACTGATGAATCACAGACCTGTACCTCTGAAACAAATAATACATTATATGTTAAAAAAAAAGAAAGGATAGTAGGAAGGAAAAAATGAAGCGGGGGGAAATCGGAGGGGGAGACGAACCATGAGAGCTATGGACTCTGAGAAACAAACTGAGGGTTTTAGAGGCGAGGGGGGTGGGAGGATGGGTTAGCCCGGTGATGGGTATTAAGGAGGGCACGTATCGCATGGAGCACTGGGTGTTATACGCAAACAATGAATCGTGGAACACTACATCAAAAACTAATGATGTAATGTATGGTGACTGACATAATAAAATAAAATTTAAAAAATAATAATAATAAAATAGTAATTCATTTTATTTTTTTAAAGATTTGTTTATTTTTAAGTTATCTTTACACCCAATATGGAGCTCGAACTTACAACCCTGAGATCAAGAGTCGCATGCTCTATTGGTTAAGCCAGCCAGGTGCCTCTAAAATAGTAATTCAGGGTCGCCTAGGTGGCTCAGTCATTAGGCATCTGCCTTCGGCTCAGGTCATGATCCTGGGGTCCTGGGATCAAGCCCCGCATCGGGCTCCCTGCTTGGCTGGAAGCCTGCTTCTCCCTGTCCCACTCCCCCTGCTTGTGTTCCTGCTCTTGCTATCTCACTCTCTGTCAAATAAATAAATAAAATCTTAAAACAAAAACAAATGATAAAAAAAAATTTTTAATTTTTAAAAAATTAAAAATAAAATAGTAGGGCACCTGGGTGGCTCAGTTGGTTAAGCGACTGCCTTCGGCTCAGGTCATGATCCCGGAGTCCTGGAATCGAGTCCCACATCAGGCTCCCTGCTCGGCAGGGAGTCTGCTTCGTCCTCTGACCCTATCCCCTCTCATGTGTTCTCTCTCTCTCATTCTCTCTTTTTTTTCAAATAAATAAAATCTTTAAAAAAAGAATTAAAATAAAATAAAATAGTAATTCATTTTAAAACAATAATAAACATAATAATAATAATAATAATAAACCAATTTTAGGTTAATATAAATGACATATTTTCAAGAAAAGTATCTGTTTATATTTTTGCAAATCTCTTCGTATCTGGTTTAATTAAAAACAGCTTGAGTGGCGCCTGGGTGGCTCAGTCGTTAAGCGTCTGCCTTCGGCTCAGGTCATGGTCCCAGAGTCCTGGGATCGAGCCCCGCATCGGGCTCCCTGCTCTGCGGGAAGCCTGCTTCTCCCTCTCCCACTCCCCCTGCTTGTGTTCCCTCTCTCGCTGTATATCTCTCTCTGTCAAATAAATAAAAAATCTTTAAAAAAAAAAAAAAACAGCTTGATTTTCTTATCTGTTTATGCATTTAATGTTTTGACTGAAGTATTTAGAGAAAATCTGTCCTCATATAGATAAGTAATTGGAAAAAGGAAGAGGAATTTTAATACCCTTTTCAGATAATTTTGGGTATTCTTCTTTGATAGTACACCAAAACACAAGTGGTAGTTTCTTCAAGGTGAATTGTAATGTGGTATTTGAAACCATATCAGTGAACTTTCTGTATTCTGTTAATTAAAACCCATTGGTGTATCTTGCAATTTTTAAAAAAGATTTTATTTACTTATTTGAGAGAGAGGGAATGGGGGCGGAGCAGAGGGAGAGGGAGAAGCAGACTCCCCACTGAGCAGGAAGCCTGATGCGTACTTGATCCCAGTACCCTGAGATCATGACCTGAACTGAAGGCAGACTCTTACCCACTGAGCCACCCATATCTTGCAATTTGAATGAATCTTTTACCCAAGCATGACTTTAAGACATCATGTATTTGGTCATTTGGAAAATACAGTTTCACTCAGTTACGCAGATATTCCAAATGTTGACACATTTCATTATCTAATTAAAAAACAAAACAAGGGCGCCTGGGTGGCTCAGTCATTAAGCGTCTGCCCTCGGCTCAGGTCATGATCCCAGGGTTCTGGGATCGGGCCCGCATCGGGCTCCCTGCTCAGCGGGGAGCCTGCTTCTCCCTCTCCCACTCTGCCTGTTTGTGTTCCCTCTCTTACTGTCTCTCTCTGTCAAATAAATAAATAAAATCTTTACAAAAAAAAACCCCTCTGCCCTCTTCCCCCTTTGCCCTCTTCCCTCTCGTGCTCTGTCTCTCATTCTCTCTCAAATAAATAAATAAAATCTTAAAAAAAAAGGGGGGGGGCATCTGGGTGGCTCAGTTGGTTAAGCGACTGCCTTTGGCTCAGGTCATGATCCTGGAGTCCCAGGATCGAGTCCCACATCGGGCTCCCTGCTCAGCGGGGGGTCTGCTTCCCCCTCTGCCCTCTTCCCTCTTGTGCTCTCTGTCTCTCATTCTCTCTCTCTCAAATAAATAAATAAAATCTTTAAAAAAAATCTTTACAAAAAAAACAAAAACAAAAACAAAAAAACATTGATTAAGGGGCACCAGGCTGGCTTGGTCAGAGGAGCACACAGGTCTTGATCTCAAGGTCGTGAGTTCAAGCCCCATGCTGGGTGGGAGAAAGAAAAGAAGGAAGGGAAGGGGAAGGGGAAGGGAGAAGAGAGAGAGGGAGGGAGGGAGGGGGGGGGGAGAGAAAGGAAGGAATAAATTTAAAAACACATTCATTAAAATCACAGCCAATCCCATCAGCAAATCTTTAAGCGCTGGGAAGCTGTCATGCTCACTGTAGTAGATATAAGTTTTCCAAAATTAAAAGTTTTGCTTGAAATCTCAAATTTTATCATTGGTACAAATACTGTTACTTGTTTTCCTTAAACTGACTGGCTCACTTTATTTTTGAGAAAATACCAATTCCCAGGAAGGAAGGAAATAATAAAGATGAGAGTAGAAATAAATGAAATAAAGACTTAAAAATAGAAAAGATCAATGAAACTAAGTGCTAATTCTTTGACAAGGTAAACAAAATTGATAAACCTTTAGCCAGATTCATTAAGAAAAAAAAAGGACTCAAATAAAAGAGAAGTTAAAACCGATACTACAGAGACTACTATGAACAATTATACACCAACAAATTGGACAACCTAGAAAAATAGCTAAATTCCTAGAAACATACAGTTTTCCAAGACCGACTCAGGAAGAAACAGAAAATCTGAACAGACCGACTACTTATAAAGAAATTGAATGTGTAATCAAAAAATTCCCAAGAAACAAAAGTCCAAGACCAGATGGCTTCACAGGTGCATTCTACCAAAAATTTAAAGAAGAGTTAATACCTATCCTTCTCAAACTCTTCCAAAAAATAAAAGAGGAAGGAATGTTTCCAAATATTTCCAAATGAACAGAATAGGGAACCCAGAAATAAACCCACACTTACATGGTCAATTAATCCACAGCAAAGGAAGCAAGAATATACAACGGGGAAAAGACACATTTCAATAAATGATGTTGGGAAAACCGGACAGCTACATGCAAAAGAATGAAACTGGACTGCTTTCTTACAACATACACAAAAATAAACTCTAAATGGATTAAATACCTAAATGTAAGACCTGAAACCATAAAACTCCTAAAGAAACATAGGCAGTAAATTCTTGGGACATTGGCCTTAGCAATATTTTTCTGAATATCTTTCCCCAGGCAAGAGAAACAAAAGGAAAAATGAACAACTGGGACTGCGTAAAAGTAAAAAGCTTTTGCACAATGAAGGAAACCATCAACAAAATGAGAATGCAACCTCCTGAGTGGGAGAAGATATTTGCAAATGCTATATCTGATAAGGAGTTAATATCTAAAATATATAAAGAACTCATACAAGTCAATACCAAAAAAACACATAATCCAATTAAAAAATGGGCAGAGGACCTGAATAGACATTTTTCCAAAGAAGACCTACAGATGGCCAACAGGCACATGAAAAGACAGCCAACACCACTAATCATTGGGGAAATGCAAATTAAAACCACAATAAGATATCACCTCACACCTGTTAGAAAGACTAATATCAAAAAGACAGGAAATCAATCTATTTCTACCATAAATACTAAAACTAACAAAAAGATAGGAAATAACAAGTGTTGGCAAGGATGTGGAGAAAAGGGAACCCCTGTGCACTGTTGGTGGGAATGTAAATTAGTGCAGCTACTATGGAAAACAGTGTAGAAGTTCCTAAAAAAATGCAAAGTAAAAATGCCATACAACCCAGTAATTTCACTTCTGAGTATTTACCTGAAGAAAACAAAAACACTAATTCAAAAAGATATATGCACCCCTATGTTCATTGCAGCATTATTTACAAAAGCTAAGATATGGAAACAACCTAAGTGTCCATCAACGGATGAATGGATAAAGAAATTGTGGTATATGTACATAATGGAATATTACTCAGCCATAAAAAAGAAAGAATCTTGTTATTTGGGACAATAGGGATAGACCTAGAAGTTTTTAAGTTAAGTGAAATAACCGAGAAAAATAAATACCATATGATTTCACTTATATGTAGAATCTGTAAAACAAATGAACAAACAAAACACAGAAAAAGACTCATAAATATAGAGAACAAATTGGTGGTTACCAAAGAGGGGGGGAGTTGGAGATGGGCAAAATAGGTGAAGAGGTGAAGAAGATTAAGAAGTACAAACTTCCAATTATAAAATAAGTAAGTCACGGGAGTGAAAAGTACAGCATAAGGAATATAGTCAATAATACTGTAATAACTTCATATGGTGATGGAAAATAACTATGCTTATCATGGTGAGCATTTTGTAACGTGTATGATTTTTAAATCACTATGCTGCAGACCTGAAACTAATATATCAACTATACTTCAATCGATTAATTTGTTAAAGAAAAGAAAAAAGAAATGAAACAAAAAAAAAGAAACTTGCAGCACCTGGGTGGCTCAGTTGGTTGAGTGTGTGACTCTTGGTTTTGGCCCAGGTCATGATCTCAGGGTCGTGGGATCAAGTCCCATGTTGGGCTCTGCGCTCAGCAGGGAGTCTG
>NC_058406.1:102539140-102554686 GCF_002201575.2 Neomonachus schauinslandi | reverse complement strand
CGTGGGATCAAGTCCCATGTTGGGCTCTGCGCTCAGCAGGGAGTCTGCTTGAGATTCTATCTTCCTCTGCCCCTCTCCCCCGCTCATGCACACACTCTCTCTCTTTCTAAAATAAATAAATAAATCTTTAAAAAATAAAAGAAAAAAAAGAAACTAAATAATTGCCCAAGGTCACTGAAGTGGTAATTGGCAGAGCTGAGTTGATGTGATTTGAAAGGCTTGTTGTCACGCAGCCCGTCTCTACTGTATATTTCATTATGGTAGTTCCTTGAATACACCACACTGTTTTGGCTCTGTACCTTTGCATAGGTTCTTCTCTCTGCTTAGGATGTTTTGCCTCATGTACTCCCAGTGAACACTCACACACAGTTCAAAACCTACCTCAAAATCACTTTCTCGGGCGCCTGGGTGGCTCTGTTGGTTGAGCGACTGCCTTCAGCTCAGGTCATGATCCTGGAGTCCCGGGTTCGAGTCCCGCATCAGGCTCCCTGCTCAGCGGGGAGTCTGCTGCTCCCTCTGACCCTCCCCCCTCTCATGTGCTCGCTCTCTCTCTCTCATTCTCTCTCTCAAATAAATAAATAAAATCTTTTTTAAAAAAATCACTTTCTCCCAAGGAAAAGTTAAACAAGGCATTGTTCCCTCCTCTGAGTGCTTATGTATTTTGCTTACAAGTCTACTTTTGACACCACACGTTTTCATTTTAATGTCGTTGTATTTGCCAATTTTTTCCTCTATGGTTACTGCTTTTTATATTGTTTAATAACTCTTTTCCTACACTGAGTTAATAAAATATTCTCCTATATATAATGTTTTCAGTTTCAATCCACCTGGAATATTTTTTTTATATATGGGAGATCCAGCTTTATTGTTTTCCATATAAAATATCCAGTGCCCTAGCTCCATGTACTGAGCAATCCGTCTTTTCCCTACTGATCTGCAATGTGGTTTCTGTTACCAAGTTTCCATATACATATAAGTCTACCTGTGGGTTCTCTATTCTATTAATCTGTTGGTGTATCCCTACTAATACCACACTTTTTTTCTCTATAGATTCGTAAGTCATGATATCCAGCATGGCTACTTCCCTTATTGTTTTTTGTTTTGTTTTGTTTTGTTTTGTTTCCGTTTTCTTTCAAGAGTGTCTTGGCTAATCTTGGCCCTTTGGTCTTCCCTATAAGTTTCAGAATCAACTTACCCAGCTCCTTATTTGGAACTGCATTCAATATGTGTATCAGTTTGAAGGAGAACTGATTTTTACAATTATGAGTCCATCTACATGTGAACGTGGTTTATGTCTCTATTTGGGTTTTTAAAATGTATTTCAGTAGAGTTTTCTAATTTTCTCCACATAGTTTTGCACATAGTGGTAGAATCTGCTGGTTGTACTTCCTTTCTTCTATAATAACAGAATCCCCAATTTTTAGCTGGGCACATAGACACTCAGAACAAACTATACTTCATAGCCTCCCTTGCAGGTAAGAGATCATGTGACTAATTTCTGGCTAACATGATAATAACAAAAATAGTATGCAACTTATGGGAAGTGTCATTAAAGGAAACTAGATACCCTTTGCCTGCTCTTTTCTCCTTCCTGCTAGTTGGAATGCAGGTAACATGGGTGAAACTAGCCATCTTGGACCATGAAATAAAAAAGCACACATGAGGATACCAAAACAACATATTAGAAGAAATAGGAGTTTCTGGGTGCTTGGGTGGCTCAGTTGGTTAAGCAACTGCCTTTGGCTCAGGTCATGATCCCAGGGTCCTGGGATCGAGCCCCACATCGGGCTCCCTGCTCAGCTGGGAGTCTGCTTCTCCCTCTCCTGCTGCCTCTCCCCCTACGTGTTCTCTCTCTCTCTCTCTCTGACAAATAAATAAAATCTTTAAAAAAAAAAGAAGAAGAAGAAGAAATAGGAGTTTCTAATCATAATGGAACCACCATGCCAACTTTGGGTTCTGTCAGAAAGGAAGAAGAATGAATACTGGATAAGGCAACTAGCAATGTTTGTCACACTTTCTGAGAGGCTACTGAACCCTAGTTATATGTTAGTTTAACCTGTGGGGACTGGGGTCTGAAATTGTAATCCTGTAGGCAAAGATGACAATTATGGTGTTGTGCTGGGAGGGCTGGACAATACTGATGCTGAAGGAGCGGTGTGAAAGAGTATGATGTGCGGTACGGAGTATAGAAAATGGCCACCTAAGCAACAAGTTCAATTAGTGATTTTGACAAAAACCAGGAGATCAACCATTTTAGTGTATAAGCAAGAATAACCATTAGAGAATATGGTCACGGAGGGGGGGACTGTTTAGGAAAAATTATGCACACCTTAGAAATAAGGCCAAAAAAATGACTAAGTGATCTTTTAATATCATGCTAGAGCATTTTCAGGTAAAATCCGCCTGAGGGTCACCAACTTATCTTGGGGAATATAATTTTGTTTGAAAGTTTTACAACCTTCAAAAATTAGATGGTAACATGCAGTGATTTTCTTCTCGTCTACTAAAGGAGATAACCCCAGGGGTGCCTGGGTGGTACAGTTGGTTGAGTGTCTGACTTGGTTTCGGCTCAGGTCATGATCTCAGGGTCCTGGGATTGAGCCCTGAAGCAGGCTTCATGCTTACCTCGGAGTCTGCTTGAGATTCTCTTTCCTCTCCCTCTGCCCCTCACGCTTGTGCTCTCTCTCTAAAAATAAATAAATAAATCTTAAAAAAAAGATAACCCCAAAAGTTATAGTTTATTGCCCTATAGGACATTAACTGCTTTTGTACCTAATTTAGCATCCTGCAGCAGTTCTTTCTCTAATAATATAAATCTCAGATTTTCGTATCTTCATGGAATCAGTTTTGCCATTGTGTTAATTTCTTCATTATTGAGGTAAATAAAAATTTGAAATGTATAAAAAAAGAAATAGGGGCGCCTGGGTGGCTCAGTCGGTTAAGCGACTGCCTTCGGCTCAGGTCATGATCCTGGAGTCCCGGGATCGAGTCCCGCATCGGGCTCCCTGCTCGGCAGGGAGTCTGCTTCTCCCTCTGACCCTCCCCCCTCTCATGTGCTCTCTCTCTCTCATTCTCTCTCTCAAATAAATAAATAAAAAAATCTTAAAAAAAAAAAATAAAAAAAAATAAATAAATAAATAAAAAATAAAAAAAGAAATAGTATGGCATAAAGAGGACTTAGAAAGGCAAAAGATTAGCCTCACTTTAGTGGAAGAGAACAGGTGCTCCAGTAATTCTGGAAATTTCTATCAGCAGAGTTGAGATCCTCCCAAAATTCAAGTTATATATAGGGCTAAAAAAAAGGGGGAGGGTGCCTGGGGGGCTCAGTCAGTTAAGCATCTACCTTCAGCTCAGGTCATGATTGGAGCGTCCTGGGATCAAGCCCCGCCCACATTGGGCTCCCTGCTCAGCAGGGAGCCTGCTTCTCCCTCTCCCTGTGCCCCTCCCCCCAGCTCATGCTCTCTCTCTCTAACTCTCTCTCTCACTTTCTCAAATAAAATCTTTAAAAGCAAAAACAAAAACAAAAATACTGCTTTCCCAGGCTGAGGAATAAGAGAGATGAATAATTAGGGGCACCTGGGTGGCTCAGTCATTAGGCTCTGCCTTCGGCTCAGGTCATGATCCCAGGGTCCTGGGATCGAGCCCCACATCGGGCTCCCTGCTCAGCGGGAAGCCTGCTTCTCCCTCTCCCACTCCCCCTGCTTGTGTTCCCTTTCTTGCTGTCTCTCTCTCTGTCAAATTATAAATAAAATCTTTAAAAAAAAAAAGGGATGAATAATTAAGGGAGGTAATAAGGATGAGAGCAAGAGTTTTTTCATTACAGAAGAGGAAAGGCAACATGAAATATTAAGTATACCCAATTTCAGGCCCCAAAAGATGGAGAACAAGGCTATTAGAATACATTTTAGTTCTCGGGGCACCTGGGTGGCTCAGTTGAGTGTGGGGCTCTTGATTTCAGTTCTGTCATGATCTCAGGGTCCTGGTGTCGAGCCCTGCACTTGGCAGGGACTCAGCTGGAGATCTCACTCTCTCTCTCTCCCTCTGCCCCTCCCCCCCACTCTCTAAGTAAATCCTTAAAGATTTTTATTTATTTAGAGATACAGCAGGGGGAGGGGAGGGGCAGAGGGAGAGGAAAGACAGTCCTAAGTAGACTCTGTGCCAAGTATGGAGCCCGATGTGGGCCTCGACATGAGGCTCGACCCCACAACCATGAGATCAAGACAGAACTGAAATCAAGAGTCCAAGCTCAACTGACTGAGCCACCCAGGCACCTCATTTTGTTTAAAGATTTTATTTATTAAGATTCTCTCTCCCTCTGCCCCCCACCCGAACTCGCACTCTCTCAAACAAACAACAAAAAAAGAACACATCTTAGTTCCTACACTGGGACCTTTTTTTTTTTTTTCTATTTTAAAAGAAATGATGTAAATGAATTCTCTGAAACAAAGGCACATTTTGAGGAGGAAATGTGCTCACAGTTTGGGGAAGTTTCAAAGGATTTAATATACGCCTACAAAAAAAGATTGGCACAGTCAGGATGTCAACAATGCTTTTCTACTGAGGGTCAGGACTGTGGCCAAAGCAGTTATCCTAAGAACAAGAACCATTCTTGATAGGGTGTGTACATAAATCCAGAGGTTACTTCTGACTCTGAACAATACTAGGGATCAGAAGTCCTAAGTGAACTCAAAATTCCCTGACAGGACCTCCCAGATATCCTGGAGATAGGCTGACTCCTTGCCTCTAAGCCATACAGACCCTTCCCCCTACTGGTGAGATTAGTGGTTCGCTAGGGCAGTCCACAGGAGTCTGTAAGGGGGTCTACCTGTTAATCTTGTGTAATATGGATGCCTACATTATGATAATGTCACACACTGTTCTGTCATCCTCTTAGTCATCAAGCACTATAGACTGCCTCCACAGTGTCTCTCCATGTCATCCTTTTCATTTCCACTACCACCACCTAAGCACAGTTCACCTATAATTCTTGCCTATCATATTGTAGTACCTCCTAATTTATTTGCTTCCAAACCTTTTTCCCTCAATCCATTCTAAAACCCATAATTAGAATATTGAACCTAAATCACAGCCTACATCACAGTACTCTAGTGCTCAGTGGATCCCAACTGCCTAGAAAAGTTCAAAGCTCTTTGACTCTCAAAGCCCTCAATAGTATCACCCCATCCCACTTTTCTAGCCGTTATATATCCCATATTAGTGAACATTCAGATTCATCCATTCAACAATGGAGTGTCTAGGCATGGCTAGGGTTACAGAGGGAAACACAGTAAATGTCCCCATTAAGTGGACAGCCAGTGGAAGAGATGAATAAAACTGAAGAGTAGCCAGGGTGGAAAAAGGAAAACCAGGAGAGTGCGGTGCCCTAAAAGCACATAAATAAAGTGTTTCAAGAAGGGAATGATCAACCACATCAAATACTGTGAAAGGTCAAGTAAAATGAGGACTGCAAATTGACCCCTAGAGTTTGCCCATGAGAGTCACTGATGACATGACAAGAACGGTTTTAGTGGAATGGTGAGCATGTAGGCTTGAATGGGGTGGGTTCAAGAAAGAAAGCTGGTAAGGAGGTTGAAGATGTTTGCTATAAAGGAGAGAATCAAAGAATTTGGGTTCTAGGGAAGGCTTTTTGAAGATGTGAGAGAGAACATCAGGTTTGTATGTTGGCAGGAATGATTCAACAGAGAGAAATTGATAGAAGAATGTAAAGGGATAGGGGCACCTGGGTGGCTCAGTCTGTTAGGTGTCTGACTCTTGATTTTGGCTTAGGTCATGACCTCAAGATAGTGAGATCAAGCCCTGCATCGAGCTCGATGCTCAGCGTGGACTCTGCTTCAGATTCCCTCTCCTTCCCCCTCTCCCTCTGCTCCGCTCACACACGTGCATACTCTCTCTCTAAAAATAAAATCTTAAAAAAAAACACCAAAAACATAAAGGGATAACTGCAAGTACTTGAGGCAAAGAGGTGGGATCCAATGCACAAGTGAAGAAGCTGATCTGAGATAGCAGGAAAGGTTCATTTATTTTAATCACACAAAAAGCAGGCCGAATGGTGGAAGGAGTTAATTAGTGGACTCGGTGGTGAGAAATGAAGTTTTTCTCTTCGATTGCTTCCATTTTCTCAGTGAAGTAAGTTAAACAGCTGAGAATGAGGAGGGCAAGAGGAAATACTGGAGGTTTAGGGACAGAAGAGAAGGTGTGCAATAGTCATCTTGGACATAAGGGAGTGAACTGAAGAAATGCAATAGGAATGCTGAGCACTTGAGATTTCTAGCTATAAACTTAAAATGAAACCAGCAATGCATTTCCTTTTTCAGCCTTTAAAAAGAAAAAGCGTTTGCACTTGCTGTTTCCTCAATCTCTCTCCCCTTGTCTATCTGATAAAATTGCATTCTAGAAAGCCCACTAAAAAAGCTACTTCTTCCACAAGGTCATATAGCTCTCCTAGCCCAAAGTGATTTTTCAACCTCTCAACTCCAAAAATAAATTGTTGATGCCTCCTACAGAGCACGTATTCCATCTCACATGGTTAGTACTGTGCAAGATTATAAGTTTCTTAAATTGGAGAAACCATTCTTTTATTTAAATTTTAGTTAACATACACTGCAATATTGCTTTCAGGAGAATTCAGTGATTCATCACTTACATACAACACCCAGTGCTCATCACAAGTGCCCTCTTTAATGCCCATCACCCATCTAGCCCATCCCCCACCCTCCATCAACCCTCAGTTTGTTCTCTATCATTAAGAGTCTCTTATGGTGGGGCGCCTGGGTGGCTCAGTCGTTAAGCATCTGCCTTCAGCTCAGGTCATGATCCCAGGGTCCTGGGATGGAGCCCCTCATCGGGCTTCTTGCTCCGTGGGGAGCCTACTTCTCCCTCTCCCACTCCCCCTGCTTGTGTTCCCTCTCTCGCTGTCTCTGTCAAATAAATAAAATCTTTAAAAAAAAAAAAAGTCTCTTATGGTTTGTTTCCTCTCTCCTTACCCCCCTTCCCATATGGTCATCTGTTTTGTTTCTTAAATTCCACATATAAGTGAAATCATATGGCATTTGTCTTTCTCTGATTGACTTATTTCACTTAGTATAATACATTCTAGCTCCATCCACATTGTTGCAAATGGCAAGATTTCATTTTTTTTTTTTTGCTGGCTGAGTAATATTCCATTGTGTATATATATATATACCACATCTTCTTTATCCATCCATTAATCGATGGACATTTGGGCTCTTTCCATAGTTTGGCTATTGTGGGTAATGCTGCTATAAACATCAGTGTGCATATACCCCTCTGAATCTGTATTTTTATATCCTTTGGGTAAATGCCTAATAGTGCAATTGCTGGATCATAGGGTAGTTCTATTTTTAGTTTTTTGAGGAACCTCCATACTGTTCTCCAGAGTGGCTGCACCAGTTTAGAAAAACCATTTCTTATTCATTACAACCACAGGATATTTCTCTCCATCCTCTCTCCCACATATTATAAATCCCCATGGTTCTAGGTCTTGCCACATAATTATGTGATATGGGTGCCATATCTCCTTATTAAACTGTGATATTTTGGGGAACAGGAACCTTGCTCACCTTTCCAACTTATGTCCCTCAAACAGCTGGCTCCTGAATTTTAGCTATTATTATTTCTACAGATCTTTTTAACAAAACAAAAAGGGGGGGGTTGTTTCCATTAACGTTAACTCGCGTATATGGCATATAGCAGGATCCCTGTCCTCAAGAGGTTTTACCACTAGAATCAAAAGTGCCTCATACTCAGTAAAAAAATAAAAGGTATCAGGGGCTCCTGGGTGGCTCAGTTGTTAAGCGTCTGCTTTCGGCTCAGGTCATGATCCCAGGGTCCTGGGATCGAGCCCTGCATCGGGCTCCCTGCTCTGCAGGAAGCCTGCTTCTCCCTCTCCCACTCCCCCTGCTTGTGTTCCCTCTCTCGCTGTGTCTCTCTCTGTCAAGTAAATAAATAAATAATCTTAAAAATAAATAAAAGGTGTCAGGAGTCTCAGAAAAGGTGCTAATAGGGTAAGGCTTACACGTAAATAACCAGAGACTGTGGAGTAGAGATGGGGCATGAGAGAAAGTTAAGTGGGGAGGCACGAATAAAACTTACTAGGGGCAGAACAATTTCATTTACTCAACTTACATATAAATGATCCATAGGGCAGTTCTTGGAGCGTCCCCATTTCCAAACATTGCTGGACTGAGAGCAAAGGTTGTGCAAAATAACTGCAGGTCCCCAACAGTGCCCTCTTAAGTACCCGTATTATCTAGACCGTTGTTCCCCAGCCACGCCAGAACTGCCCAGCCCCTTTCCTCAGTCTCTGAGTGATTCAATGGGTTAAGACTTTGGTACAGAAAAAAAAAAGCCTTTGCCACAGAAACAACAGCGGGGGCTCGAAACCAGGACTCTGGGAAGCAGCGAGAAACCCACCGGCAAGCCCACTTCGGCACCTGGGAAGAACTGGAACCCACCAGCCCAAGCGCCCGAGCCACCCTTACGTAACCGGCCTCGCTGCCCTCGAGCGCCGGAAGACCCCGCCCAGCCCTTAAGCCCCGCCCCTACCCCTACCGGCCGGTGAGGTGCCGTGCGCAACTCTCCGGAAGCTTCCACCCGTTTCCCCTTTTATGGGACTACACTTTTTTTTTTTTTTTAACTTGCTGACGCCACCATAGGACTGGCCCTAAAACCATGATATAGAAGCTCCTCTCACAGTCCTACTTCCGCTTCCTTCCACTGAGGGATCAGGGCCTCCCCCATTTTTCTCACCCAGGAGGCGGCGGCGGCGGCGGCGGCGGCAGCTTGCGATGTTTGGCCTCAAAAGAAACGCAGTAATTGGACTCAACCTCTATTGTGGGGGGGCCGGGTTAGGGGCCGGCAGCGGCGGGGCCTCCTCTTCGGGAGGGCGGCTTTTGGCTTCGGGGAAGGAGGCCACGGCCCGGCGGGAGTTAGGGGGAGGGGAAGCCGGTGCGGTGATTGGCGGAAGCGCCGGAGCGAGTGCCCCGGCCACTGTTGCGCCGGACGCCCGGAGGGTCGCGCGGCCCTCGCCCATTGGCGCCGAGAGCCCCGACGTCACCGCGACCCCCCCGAGGCTGCTGTTCTTCGAGCCCACCCGCCGCGCGTCGCCGCCTGAAGAGATGGAAGGCCCAGCCGCCGACGCCATCATGTCGCCCGAAGAGGAGCTGGACGGGTACGAGCCGGAACCTCTGGGGAAGCGGCCGGCTGTCCTGCCTTTGCTGGAGTTGGTCGGGGAGGCCAGCAGTGGCCCTTGCAGGGACGGCTCACTGCCCTCGACGCCACCCCCAGCAGAGGAGGAGGAAGACGAGTTGTACCGGCAGTCGCTGGAGATTATCTCTCGGTACCTTCGGGAACAGGCAACAGGCGCCAAGGACGCGAAACCACTGGGCGGGTCTGGGGCGGCCAGCCGGAAGGCGTTAGAGACCCTCCGACGGGTCGGGGACGGGGTTCAGCGCAACCACGAGACGGCCTTCCAAGGTAAGGGGGTTACGTTTCACCTGTCCCAGGACTCACCCGCCAAAGATGGGTGGAAACCGAAAACAAGTCTGTTGAAACGACTCGCAGTCTATTTCTGAAACCAGAATTTTCTGGCCGTGAGTCATTGTTTCCGCCCATCCTAATTCTTTTGGAAATGGCAGCTCTGTTCAAAGCCCGGAAAGGGTGGGATGTCAGTTTTCAACTGGGGTCGGCCTGAGTTCTATAGACCCCAAATAGCGATATCCCTCGCCGTGGGTGGGCAGACAAATCATGCCCTGGTTTAGACAAAGGCCGTGAGAACCTGCATGCTTTTCTTCCTCTCAGGCATGCTTCGGAAACTGGACATCAAAAACGAAGACGATGTCAAATCTTTGTCTCGAGTGATGGTCCATGTTTTCAGTGACGGAGTAACAAACTGGGGCAGGATTGTGACTCTTATTTCTTTTGGTGCCTTTGTGGCCAAACACTTGAAGAGTATAAACCAAGAAAGCTGCATCGAACCATTAGCAGAAAGCATCACAGATGTTCTCGTAAGGACAAAACGAGACTGGCTAGTCAAACAAAGAGGCTGGGTAAGTTTGTTTTAAGGTTGAGGAGGGGTCTTGGAGTGGAAATGGAATGAAGGATTTTATAGAGAAAGTCTAGGACTATCTAAAGCTTTTTATGATGCACAACTCAGGTTTTAGGCTCCAACTTAGGATCTCTGTTTGCCTAACGTTGATTTAAGTAGTGGGTTCACAGAGATAGTGTGGTAGGACTGTCTTGAATTGTTGCATCAAAAATCCGGTTTTCTGTAGGCTGTTCGCGGTTGTTGAGTCATTTGCTTTTGGTATTGTAATTCAGCTGGATGCTTTTCAGTGGATTCAAATTATGGAAAAATAATCACTTGAGGATGATAGTAAACTATATTTCTGAGAGCTGCGCTGCAACCGCCCCCCCCTTAATTGAATAATGTGTCTTCTGTAACCTGGGTAAATAATAATTGGTTTATTATGTTTTGAGGGGGGGTGGAACTTTAGTTTTTTTAATTCATCTTTTCTTTATGAATAGTGTTTTTAAGCCATTGGAAACCCATACTTGAAAATGTGCTTTTCTTTTTTGTTTCCTAGGATGGGTTTGTGGAGTTCTTCCATGTAGAGGACCTAGAAGGTGGCATCAGAAATGTGCTGCTGGCTTTTGCAGGTGTTGCTGGAGTAGGAGCTGGTTTGGCATATTTAATAAGATAGCCTTTTAAGTGCAATAATTGACTTTTAACAACCCTAGGCACCAAAACCACATACGACTGCTGTGAAATCAAATGTATTTATGAAGTTGGACTTTGAGCTGTCCAGGCTGTAACCTCCAAGAGTTCTACTCTAGCAACGTAGATCAGCAAGTGGCAAGAGGATTATGGCTAACAGGAATAAATACATGGGAAAAGTAGTCCCCCTTGAAGAGTCACTGTCTAAAAGAAGCAAAGTTCAGTTTCAGCAACAGGCAAACTTTGGGAGGCCATGGAGGAGGACTTTTAGATTTAGTGGAGATGGTAGGGTTGAAGAGACTTAATTTCCTTGTCTAGAACAGGAGAGTGGCCAGTAGCCAGGCTAGTCATAGAGTCCATTAAATATGTCCACTGAATTAATTAACTTCTTATAGTGTTAAAAGAGAAGCACTAACAATGGCATTGATCTGTATAAAATGGAATTAAGCTACAGGTAATAACTATGACTAGAAGCCTCAGTACTGTACAACAGAGTGTGAAGGGAAGCTTTTTCTCTGTAATTAGCTTTCCCAGGTATACTTCTTGAATAGAAAGTCCAATTGCTCAGGACTTTTAAACCTGTTCTACTTTGGCTTGGTTTGAGTGGTTTAGTTTATTAGCCTAGTGATGGCCAAGAATACTTGACTTAAGGCTCAATAATTACAGTTGCAAATATGAGAATGTCCTCAATTTTTAAGGTAAAAACATCTTGTAAATGTATTTGTCTGTAAAAATTGTGTATATTTTTACAGAAAGTCTATTTCTTTGAAATGTAAAGGGATGAAGAGTCTCGAAATACATCAGTTTTTGCATACCCGTTTGAACTTCTGTAGTTAGGAATCTATTTCTTAACAGCTTTTCTATTCTAAATATTGTTCTGGTCTTCTAGATTGTATACAGAACCAATTGGTGTAATTGTACACAACTTGGTTGTAATGGAACAATTCTGATTCATAACTATGCAGACTTTAATTTTCCTATCTGGTTGGTAAGTATTCCTTAGTTTTTGTTTTTTTAAAATCTGGGATTGAGAAACTGAGGAATGGGAATTCATCCTTTCACCGCCTTACATATGGGTTTTCAGTAATTGAGTCAAGGTGGAGTTTAAGTTTTGGGCAGGGGGCGCATGTGGGCTGATAACTTACAAAATAATGGGCTCTGATTGATGAGTAAGCTACTCATTTGAGTTCCTTCCACTTGACCTAATTTAACTGGTAAAATTTAAATTGAGTTTATGAGCTCATCTTCAAAACTTTTGCTAAAAGATTTTCAGCTGTTCCAAATGGGACTTACTAACAGTATGTATATAAAAAGATCACATCAGTGGATGAGAGATACTTGATCCCTTGTTTGCTTAATAAATTGTAAAATGATGGCTTGGAAAAGCAGGCTTATAGTCTAACCATGGTGCTATTATTAGGCTTGCTTGTTAAACACAGGTCTAAGCCTAGTATATCAATAAAACAAATACTTATGTTTCATTTCTATTAATGATTCCCACACTTTGTTTCAGATTTTTGCATTGGCATCTCTTTGGATTTCAGACTTGACATTTTATCGAACTTAGTTAACTGTTTATTTTCTGTCCTTCCTTGAAATATTTGCTACTTGTTCTCCCTCTACAGATAGTTATTTCAGTTCTTACATCCTTACCCCTCCATCCCTGAACTCCTCTTACTAGCCCTTTTAGTTTTTGGCACTATGAACCCTACGTAACCCCCCCCACACACCCCTCACCCCAGCAGAGACCTTCATCCTTAATGAATTTTATTGGAGGTTGTAGTACAGTGGGTGCCATGACCATAACAGTCATGTGGTGGGAGTCCCTTTTCCTTGGATTGGTACCTTTTCAGTTGTTGATTGATCCTATCTTTGGGGGGAAAGTTTTAAAAGTCCCTTTAGGAATTTTCAGAGGAGGGACAACAAATTATGTTCCTTTGCGTTCAAAAATGCTCATTTAAAATTGCAGAAAGAGATGGGCTCTGTTAAACCTCTAAGAGTTATGTAAAAGCTACTGCTGGTAAACTGAAGAAAGCTTCTATAGAAGACATAGGGTCATTTTAAAGCTTCATTCGCAGAACATGACCTTTAGTCTGTGGACTCCAGATGAAAATAGGCATGAATAAAATGACTAAGAATGTAATAGGGAAGGATTGCCCTGCCTGCCCATCATCGAGCCATAAGGTCATCTAGCTAGAGCTATTTTTACCTATGTATTTATCGTTCTTGATCATGAACCACTTATTTATGTCCTGTCTATCTCTAAGGACCTAAAAGCACTTTATGTAGTTTTTAATTAATCTTAAGATCTGGTAAAGATGACTAAAAGGCCTGTCTCCCCCTATCCAGTTGTGGAAATAAGTGCATAGATGTAAATTGGAGGAGTTTAGGGAACCCACTTACCAATTTACTAGGTGTGACTGCTGAAATGTAGAGGAGGATCTTAGTTGAAACTTTGTGTCGGGGGCTATCAGGGCTTAGGGAGCCCAAGTGCTTTAGGGAAGGGTGGGTGGTTTTCTAGGGAGAGGAGGCACGTGTTCTAAGGGCTGACTGGCTTGCATAGTTTAAGCAAATCCTCCAAAATGGAAAGGGAGGGGCTCCTTGGAAAGCTGGCTCTCAGCAACTTGTCTTATGCTTCTCTCAGGGAAAAACATGCAATCCTCTAGTGTCCATGCACACACTATTGGGGGTGAACACCTTGGTTCTGGTTAAACAGCTAATGCTGTTGACAGCTGTGCCAGGAAGGGTTAGGACCAACTACAAATTAATGTGGGCTGTAAAATGTAGTATGTTTCCCTAACTTCCTGTTTTTCCTGAGAAGAAAATAATAAATCTTTTATTCAAATGCAAGGTGTGGTACGGGTGTTTTCTAATCGATGACTGTCTTCCTTCCCCCACTTAGACAAGCCTTTTAGGGAAGTCAGCTGAGCAAATAAATACAGGTGAGTTAACAAGCAAAAGCCTGGTAAAGTTGATTTGCTTTAGAGCAAAGGATGGTTCCCTTCCAAATAAACCCTTTTTTCATTCAAATTAGAGGTGTTGGGTTTTGAAATGTATTACTGCTGTACTTCAGAGTAGTTCCTGTACATTTTAACAATCAAAATCCCTGTCCTGATTTTTCACCTTTTAGTCACCGTGTGCTGGTTTATTGCTGCAGTTCTTCTATCTCCCCATCTCCACCTTCTTAGATGAAGGAGTTAGAAGAGTTAACACCCATAGTTAAGAGTTTTGATAAGGTTCTTGGTACTTTTTTCCCCTTCTCCCAGAAACAGAGGTGAGAATAAGCACATTAATTTCAGAAACCCTATCCTGTCTTTATTTTCAGCTGCCTTGAAAGGGAGCTGAATCACCATGGAAATGTGCAAATACGAAGTTTGTATATTGGTTTCAAGCCCTGAGCACCAAATGCTAATTGTACAAACAGGATTCTGTGCTTTTGTGCATTTAAAAGTTCATTTCTGCTTGGAAGCCCCTCTTTTTCTGAAGTCTAACTACTAGGAGAGGGCAACTTTTTATCATTACAAAGCTGTTACATACTAGTGCACTCCTAAGCAGAGGGTTGGAGCTAGGGTAGCATAGGATCCAAGGGTCCAAATCTTGGCCCTTCTCGAGTTCTGTGCATTGGCGGTTGCTCCCATTGGTAGGTTGTGATGTGAAGCCATTTCTGTGGTCATGTTCCTTAGTTTAACACCTTAAAAAACTCGGCTCAAATGGTAACTAGGTAACATGAGTCACTGAGGGAGTCAAAGTAATCAACACTTCCCTTCATTTGACACAACCAGACTTTGTCTTTCAGTTCCTGTTTTGCGACTTTAGAGCTCTTGCTTCATACGGTTTCCTTTTAGAAAATGTTAAAGCAGTTGTGACAGCTGGTGTATTTTACAAAAAGTGAAATAACTTGCACAACTGGTGTGTAGCATGGCTCCAGCCAGATGCTCAGAGCATGGGCCGTTAATTCCTGGAGTTCAAGATGGTCGGTCTTAATTTATCCCTAGTTCTTTTTGGCCCTACTTGTTCAAAGATTACAGAACTTTGTCTTCTTGAACCCTCCCACACTGCTCAAAGGCTTCTCATTTTCAAGATTTGAAAATTTAACTGGACCAGCTTTAGTTTCAGAGTTGCTACAATGTTATCTTAGTTATGTGAGGCATGTGGAAAGATGGGGGTTGGGAATCTGCCTCCAGGCAGATGGAACAGACCTCTGAGGATTCAGTGGGTTTTTGTTTTGTTTTTTAAGACTTTATTTTTGGGGCACCTACCTGGTTCAGTTGATAAGAGCATGCAACTCAAGCTCAGGGTTGTGAGTTCAAGCCCCAGGTTGAACGTGGAGCCTAGTTTTAAAAAAGGGGGGTGCCTGGCTGGTTGAGTCAGAGGAGCATGTTATTCTTGATCTCAGGGTCATGAGTTTGAGCCCTATGTTGGGTGTAGAGATTACTTAAATACATCTTTTTTTAAAGATCTTATTTATTTATTTGAGAGACAGCATGAGAGGGAGGAGGGTCAGAGGGAGAAGCAGACTCCCTGCCGAGCAGGGAGCCGATGCGGGACTCGATCCTGGGACTCCAGGATCATGACCTGAGCCGAAGGCAGTCGCTTAACCAACTGAGCCACCCAGGTGCCCTTTTTTTTTTTTCTTAAAAGATTTTATTTACTTACTTGACAGACACAGGGAGAGAGGGAACACAAGCAGGAGGAGAGGGAGAAGCAGGCTTCCTGCGGAGCAAGGAGCCCGATGCCAGGTTCATCCCAGGACCCCGGGATCATGACCTGAGCCGAAGGCAGACGCTCTG
>NC_058406.1:102518658-102538740 GCF_002201575.2 Neomonachus schauinslandi | reverse complement strand
GCCGAAGGCAGACGCCCAACGACTGAGCCACAGAGCGTCTGCCTTCGGCTCAGGTCATGATCCCGGGGTCCTGGGATCGAGCCCCGCATCGGGCTGCCCGCTCAGCGGGAGCCTGCTTCTCCCTCTCCCACTCCCCCTGTTTGTGTTACCTCTCTTGCCGTGTCTCTCTCTGCCAAATAAATTAAATAAAATCTTTAAAAAAATAAAAATAAAAAGATTTTAAGTAATCTCAACACCCTACATGAGGCTCAAACCTTAAACCCAGAGATCAAGAGTCACATGTTCTACCACTGAGTCAGCCAAGTGCCCTGAGAATTCAGTGTTCTTTACTAATGATTCTTGTGAGGTAAAAAAAGAATACATATGGCAGGCTTTTGTTCCCACACGATACCTGGTTTCCCTTTGCAGTTCCTTTTTTTTTACCTGCATAGAATAATAGTTCCTCACTGGTGGGAAATCTGTTAGGGCCAAGAATACTACTACAGATTTTACCCCTTCCAAGTATCCATTTTCATGGCTTGTTTCTGCTGTTAGTTTCTGTATTACTCACTTTGCCTGCTCTCATTTCCTGTTCAAGGATTACCTTAGTTTATTAAGAACGTTTCAACTCTGCAATGAGCCGGGACATTTATTTATTTATTTATTTATTTTTTTAAAGATTTTATTTATTTATTTGAGAGAGAGAGAGAGCACATGAGAGGGGGGAGGGTCAGAGGGAGAAGCAGACTCCCTGCTGACCAGGGAGCCCGATGCGGGACTCGATCCCGGGACTCCAGGATCATGACCTGAGCCGAAGGCAGTCGCTTAACCAACTGAGCCACCCAGGCACCGGAGCCGGGACATTTAATGAGTTCTAGGCAGCCAGATGTTTGTTGAGTCTCTTCATTTATTCATTACATGGCAGTGGACTGCTTGCTCTTTACCAGGCACTGTTGGACACTGGAATTCTAAAGAGAATAATTCTTCCCCTCAAGAAACCCGGTCAAAAAAGACTAGGGAATTGGGGTGTCTGGCTGGCTCAGTCAGTGGAGCATGCAACTCTTAATCTCAGGGTTGTGAGTTCAAGCCCCACATTGGGCATGGAGACTACTTAAAAAAAAAAAAAAGGAACAGTGGAAAGAAACATGACAACTAATTGTAGAATGATCTTTGATTGGATCCTAGATGAAAAAAGCACTAAGGGACATGTGTACAATTGAGGAAATTTTAATATGGACAATATGTTAAATGGTACTGTATCAGTGTTAAATTTGAGTGTTTTAATTATAGTGTGATTATATAAGAGAATGTCCTTGTTCTTAGGGGATACATGCTGAAGAGCTGAATGTATCACAGAATCATATAATGAGAAAGCAATTGTGGCAAGATGTCAAAGCTTGCAGTCTAGTAGGAGTGATAACCATGGACAAAAAATAATTAAAATACATTGCATAAAGTGCTATGATAAAGATATTCTAAGATAAGGAGTGGGACAAAGCAGGGTGACCACTTATGGAAGCAGATATGGTCAAGGCCTCAAAAGAAACATTTTAGGGGCGCCTGGGTGGCTCAGTCGTTATGTGTCTGCCTTCGGCTCAGGTCATGATCCCGGGGCCCTGAGATCGAGCCCCGCGTCGGGCTCCCTGCTCGGCAGGAAGCCTGCTTCTCCCTCTCCCACTCCCCCTGCTTGTGTTCCCTCTCTCACTGTGTCTTTCTCTGTCAAATAAATAAAATCTTAAAAGAAAAAAAGAAAACACATTTTAGGATGAACCTTAATGAGTAGGAAATAAAATGCACAAAAGTACGGAGTTGGGAAAGAACCTCCAGGAGTGTAGGGTGGGGAGATGTAGATAATTTTTTTTCTTCTCATTTCTTCCCTCCCTACCTTCCTTCCCCTTCACCATACATAGCCACTGAAAGTAGTATCTCTTCAATTTCTTCCTTTTGGGGCCTTACATAAAAATAGTGAAAAACACTGGTGGAGAAAAAAAAAATGTCTTTGGTCTTGAAAGTCTGAACTTGGTGTAAATGACACACAGCTGGATGGATGGTGTTTATTTGGGAAGTAAAGAAGACAGACGCCATTGATTGTTTCCTCTATCATGTTAAAGTGGCAGCCCTGAATACACAGTCTCTGGGGTCATAGCTATTGCTGGATCTTGGTGTAAGAGCTGGCTTTGGCAGACCTGCTTTGGATCCAGTTGCTTTGAATAAGGTTGTCTTAAGAGCCTCACCTAGAGTAGGTAGCTCCCTCACACATCTCACATAACCAGAGAAAGGAACCAACTTGAATACAGACCAGAGAGTGCTGTGCTCTCTGCAGAACAGACTTTTAGAATAAAGGACAGCCCTCAAAAGTTATTAAACTGGAGCCCAAGATACTGAATGGTGGCTCCATGCTCCCTAATCCTATTCCCGTGGGAGACTCAATTACAGCTATTCCCATCCTGGTTAAAAAACCAGTTTGCTCTGACTGCCCAGACTTCCCCACGGGCTGCATTCTTGCCCATGAGCTCATTGTTTTGGCTTCCCTGTCTGTATAAATCCACTGCCAGAGCCAGAGGACTCAGCCTGGGCCCCCTAACTAGCTGGGGCTGCATTCCATTCAGAATTTCGCCACCCCCACTTGGTTTTCTTCCCGCCCTCATGTGGTCACATGTGTGTGTTTATTCAAGTTAGCCTGGGACAAGGTGTGCTGGGAAAGCCAGCCAAGGAAGCAGACAAGGAAAAGAATGTTTAACTGTTGGGTTTCAACCGGGATTTGATCACTTTTCCACTTTATTTTGATTAAGAAATGCCTTCAGTTCTGTGCCCCTAAAAAAAAAAAAAGTTAATTTCTTCTCTAGTAGGAGGAGCTGGTTTCAAAAATTTTGCTACCCATTTCAGTCTCCCCTACTTGGCTGCTCTGACTCTCCAGTGTTCAGAGTTCACAGGGAGGTAGGGGTTTTATCTGGGAAGCCTTACCTTTGTGTGCATTTCATTCCTGAATCTCGATGCCCAGATCTCTATGCATCCCCATCCTCAGCTCACACCTCCACTTCTGAGGTTGCCTGGAGCAGTTCCTACCCCTCTCCTATCCTTGGTGGGACCGTGGGGAGGAGGGCAGCTGGGCTGCTGCAGAGAGCAGCTGCTGGGTTTCACTGCTTTGTTACTGAAATCTCCTGAGAGGATAGCTTGTTTATTTCCTTAGACCCTGAAAGCCCAGATCTAAGGCAAGGTGGGCCCACCCAGGCTGAGGGTTTTGGGAAGGGCAATTCTCTTTTGTGGTAAATTTTGAATTAATACTGTATGCTTACGGCAGTATGCTCCTTTCCTCTAACGCTCTCTTCATTTCGAAAAACAAAACTGCAGACTGAGGTTGTGGGAGGTGACATTTCATTTCTCAGAAATCCCTCATCAGGCAAAGTAGAGAAACAGAAAGGGGGAAATAACTTTCGTGTCAAAATGTTTTGTGTGTGAGCGTGTGCATGTGTGCATACGTGCGTGTGTGTGCGTGTGTGTTTTGAAATGAGGTGGCTTGTTTTCAGCTTTAAGGAACAACAGTTCTGGAGGAGCTTGGTAATAATGGGGAGGAAGGTTTCTTGCTCCTGCTTCCCTGACCTTTCCCCCACCTCAGAGTTCGGTAGTTGGGGTCAGGTCTGCAACAAAAAAGGTCTCTGTATCTTCCTTTACCATGAGGAGCCATGAAGGATATATCAGTGCTACTGAATGAAAGAAAACTCCAAAGACAGAATAAGGATTTGGTAAGCAATCCCAGATATAGGTTATTTTATTTTATTAAAGGTTTTATTTTTAAGTAATCTCTATACCCAATATGGGGCTCAAACTTATAACCCTAAGATCAAGAGTCACATGCTCTACTGACTGAGCCAGCCAGGCGCCCCAGATATAGCTTATTTTAAAAAGAAATGCAGCTGCATTGCTTTTAAGTACAGGACTTTGAGTGATAAAGTTTGTCTTAGGGACAAAACGGTGACTCTAGTAATACCTAAGTGTAGGTTTCATGACCGTGTACCTTAAACTAAGACCATGGATATTATTTCCTTGGATCTAAAATGCTGAATACATTTTTTTTTTAAGATTTTATTTATTTGACAGAGACACAGCAAGAAGGGAACACAAGCAGGGGGAGTGGGAGAGGGAGAAACAGGCTTCGCACTGAGCAGGGAGCCGGATGCGGGGCTCGATCCCAGGACCCTGGGACCATGACCTGAGCCGAAGGCAGTCACTTAACCGACTGAGCCACCCAGGCGCCCCAAATGCTGAATACATTTGAAAGTATTTTTAATTCCCTGAAACTTTGGGTTGAAAAACTTAGGATTTTCCTAAAATGCTGGCAAGTCATGAAAGGCATTTGAAAACAACAAAAACACTTACAGCCATCCAAGTTCTGGAACACTGTGGCCCAAATTACTGAGTATTTTGATAAAGGGTGCCTTATGGGAGTGCAATTGAGTAACAGAACAAAGGAATTAGGTGGAATTTAAAGAGTGAAAAGACTACCCTAGGTCTCAGGCCTTTGTTTTCTCCCCTGTACCCTATTTTATTATTGTGATGATTTAAAGAGAATATATACAATTGCTTTACCCTAAAGCACTATACAAAACATAAGGAATGTTAGGAAATGTCGCTTAAGGGTTTACTCTATTAGCCATTTCCAAGTCACTGAATTCCCTGGAAGAAGCCACTAGGAAGCAGACATCAGTAGATAGGACCTTAAAAAGGTTCTATAGCTATGTTGGGAAGGCCAGAGGTAACACAAACAGGATTCTCCATGGCCAGGCGGAGCAGGAGTTCAGCCAGATGGAAAAAATCCCAGGGGTCAGTAAACTACCTGCCAAATCTGCCTGAGTGCCTATATGGCCAGCCAGCTAAGTGTGATTTTTGCATGTTTAAATGGTTGGAAAAACACTTTGTGACATGTTAAGCTTACATGAAATTAAAATTTCAGTGTCATAAGTTTGAACACAACCATAGCCTCTTTGTTTACATGTTGTTTCTGGCTGCTTTTGTGCTACAGAGAGTTGATTGGTCACAACAGAGATTCTATGGCCTGCAAACCCAAAATATTTACTCTCTGGTCCTTCAGAGAAAAGGTTGCTCACTCCTCTACCAGAGCCAAAAAGGAGTCACATTATGTGATGAAAGAGGCAGGTCATCCAGAAAGCAGCAGCAGGGTGGGGAGGGAGAGATGAAAGAAAGGAGGGGTACTCTGGTTCCAAGGGCAGATCCGTTCTGTCCCTCTCATCAATGGCAGGGCCTTTGCCACCATACATTTTAGCCCAGAGATCCCAGGGACACGGTCTCCTCCTTTTTCGGAGCAACCCTACCATCTTTCCTGGTTTCGTTTCTTCCTCATTCAAAGTTCTGTAGAATTGTGTCTTTTTTTTCTTTAAAGTAAGCTCTACGGGGGCGCCTGGGTGGCTCAGTCGTTGGGCGTCTGCCTTCGGCTCAGGTCATGATCCCGGGGTCTGGGATCGAGCCCCACGTCAGGCTCCCTGCTCAGCCGGAAGCCTGCTTCTCCCTCTCCCCCTGCTTGTGTTCCCTCTCTGGCAATCTCTCTCTCTGTCAAATAAATGAATGAAATCTTTAAAAAAATAGAGTAAGCTCTATGCCCAATGTGGGGCTTGAACCCACGACCCCAAACATGCTCCACTGATTGAGCCAGCCAGGTGCCCCTGTAGAGCTGTGTCTTAAAGAGACTGAGGTAAGGCACAGAAGAGTACAGCATTGCACATCCTAACCCCAACCAGGGATCTTCCTAAATTGAGCCCATCCCTCCTCTACTGAGGTCCTTCCCCAGGCCACTCCAACAGTTCTCTGGTGCTGCCCGAGGAAATGCCCTGGTTTGTCCACTTCCTTCTGCACCTCCCCTTCAGCTGATAGGCCGGTTTGCTTCCCTAGGGTCTGACTGCCATGCCTCATGCATACCTTGTTTTGGACTAGTGTTGCACATTCGTCCCTCAAATTCTACCTTCAGATCTCAGCCCCAAAACACCCTCTAGAGTTTCCCCAGTCTCCTGGGTTAAGAGCCCAAAGTCAGACTCAGAACTTGTGCTGTCTAGTTTGAGATTAACCCAAACTGTTTATTGCTCTTGAAAGACTCAGACTTAGGTACTTTCCTGAAGAAAGATACTTCCTGTGGAAGATGCCCCGTCCCCGCCCTTGAAAGCTAACACCTCTTCATCACCTGCCTGTGACAAATAAGCCCCCTCTGTTCTAACTTTCCCACCCAGCTGCCTCCCAGCACCAGAGATGGTGGATTTGAGGGGTGTTAATAGGAGAGGGTGGGAACGTGGGAACCTCTACCACATACACCCAAACTGCAATCTCTAGCCTGATTCTCTGTGGTTCAAGGAGAGGGGAGGGCTCCCTGATTCAGTTCACTCTAGTCGGGGAGCAGGTTAAGTTAAAGTGAAGTCTCTAAAAAATAAAAATAAAACGAAGTCTCTATCTGTAAAACTAGGCAGAAGGGAAGAGTGAAAAATGAAAGAGGATCTGGTTGGAGAGAATCTGGAGGGGAGCTTCTCCTTGCATGTTGTTCTCACTCTATCCCTCCCACTCTGTCCCTCCAACCATATCTCTGCTCAGAAGGGCTACTGAGAGAGGGAGCCTCAAGGCCGGGACACTTGCCCCGGGCCAGCCAGTGGGCCCTGCGTTCTGCTTCACTCCTAGTTAGCAGGAAGGTTGAAGCTGGCTGAGTGAAGAGTGTGGGTCTCCACAGACCCAACCCCTGCAGCTGTGAACACCTGCTTGCAGGGAGGCCCAGGGGGTTGGGGAAGTCTAAGAGATAAATTTAGTCTGAAGGCTGCAGCTTAATTGGGTGGGTAGTTACCCTGGGGAAGCTGGGAGGGGGGAGGGGAGAGGAATTCTGACCCCGCTGAACTGAGACCTCACAAGTTCACCCCCAAGTACACTGATAGAGAAACACAATCCCCTTCCCCCAGCAAACACTCAGAAATGAGGAGCACTCAGCAAGACACTGGCTGGTTTCTGCACGCTTGATCTCTCGTGCATTATCAAGATTGTTCCTATAACTACCCCACCCCCACCTCAATTCTCAGGGGTCCAGTTCCTCTGTGTCCTTCCCTAAATTTCCCCCAGTGCGCCAAACCTTGGGGCCCCTCCACCACATCTCTCTGGCCTTGGCTTGCAGCTTCCTCTCTCCCAAGTCCCTCTAGAGGGTTTCCGAGGTCAAAGGAGAGGTGTCTGGCCACACTACTCCCCTAGAAGGGACTAGGAAAAGGGGTTGCTCCGGGTCAAATTCCCCTTCCTGAAAGCTTCCACATTGACCCCATACTGACTTCAGTGACCAGAGGGAAGAATCCTTAGGGGCTGCACTGCATCCTAGCTTTAAAATGAAAGGGGAAAAGGGGCAACCCCCCCCGAACGAAAGCCCACATATCCTGAGAAGTCAGAAGCTGGTGGCTGTGAGGGAGCTCAGGGGCAACCACAAAGAGCAAGGAGGTGCTGAAGCTGGGGGTGCCCTAAGAGGGGCTGTGGCTGCATTCCCCACCTGTGATTGGTTCTCAGACTCAGGCCAAACTCCAAACCTGCCCAGCAACAGCCCTGAGAGGCCCTAAGAGGGAGGGGAACTTCGGAGAAGTCAGCTGAGCTGGGGCCACCGCCCAGGCTGCCGCTTCCAGGAATCGCTGGGAGGGCCCCAGCTATTCACTGCCACCCCTCCCTTGGTCTTAGGACTCGGCCTGCAGCCCTTGGTTATCTACTGGGCTGGCTCAGGTCCCACTTCCCTGGTCCCCCACATCTCTGATCCCCTTACAGGTTCACCAGAGAGAGAACATGTCTAATACCTTGTCTTCAGGCTCAGCAGAGACACCGAGACCGAGACCGGGCTTGCCTTGCCCTTTTCCTCACTCCTTCCCCAGGGCTCGTCAGTTTCATTTTCCTCTCCCTCCACTCCCTTGGCCTCCTTCGTCACCCACTGTCCTCCCAAAACGTTGCCCAAAGTCTTCCTTCTCAGCCACTTCTAACCCAGGAAAAGTCTACGTCCCAAGGTAACAGCATGACCCCAGTTTGCTGCTAGAGTAAAATCCTATATCCTCGGGCAACTCTGGTATCCTTCACAGGGTCTTGGTGTGTTCAAGGAAATAGTCACTGAGTTCAACTGTTACCACAGGCCTTTACTCATGGTCTTACTTGGTCAGACTTGTGGAGGTGCAGAGATGGGGGAGGGATGCTTCCAATGGGGATGAGTCTGATTCTGTTGCACTGCCCCCCAAGAAATCTGCCTAGACACAGGGAACCCCAAGAAATCTGGCTTCCAGAAGCAGAGACCTGGAACTCAGACTTCAGAACTGCAGGGGTCAGGGAAAGGATCTGTATTATGAAAAGGCTGACTGCTCTCATACCACCTCTAGCAAGCTTTTACCTCGAGAGATGACAAGAGCGAAGGGAGGGAGACTACGATGATACATCTCTGAAGAATGCGTCTTTGGCAGGACATCCAGTACTGCCTTGGCTCCACCCCCGACCCCGCCCTAAGTCCCCTAGAGCCAGGCCAGGCTCCTCCTCCTCCGGGCGTTTCCGCTGAGGGCAGGGGGGAGGGGCAGAAATCACTTCCTTTCCCCCCACCTTAGCAAAAGCAATAAACCAAGAGCTTAATAGGGAAATGGGTGACCGCGGAAAGGACGGGGGAGGCAGGCAGGGAGGGCCAAAGAAAGAGAACAGGAGAAAAGACCCCTGCAAAGCCAACCGCTGTTCAACTCAGCCCCAAACTGAAAGCAGGGCTACTAGATTCTAAGAGACTTTACAGAAAGACTCAGCCTACGGAGAAACCCACCATAGGCCATGCAGTTTTTCCTCAGCTCTGGAACCAAGCTCCCAACTCCATACCTAAAGTGGGAGAAGTGGTGACCCCTAGTGGTCGATGACCAACCTACGGTTGGCCAGGATCCTCTCCCGTGATTGGGGCTCACATAATAGCCTTTCTGGGCCCAGACTCTCTCCGCCTGGGCTATAGGTGCTGTTCCCCCTTCCCACCCCTCATTCTGACCTCACACTGCTTGTTTAGGTGGCCCAGGTGGCTGGGTTCCCATCAGGGCAATAAAGAGCCTGTTTCTCATTTGTCATAATCATCTTTAATAAAAAATAAATTAGTTCTGGGATGGGAACCATTTTAGGAGGTGCAGAGTGGGAGCAGAGGCTAGGGTGTCTTGTTCTATTTTTTCTTTTTTCCATCCTCTGCCCAGTGTCCCTGCTCTGGGGAGGTAGCCTCTCTTCCTGGGGTAAGGCGGGATTGGCAGTGGCTGACCCCCATCATCCCTAGCTGATGATGAGAGGTAGGGATAGAGAGACTAAGTATGGGGAGAAGCGGTCAGATGATAATGGTGGTTTAGAAGAGGTGAGGCCTCAACATGAGAACTGCAGTTTAGGGCACAAAGTTGGGGTTGATGGGGAGGCCAGTTGCTAGGCAGTCTGGATTACTAAGGAGCTGCAAACTTGCTTTCCTCTCAGCCTAGAAAAGTCTCAGGGCAACAGGCATTGTCCCCTCTCCACTCCTCTTCAGTCTGTTTCACTTCTTTTTGGGGGGAAGTAATATACGTGTAGGAGCACATGCCATATATGCCGGGCCCCGATACACACTGGGAGCCTGTGTGCACACACACCATCACACCACACACAGACGCAACCACACATCTTGATAGTCACCTTGCCACCTTCAACCACCCTAGGGGGCGTCCCTGATGAGACTAGGGCAGGCTGGAGAGCCAGAGAGTACAGAGTGGGCCGATGGGTGGGTGACTGATGGTGGCACGAGGAAACCATGAGGAGAAGGTCTCTTGGGCCCATTTCAGGCAGGCTCTGGGGGAGAACGCTCCAGGACACGGGCACAAGAGCGGCAACAGGTGGCTGTGTAGTATGGATAGACGCAGAGACGGGCCTGTACCACCAGGGGGCAATGTGGAGAGCTGTCCTTGCATTGATCATCTGGGGACAGAGGAGGCCAGGGGGCATGTCACCCAGACCCTTCCCTCCAGAGATGCAGTGCCCACTCCCACTGGTCCTCTCTCATCTCCCCCATACTTCAGTTAACTCCACTGTACTAGGGGTTAGGGGGGGCGGAAAGGGCTCCTTACCGGGGCGCTGGCTGCAGGGTTGGCTGTTACAGGGTTGTTTCCTGGAGGGCCGCAGGTGAGGAGGGCATCGGACGCTGAGGGTCTGGTTGGCGGTCAGGCACTGGACCTCCCTCGTCTGCGTACCCCCCTGGCAGGAGCGAGAACACTGCGGAGACCCCGCTATCAAATCAGACCCTCGCTATGACCAGGTTCCTCCTGAACCCCAGGCCACCTACTTCTCTGAAAGTAGTGTGTGCATGTGTGTGCTGGGCGGGGGGGGGGGCCTCTCCTGGAACACTGTGAAATCCCACATGGACAGGGCCCCCCCCGTCCTCCACGTCTACAGGAAGTGGGGCAATGATGCAGCTGGCCTTATCCTGGGACACAGAGGGGACACCATGAGAGAAGCCTCCCTTTCCCTGGCAGTCCGTGCTTAGTAGGACAAGGGAGCCAGGCACTCACCGGACTCCAGGGTGTAGAAAACCATCGGTCCTGGCAGTCCTGCCCCTGACAGGGCTGCAGGGCAGGGGGCCTGGGCAGGTGGGAACAGTTGCTGGGAGAAGTCACGTTGAACTCAGTACCCAGTTTGGACACACAGATGATGTCTCTACGCTGCGTGCCAGAGCCACATTCTGAGGAGCACTGATACAGAGGAAGGGTAGGGTGTGCAAGGGGAAGGGAGAACAGGGATCACTCCCGCCAGCCCACAGGGAATCCCACTGATGGACACCCCCCTCCCAGGCTCTTGGCTCACCTCGGCCCAGGGCCCCGTGTACCAGCACCATGTCCTCTCACAGGGTCCCAAGCTGCAGGCGCGCATGTCCGGGGGACGGCTTCCTGCTGCACAGCTCTGCTCACCGGTCCCTGCTCCTGCTCCCTCCTGGCCAGCCCCGTGGGCCTCCCCACTCCCGAGGCAGACCACAGACCGGCGCTGGATCCCTGTCCCACACTCGGCGGAGCACTGTTGAGAAGGTGACGGATTGAGGAGGAGGGGCTGAGGGTGGCGCATCCTGGATCCCCAGAGTTAGGGAGTGTCCCGGGTACCAGCCAGATAAGAGGAAGCTGTACTGGGGGTCGAGGACCCTGATGTGGGTTTTTCTCACTTATCCCAGAGTTCCAGCATCAGCAGCACCCAGCACATAATAGGGCTTGCTCGGTAAATGTATACTGAAATGTGTCCGAAAGGTCCTGGGTGTGGGGCACCAGGGACGCACGACTCGGAGAAGGGGTGTGGGGCCCACCTTGGAGCTCCAGTCGCTGTGGAACCAGGCTGTGGTACAGGGCCCCATGTCACAGGCCTCTCTGCTGGAGGGCCGCGGAGGGCCTGCCGCACACTCCCTCTCGCTCACTTCGTCACCGTTGTTCCCCACACAGCGGACTTGCCGGCTCCTCTGGCCCCGCCCGCACCGCACTGAGCACTGAGGGAGGAGAGCCTCTGAGCGCCCCGACTCCCCGGCTTCCCCCCTTCGAACCAGGCCCTGCCTTTGGTCCCTGACTCGGCGGTTACACGGCTTTATGGGCTCAGGGGCAGGCGGAACAGGTGGCTCTGGGCCCCCAACCCCTGGTTCAGTGTCTTACCGGATTTACAGACCGGGGTTTCACATGAGATCTTGTTATAGTAAAAAAGCTTCTGCTGATTCAAAAGGACTGGAGAGACCACTGCTCTCGCCCACTGGTGCCCGTTCATCTAGGGTCCTTCCCGCCCCAGCAGCCTCCCCGCCGGGTCCCGCTCACCTGGCTCCAAGGGGAGCGAACCTCCCAGTGGCCACAGAGGCGCAGCTGACACGGCTGGGTGGCACTGGGCCGAGGGAGATGCCCACAGCGCTCGGGAGGCACCGAGGAGCCGCCACCTGCGAACTCCTGCCGGCAGAGCAGCGGGCGGTGCTGGGCGCCGGGGCCGCAGGAGCGGCTGCACGACGTCCACTCGCCCGCCTCCCAGCTGTGGGCGCAGCGGCCAGAAGAGGCAGAGACACAGAGGAGGAAAACCGAGATGGGTAGGGCTGCCGTGCGTGGGGCGAGGGACCACAGCCCCGGGGTGGGGGGGCCCGCAGAGGAGAGGGAGCAGCTTCATCACTTGGAGTCTGAGTGCCCTCGTGGGGCTCGGGCTGCCAGGGTTTTCCTCCTGTCTGGGGAGCGTAAGCCTTCCTATTTTTTTTTTTTTAGGATTTTATTTATCTATTTGAGAGAGAGAGTGTGTGCACGCACAAGCCGGGGTGGGGGGAGGCAGGCAGAGGGAGAAGCAGACTCCCCCCTGAGCAGGGAGCCCGATGCAGGGTTCGATCCCAGGACCCTGAGATCATGGCCTGAGCTGAAGGCAGACACTTAACCGACTGAGCCACCCAGGCGCCCTGGGAATGCAAGCCTTTCTAATCAAACACTGTCCCTCCGCAGCCAGATCTTGCGTGCTGGGTGCAGAGTCCAGGGTGAGATCCTAAGGCAGTGTGGATGTGTCTGCCTGGGACAACTCTTGTGTTCCTAGGACCCTAGCCCTCCCTGTGGGTCATACTCACTATGGGGGGCATGGAGGACCATGGCAGGGCTCCAGGGGGGCTGGGGGCCTGGCACCCATGGCGCAGCTGTGCTCATCCAGTTCCTCCCCTGACTCACGAGAAATGCAGAGGAAAATGGGGCGCCAAACACCTGAAGTGGATGAGAGGGAAGCCAGGAGAGGCAGGATGGCTCAGAGCCCAGTGTCAGTGGGGTCCCAGACACTGGAATTTGACCTGGCACAGAGTGAAGGTATGGACCCACAATCCAGGGTGTGGGATCAAGAGTGCCAAGTCAGGGATTTGGGCTAAGGGTGCCAGGAATACAGGCTGGTGCCTGAAGTCTCACCTTTTCCACAGGATGCTGAGCACTCTGAGTGTCCCACTCGCTTCCAGTATCCAGTTGGAGACCCCAGGGGTGTCCTGGGATGGGGTGGAGCATGCATCTGGGGGATCCGCACCTGACGGTGGAGGGTGCCTGGGGTCCGGGCAGGGCGGGGCATCGAAGCGGGTGGGGGCTCTACTCTCAAAATCTCTGTGCAGGGACAGTTGAGTAGGCAAATCAAATACACCCCACTGCCTTGAAGCTCCGCTTTCAGCCCCTCCCCGCCTCCTAGGTCTGGGGAGCAGAGTCTCACCCGGCTGGAGCTGGGGGAGGTGGGGCTCTGCGGTGGTGCTCTCAAGGTTTGGAGGAAGTGAGGAGATAACATACTGATAAAAAATGCCTGGGTTTTCCTCCTGAAAGATCACCTGGGGAGAGAGAAGATAATGAATTGTCTGGGGGAGGTAAGGGGCCGCATACCACTAGCCTTCTCCTCCATCTTGTGGCCCACAGCTTTGCCCCCAGAGGGAAAGGGCCCCCATGTCCAGCAGTCCAGCTTCCCCAGGCCCCAAGCTCACGTAGACATCCACAGGCTGGGTCGTGGGGCCTCTGGCTGACAGACTCTCCCCCTTGCCCTCCTCTCGAGAAGGACGGTTGTACAGGAAGACAGTCCCGCTGGCCGAGTAGGACCCAGGGGGATCCACAGCCCAGTTTCCATTGATGATGGACTGGCCCCCAGGGCCTCGAAGGGCTGGAGATTGGAGGTCAGGACACGAGGTCAGTCACACTGTCCTCCTCCCACCCCTCCCTTAGCCACACAGAGCCCCTGATGCCCCGCACCCTCTTGGCTTCCTCCGCCACCTCCCACCTCCGCAAGGGAAGGAGCCCCTGACTTCTCTCTGCTTGGCCCATTTGCTGTGCTCAACGGGGGTGTGGAAGGCTGAACCAAGAAACCAAGACTGGAACAGGGACCCAAGACTCGGAGAATCTGGAGAGCTCACCGAGATAGTTGGAGCTGGGCCGGAGCTGGGCAATCTGGAGCTGAGAGGCCCCAGCAGGAATCGACAGGATCTTCCGATAGCCCAGAGGGCCGCCCCGGTCCGTGAGGTTGCCAGAGACGAGGCGGCAGGTGGAATCATCCCCTCCACAGACCCCGCAGCCATCCGGACGCCTGCCAGAGCCGAGGATCCCATCACAGCCGGGGCTCTGGGGGAGAGTGAGGCAGGGGCTGCCGGAAGCCACACACCGCCGCACCCCTGCCTGGTCCTCTTGGGACCCTCCAGCTCACCCTGCATCTGGATCTTCACACTGTGAGTGAGAAGATGTTCCTATGCCAGCCCACCATCCCCAGCCAGCCTCAGGGAAGCGGGGAGGTGCCTGAGGGGTTTCTTCCGGCAATTCACCTCCCAGCTCTGCTCTCACCTCCAGCTGGGCAGGTGAGAACCTTCCTTTTTGCAATCTCAGCCTAGTGTTTTGTTTCTGTGGTGATGACTAAGGAGACTGCATGCATGGGTGTGCACACACACACACACACACACTCCACCCTCTCTCACCAGACAGCGTCCGGCCACGCAGATGTCTAGGGCTCCAGGCTGACACAGGGTCCCATCCTGGACCTTTTCTGTGTGACGGACATAGAAACGGAAACCGCGGGGACGACAGTTCAGTTCACAGCGTTGGGAGCCCTGAACTAAGAAAGAGAGTGGGAGAGTGGTTAGTGGGGGTCCCTGGTGGGAGGCTGACAAAAGTCCCATCTTAGCTCTGGAACATCCTGAGCTCGCCTACATCTCCATGGATGAAGGAAACAGGACAATTCCATATTCTGAAATGTTGCTTTGAGGGTCACACAAAAGTTGAGTCAGGTCAGTTGAGGTCACTGAGATCAGCAAAGGGGTTGTGAGCCGTGAGAGAGAAGAGATACCCGAAGCCTATGATTATGTGAGCTCATGAAGGGGTTTCTTGGCATCGGGCTGACACAGGCTGAAAATCAAGTGGACAGTAACTTGGGAGCAAGTGGCCTACCGCCAGCCAGCCCCACCCTGCTGTCACCACCGGACAGGGTCTCTCTGACCATGCCCTTCTCGTGTCATGCCCGCCCCACCTCCTGGGACGGGCTTCTTCCCAGAGGCAGCCAGCCAAAGGGCACCTCTGGGCACGCCCTCTCCCAGCCTGATCCCTCTGCTGGGTTATCCATCACCACCTGACTGCTGGGCCCTGTCTGAAACCCACGCCCCTTTCCCGGCTTGTGCGGTCTCTTCACCCCAACCCTGAGAAATAAAGAAAATATTACACAGAGGGGAAATGCAAGGGCCTACAGAAGAGAAATAGAGGGGCTGGTGTCTCCCTCTCCCCATGATCCCCCAGTCTGAAGCCAGTTCAGCTTCTGAGGGGGGTGGGCTAGAAACCTCACCTTCTGTGAAGGGCTCCCACTGGTACAGCTGGCCCATGAACTCCTGGGAGTCAAAGGCTGCACACTGCAGGGCCCGGGGGTCTGGCTGCTCAGGGGGGCAGGGCTGAGGTGGGGGGGATACAGAGGAGTCAAAGCTGGGGAGGAAAATGGGGGTGTGGGTCAGGGCTGGATTTGGGGGTGTGGGAGGGGAGGTCAGGTCTGTGGAAGAGCTCCAAGGCCCCTACCCTGAGGAGGTCAGATGCCAAGGCCCTTCGCCCTCAGGTCCAGATCTGACAAGCTGAGGACCCAGACTTAGGGTCAGGGAAGCAGAATTGCAAGTCTGGGGAGGGGATGGTCCAAGGAAGAACTCACCGCTTGGCTGCAGGCTCTCAGCTGCTCACTCTCCCCAGAACATCTTGGGACAGGGCTACTGGGAGCAAAGAGGCTCCAGAGGGAACTGGAGTGGGGGCCATCACTCAGCAGAGGCAACCAGCCATCTGGGTAGTGGGGGGCAGACTCCATGAGGGACCCAGGAAGATTCCCCCCAGGTCTCCAGTGCTCCTGGCTCTGGTGGCCTCTGCCCCGAGGGACAGAAAGGAAAGGATTAGGGTGCCTCTCAGCCACCCGGAGACTGGCCCAACCTTGGGAATCTGGCGTTCGTGGCTGAGGGGACACGTGGAAGGAGCTACTTTCTCCTGGGGAGGGGATGGACGAGGGGGGCTGTGTGCCAGAGGCCTGGGCTCTGGGGTGGGGCCGTGTGGGGGCAGGCCTGGTTCTAGAAGGCACCTCCGTCTGAGCAGTTTCAGGGCTTGGGGGTCCTGCTGGGGGGGGTGGGGAGTGGGCAGAAAGTTCTGTAGGAGGGAGCTGAGTTTGAGCTGTGTGGTTTGTGGAGGCTGGTTCTGTCCTTGGAGTCAGGGATGGAAGATCTGAGGCCTGGGAGAGCTCAGCTCTGGGCGGCCCCCCGGGGTGCCTGCGATTCCGATGCAGTGGCAAAGCAAAGGGCACTCTTCCATAACCAAACATTCCGGGCTTGATGGAGTCTCGAACCTGGGACCTGAGAAGGTGTAGCAGACATGGGGTCACAGCTCTGGCCGACGCGGACCTACCTCCCCAGCCTGCTTCCTAACACCAAAGATAAGCCTCCCTAAGCCAAGCACCTTTGCTCCCTCTCCTTCATTCCCGAGCCCCGCCCCTCACCCGAGGCCCCGCCCTCCCCTCGAAGCCCCACCCCCTCACCTCCGAGCTCCTGGAATCTCCCGGGCCTCTGCTCTCCCTAGTTGGGAAGCAGGACCTCGACGTGGGCCACCTCTTCCCCGAGGCTGTGGCCTGTACAGGGGGAGGGTTTCTCGGGAAGTCTGAGGTCTGGGGCTCTGACCCCGGAGGAGCAGGGCTTCTGGATGTCTTGGGGGCCGGGGTAGGAAGGGCAGGCCCTGGTGGAGTTGAGCTGTAGGGAGCTGACAGGTCCGGCTCCTGCGCTGCACCCCAACTCCACAGGGCTGGGAGCAAGAGGCCCACTGGTCCCAAGGACCCCAGACACCCTCAGGGCCCTGACCCTCCTCGGGGGCTGTCTGAAGAGAGTGTCCAGACAACACCTGTGTGGACAAAAAGATCAGACAAAATTAGAAGGATTTTCGAGGGAACTCTACAGGGTATCTAGTCCAGTACCCGAGGGTCTAACTAAATTTGGCAAGGAGTCAGTGAGTTGGAGGGTGGGAGGAAGGCAAATGTGAAAGGCGCCATGGCTCATCAGAAGCTGCGCGAATGGCCAATCGGGCGCCTGGCCTGGAGAAGTGAGGTGGGCGCCAGGGAGAATGACAGGAGCACAACCTCTCGTCCCTTGCTTACCTCCTGATCCAGGCAGAGCTCAGGGAGGGACAGAAGCAGCATCAGACACAACCGGGGCCTGCAACCCAGGCAGACGAAGTGTTATGACACCCTCTCCCCCGCAGCAGACTCCCCACATCCTGACGCCAGCTTCTCAAAAAGCAGAAGTTTCCCATCACTTGCCCCCGCCCCGCCCAGTAATGGCCTTTCCCTCCCTTCCAGGGACAGAGCCGCCCCTCCGGCTGGCAGCCCCACACTTACCTGCCCGCCCACTTCTCCATCGCTCCTCCCTCGACGCCCCGGGCCGGGGCGAGGGGACCGGAAGTAAACACACTACTCAGGCATCTGGGTGTGGAGGGGGCGCGCTCTGTGGGGACAGAAGCCTGGTGGTTACCTCTCCTGTCTCCAGAAAGCTGGGGGTTGGCGGGGATGGCTCCTCAGAAGGGCATCTCCGAGTGAGGATGGAGGGGTGGGGGAAGGCTGGCCCACCCCTTTATGACCCTAAGGGTGAGAGCGGGAAGGAATGCTGCCCTTTCCCGACCGCTGAGGCTAGAGGGTGGGGGTCTGACCTCAGCCTCCCGACAGGGGCACAGTCCCCTCCTCTCAGCCTGCAGGAACTCCTCAGCTCCTCCCTCCTCCCCGCTGGGGCCTGCTTCCAGGCCGGCTCAGGCCACACAGGCACATGCGTCTTCCTTAAGACGATTTTCATCTGGTTTGCCTCCTGCCCTTCCAGAGGTCCTGGACAGTTGAGGGAGGCATGGCTGAGTACATGCCGATACCCACTCTGAGGAGCTGACCGGAACCCCCTTGGGCTTTCCTTTTCTTACTCGCCTCCCAGGCTTTTCTTCCTTTTTTTAACTAAGCTCCTTCTGGAACACTCGGGCGCATCTCTGCCCTCCTCAAAACACTTTCTAGCGAGAGATAAACTAAATGGGCTGATGGTTTAATCTCTAGAGAAGCAGCTGATTTTCCCATTTTATTTAACCTCCCTCTAGGGGCCAGAGTCCCTGGGCATTGATTCAATGAGGGCTTATTTCAGGCCCAATGATGATGGGCTGGGGGAACCTGGGAAGGAGAGATGCAGCTACAGCTGCCCTTGCTCCCCAACCACAGGCCTATCATTCTGGGGAGCCAGGAAGTCCATCCTGAAGTCTGGCTTTCATCATCAGGGAAGTGGAGCTGGGAACCCTACCCTGGTCTCAAAGCCCCCTGCTGCTCAGCCTGAGCCCTTCCCACCCCCACTCCCCAACCCGCTCTCAGTTCTGCTTTCCAGGAAAGAAAAAATGTTTCTGTTGGATCTGAAAGGCACCCGGGAGAGGAATCCAAGGAGCTAATGCCGAGGTGGGCCAGCTCAGGGGCAGGAAAATGACAGAGGGAAGGGCAGGAATGTACTTGGGGGTAGCAACACTCTCAGCCCCACTCCCCTCCCTGAGACCCCAAGACTTGGAAGTTTGAGGGAGGGTTTGCAGAGGTTGCGTCAGAATGCACAGGGGCACCTCAGCTGTTCTGGGTTGGGAAGGGGTTGCTGATGGCCGCTCCCTCCCCTGGCTGGGCTGGCCACTGAGGTCAGCAACTCCACCCTGATGGGGGCGTAGGGGCTCCAGAGCAGGGCCAATGGTCCACCCAAACCTTCAGCTCTCTGCCTGACTCTGTTGCTTGAGGTTGAAGAGGAGTTATGGCGGTGATGGTCACTGTCTGCCCCTTCTCTACTACTGGGTACCCTCTCCACTCCCTCTCGGCCTCTGCTTCTCTCTGCCCCCCCACCCCCCGCCCTGGGTCTGTATCTTGCTGTCTCTCTCTATGGGTCTACCCAGTACACATAATCCTGTCCTGAGCTGGGTTTGGCTTTGGCAGTTCCCTGGAGAAGTGAGGGGTGGGGGGTGGGGGTGACGTGAACTCCTGGAGCCCTGGCCAGGCCTGGCTCCCTCTCTGGAAAAGTCCTACCCCACCCCCTGCACAGCTGGTCAGGGGACTGACACCCCCTCCACCTCAGAAACAGACACACATTTGTGCTCCTCACCCCTTTTCATGTTCCTCATCTGGTGTGTCTCACTGCCCAGGGTGAGGAAAGGAGAGGTCAGAAGTGGTCACCCCCCTGCCAGGCTGGACACTGGTCTGGACAAACCTGGGCTCCTCCTGGCCATACCTCCACACTGGCCGGTGAGGATCAAGGAGGAGAGGCCTGGGCAGGGCTGACCCCTTCACTCCCAGAGGGACCCACTCCTGGGAAATGGGTTGCTGCTGCAGGGGGAGGGGGTGGGACGGCATGTTTCAGGGCTGGCTGGAGAGTCCCTGTCCTGGGGCAGAAATCCTTGGTCCTCACTGTGCCCTCCATTCCTGGGTCCTGGAGGACCATCCAAACAGGTGTCCTTCCTTTCTAGTCATCAGGCTGAGCTGGATCAAGGGCACCCCTCGGCAACCCTCCCAGGGTCCCTGGCCCCAACTCCAGGACTTAAGGGGGTGGCAGGGGCACACATCCTCGAAGGAGCACCCTCCTAGAGGATGAGGGCAGGAGGCGCCGGCGCGTGCGGGGAGGTCCTGGGTATGTTTTCCAACTTTACTCCGTGACTTAGTAGGAATTTTGGCTGATTCTCCGCCCGGGTGATGCGGCCACAGTTCCACAGGATCAGAGCCCCCTCCCCAGGAATTCGACCCCAGGAACTGGAAGATCTTCCGAGGCTACAGAGCTGGGGCCGGGGTCGCGGCTGGGGCACGACCGCGGGGCGCGGGGAGCAGGGGGGGCGGCGCGGGCGCGCGCGGCGGGGGCTCTAACGGGACCGGGGAGAGAGGGCGGCGGGGCCGGGGGAGGGGGTGGTCCCGGAGGGGTCTGTACCTGCTCTGCGCGGGCCCCGGCGGCCCGTTAACCCTTCTGTGCCCGGGCGCTCCCTGGAGGCAGCCTGGCTCCGCGGCGGCCACTCCGGCCCCTGAGCCGGGCTCGGGACACGGCCGCCTCTGGCCGCGGCTCCGCCCCCGCGCCCGCCCCCGCCCGCCGGCGCCCCGCCCGCC
>NC_058406.1:102502659-102518258 GCF_002201575.2 Neomonachus schauinslandi | reverse complement strand
AGCGGCGGCCCCCTGGGGCCGGTGCGCTGGGCCCGGCTGGGGCTCGGGACTCCGGGACCCCGGCCTCCCGACCGGCTCGGCGCCGGCGGCGCCAGGGGCGCCAGGGGGCCGGGGTGGGGGCGCCCGCACACGAGCGCCGTGGGCGAGCCCCGCGCGGGGAGGGGCTGCGCGCGGCGGCGAGCCGAGCCGTCGGACCCCGGGCCCGCGGCCGTCCCTGCGCTCGGCTCCCCGCAGCCCTCATGCGAGCCCGGTCACCCCTGCCTCTCCGGGATTGGGCTGTGAACTGTGCGGTGTGACAGCTCAGGGACCTCTGTGAGCCTCGGTTTCTTTATCCATAAAATTTTACACGCGGGGTGTAGCAGAAGGAATGCGCTGATTTATGGGCCAGAGGATCTGGATTTGAATCTCAGCTCCCTGCCGTACCAGGTCTTGGTCTTGGATGAAGGCTTCAACCTTTTCTGTGCTGCAGTTTCCTCATCTGTAAAGTGGGACTAATCTGATACATATGATAAGGTTGGAGATAGGTCTGTCTATCCGTATCCGGAGGAATGCACCCCAAACTCGGAATGGGTGGCAACACCTGGGGAGGAAAAAAGCTTTTTACTCCATATGCCTATATATTGTTTGAATTTTCACCCAGAAGCGTTATCTATGTTATTAGTTATGTTAATAAATAAATAATTTATACAAAATGGCTGACATAGTGTGCATAATAAATGGTCACTACTCTTTAAAATTTTTTTTTTTTTTTTAAAGATTTTATTTATTTATTCATGAGAGACAGAGAGAAACAGAGGGAGAAGCAGGCTCCCAAGGAGCGGGAAGCCCGATACTCTTTAAAATTTTTAATTGCCATCTGCTCATGAACCACAGTCATGCATTGTTGGGTCTACTCAGTATTTTCTTTCTTCTTCTTCTTTTTTTTTTAGATTTAGTTATTTATTTGAGAGAGAGAAAGGCAGACAGCCTGAGTGGGAGGGCCAGAAGGAGAGGGAGAAAGAAACTCAAGCAGAGTCCGTGGTGAGTGCAGAGCTGGACTCCGGGCTCTATCTCAGGACCCTGAGATCCTGACCTGAGCGGAAACCAAGAGTCCAAGGCTTAACTGACTGCACCACCCAGGTGGCTCAGTATTTTCAAGCTTTTGTTTTTTACATTGAATTGTCAATATTTTAAAACCAGGTATTTCATAGCTTCTCTTGAAAAACAAAAACAAGGGGCGCCTGGGTGGCTCAGTCGTTAAGCGTCTGCCTTCGGCTCGGGTCATGATCCCAGGGTCCTGGGATCGAGCCCCGCATCGAGCCCCGCATCGAGCCCCGCATCGAGCCCCGCATCGAGCCCCGCATCGAGCCCCGCATGGGGCTCCCTGCTCGGCGGGAAGCCTGCTTCTCCCTCTCCCACTCCCCCACTGCTTGTGTTCCCTCTCTCGCTGTCTCTCACTCTGTCAAATAAATAAATAAAATCTTAAAAAAAAAAAAATAGAAGCTCTAGCAACATCATCCTGCATCCCCACAAAATCTCAGGGTCTCAGACACTCCCACCGAACGATTCTCAAGCACCTTTTTGCACTTGGTGCTGAGGACACAGAAGACAGTCTATGGCTTCAAGGAATTGGGTCTAGTTGGAGACAGCTAGCCATGGGGAACTAAGCACTTGGATTCAACAGAAGTAAATGTTATCTGGAAAAATGAGGGAAGTGAAAATATAAAGTGCTCTTAAAATGCAAGAATTATTTCCTTATTTGAAGTTCAGCATGCATATTTTGTTTTCTCAATAAATCCTTACATTCTTTCCAGACAAAGACTATTTAGGCTACTTTGTATCATCTGGTTTTTTTTCATACTTTGTGCTTTGTTTTTGTTTTTGTTTGTATTTGTAGGGTTAAAATAAATATTTGAATTAGAATGTTAGAGAACAGATAAACGAGTCCCAGGTGCCCAGGCCTGCTCTCCCAACTTTTCCACCCAAGCTCAGAGGCCTGTGGGCAAGTAGGTAAGCAGGCTGGGGACATCAGGGACCCCTGTGATTTTTCTGGGGATGCAAGACAATGTTGGTAGAGCGTCTATATTTTGTTTTTGTTTTTCAGAAGTTATACCCTGGTTTGGATATATGGAAAAGTCACTAAAAAAATTTCTTAGGACAGTAAGTACACTCCACAAAACATGACTATTGATCAGATTTGTCTACAAGCCTCGAGTGTGTGCCTCTCCTTAAAACATCTTTAGTGATGGTCCTGTGTTCCTAGAGAGCTTGGGGAGTTAATGGGTTAATGCTGCCCTCCCAGGAGGGCTAGTTTATCTAGGGACTGTTGCCCATACAGCCCCCACCCAGAGGCATATTTATAGTCCTGGGTTTGGAGGGGAAGCCCCTTTGCTCAGACCTCAGAGCACAATGCAGGTGACGAAACGCCCAGCCCACGGGACCAGAAGAAGATATTTTAGTTCTGGGACCTTTCAGTGCCCCGGGAATGATATCCCATCAGCATTCATTTATCTAGGAGGAGGCAAACTGCCGAACAGGAAGGTGCCACAGAGCGCAGCCGAGCCGGAGGGAGCCTGGGAGGAGGGAAAAGGTCTGCCTTTGACATTTGCAACTGCCATGAACTGAAGGTCAGAAATAGTCCTTTCCGTTCAGAAGTGGCGGTGGACTGAAGAGCACGCAAGATTACTACAGCTGTTCCCTGCCGTGACTCGGTGGTCTGAATACACCGTACAAAGGAAAGACTTTCCTATGCCTCAGCAACTTGTGAAGTACCAGATTAAATCTGTGGACACTGCCTCGAGGATAAAAAGAAGTGTTTTTCAAAGGTTATGTGATAATTAGATTTCACCCAAAAGTATCTCTAGAGATAGGACAGATAAAAGAAAAAGAGGGGGACAGGCTGAGTATTCGTCTGACTTTGAACTTAACACAGCAGTTCAATGATAATATAGCGAACATGTATGTGTACAGCACTTAGTCTGTACACAGTGCTCATCTTAACGGATTTGGAAACAAAGACACAAAGAGAAATGCAGTACTTTGCCCCAAATCTCACAGGTAGAAGCTATTATCTGTATATGTATGTATATACAGATTTTTGAGAAATTTAGCTGAGTTTGCTTAATCATTTTCTTTTTTTTCTGGTAATAGGTTAAGGGAGTTTTGTGTTAAGTAACATTTTTTTTTTTTTTTTTTTTAAAAGATTTTATTTATTTGACAGAGAGAGCACAAGCAGACGGAGAGAGAGGGAGAAGCAGGTTCCCTGCTGAGCAAGGAGCCTGATGTGGGACTCAATCCCAGGACCCTGGGATCATGACCTGGGCCGAAGGCAGCCGCTTAACCGACTGAGCCACCCAGGCGTCCCTTAAGTAACATTTTTAACTAATGTTTCCTGTGAGACATTGTCCCTATTTCAGATAATGCTGATAATGTACAGGTGGGGCCCAGGAACCCATATGAAACCGTCTGTCTTTTGGTTTGTGGTCACAGCAACCATTTTCAGAAAGCCTGGTGTTGGCTTTTCTGCCTCTCGGAATCATGGTTTGCTCAACTCCTTTGTTCCAGAAGAGCCACTCTTTTCCCAATCGCTACACACCAGGCTGGTCTCCAGCTGTTGATTCCCAATGTCCTATCACATTGGTTCATGCTGTTTTCTTTCACTGATGCCATTCTTCTGACCATTAGGCTTTGCCTTGGCCCAGTTAGCTCACTTCCCACAAGTTATTAAAACAGCCTATTGTGACCTGTTCTCTGCAAGGAACCTGGAGGGTGGGGACCACTGGCCATGTTTACCTTTATATCCACCACCTCACCTTGCCCATAGTGGGCATTTAATAAACATTTTTGGGAAGTGGGGCACCTGGGTGGCTCAGTTGTTAAGCGTCTGCCTTTGGCTCAGGTCGTGATCCTGGGGTCCTGGGATCGAGCCCCACATCAGGCTCCCTGCTCAGCGGAGAGTCTGCTTCTCCCACTTTCTCCCTTCCCTCTTGTGCTCTCTCTCTCTCAAATAAATCTTAAAGAAAAAAAAAGAACAATGTAATGAGAGTACAGAATGTTTGCAAACAAAACAAAAATTTAGGGGCAACTGGGTGGCTCAGTCGTTAAGCGTCTGCCTTCGGCTCAGGTCATGATCCCAGGGTCCTGGGATCGAGCCCCGCACCGGGCTCCCTGCTCTGCGGGAAGCCTGCTTCTCCCTCTCCCACTCCCCCTGCTTGTGTTCCCTCTCTCGCTGTCTCTCTCTGTCAAATAAATAAATAAAATCTTAAAAAAAAAAAAAAAAGCCTATGAGATGAGCCCATGAATGAGAAGTAGGGAGCACCGTCTCAGCTCTGGCCACATTCCAGCACTTTCTAGTGGTTGTCTTATCCTAGCGTGGCCCCGCTGGCTCTAGGGTAGTAAAATGATGCAGAAACAGAATGTGTCCTGTCTGGTAAATGAGGACCAAGACACAATGGGACACTCTGGCTTCCTGGTCTCTGCTCTGGAGACATTAAATGTGGTCAGAAACTCCCGAGATCCGAATTCTTCTCGATTTGATCTCCATATTTCAATCTAATAGTGCCCCTCAGGCAGGTCCTGGGGTCCTTGGTGACAGACTTTACCTCAGTACCTCCCTGAGCATGTGTCTGTCTGTCCACCGGCATTCCACAGATAGGACGCGCTCAGTAAACAGCGGAATCGAGTGAATTGATCGGACACAACCTTGGCAGCCATTAGGTTTACAATATTGTCAGTACTTTGACAACTGTGTTACGTGGTTTGGGCTCATGTGCGTATCTTCTTCCATATGTGTTTGCGAGACATGGCCATAACGCTAGGGCTTCTGGATTAGGCCTCCGAGATGTTTGCAATATTCACTGTCTCCTAAGTTGGAAGATCTCTTAGGCCATATCCTCTGTTACAGTCTCCACACAACCGATTTAACAGGTTTAATAAAATGATATCTCTCCCCAGGGATGGGAACAATTGGCCAGGGCCTGTCCCTGTGACGCAAGCTTCCACTCAGCCTTGTCTTTAGGATCTTAGGGAACGTTCGAAAGTATCCACATGCCCTTGCAGCTACCAGGCCCCGGGGAGCCACGGTGGTCCGAGCTGTTGCTGTTACCGTGAGGTGGGGACGCTCAGCACTGGGTCCTGCAGAGACGAAGTGTGGGACAACCAGCACCGATCGGGACTCCGGTCCCCGTTTTGCCATTTGGGGGCCCGTGTGGCCTCAGGCATGCTCAGCTTCAGCTTTGTCATCTCTAAAAATGGACTAACAACAGTACCCAGCTTATCTACTTCATAGGTTATCGTGAAAACCAAAATAAAGATGATAGCATGCGTGTGAAAGCGCAGAGCCCCGTAGGAAAGTCAGTGTTACGGTTAACGATGCTGTTCAAATCCCTCTTCAGTTGATGTGCCACATAGATCAAGACTCGGCACTGTGTGAAGACTTAGAAGCTGCCCCGTCGGGATGCCCGGACTGCTCTGCCCAGGGGCTCCCAGGGCCCAGCAGGACTCAGCAAGGACTTGCCAGACACAGAGCGGACATAATCGTGTGATTTCACAGCAGCTTGAGACCGGGGCCCAGCCTCCGCGCCAGGGATTGGGGAAAACAGTGATGTTGCTGTCTAGGGAGAAGCTGTCTTCCTTCCTGAGGCATCTGGCAGCAGAGCCACCACCAGGACTGAGCTCTGTGACGTCTTCCCGGCTTGGCAGGCTCCTTGCTGTCTTGGCGCTCCTGGACAAGAGCGTGAGGTGCTGTGGGCTGTGTGGGTTCAGCAGCAGCTGAGGGCAAAGATGCTCTGGGCAGACAGGCCAGGATACAGAAAGAAGGGCAGGCACGCCTAGTGGTGGTGGGGACAAGCCTTCAGGACTCCCAGCATTCTGAGAAAACAGAGCAACCTATTGTTTCATTCTTGAGTCTGGAAGTGCACTCAGTGTCCTGGCCACACAGAGTACTGTGACCAATTCCAAGATCAACTACAGATGTGAATTAAGAGCAGGAAATAGTGCATGTTGTCCCAAGTAAGGAAGGTGACAGAAACCCATCTTCCCAGCCCAAAGAGGCTCCTACAAGAGAATAAAGGTCCATGTGATAATTGGACCCAATTACCAACCCCTCCCCTAATTCCAGAAGCAAATTAAGAATTTTCCAAGCAGGGCAGAGGTAGACAGAGAATGCAGGTTCTGGAAGTGATGGGGTTCCTATTCATGGTTTGAGGAAGTTACAGAGCAGAGCAGGGAAGGTCCGGTGGAGTGCCAGGTTCTATGGGCCAGAATCCGAATAAGTTATTTCTTCTACCTGCACCTCAAGAAATGGCTTCTTTCTCCAATGGGTTGTCACTGGACACAGAGGACTCTAACTGCCTTATGGAAGGGGCCATGGTAATTCTTCCCACATGAATTTGCTCTCGTGCCTAGAAGTTTCCCTGCCTTTCTAGAGAAAGCCAGTTTGGTGTCAAATTAATCTTGACAGATTGTGCCGAAGGCCCAAGAAAGGCAGACATAAAAGGGTAAGAATAAGGGTACAAACTCAAAACTGTGGCCAGAGAGGCAGGCAGGGCTGCCAAAGGAGAGGCAAGAATTTCATACATACCAAGGCCTTGAAGTCAGAAATAGAAGAGTCGGGGCATGATGTGAAGGCAAGGCGAGTCGAGGCAGGAGGTAGTGCGGGCTTGCCCTCTGACCACAGGCCGCGGCTCATTTGGGGACCTCAAGGGCCCTGAGTGGACAAACAAGGGCCATGTCTGCGCCTGGTGCTGGAGAGGGTCTCCCCTCTCTGCTCACAGCCTTCCCTGCTCTTGGCAGCTTCAGGATCTATTCTGGCTCTGAGCTTGGCATTCAGAGCCTTGCTCTGTGGCTGCAGCCTGCTTCTCTCCAGCTTTGCCGCCCCCCAGACAGGCTGAGCCCCTCAGCCAGGGCCTGTATGTCTCCTTGCCTGGAGTGCCCTCTGCCCTCCCTCCCCTCTGCGCTTGGAGCATCCACCCCCCCAAGCCCCAGCTCAGTCTCTCTGAGCCAACTCCTTGTCTCCCAGGACCATCTCCGTCCATCTCTCTCCTGGCCCAAACCCCTGGCCGTGGCGGTTCTCTCCAGGCCGGGGAGCCTCTCACCTAGGTCCCCTGACAGTTGCCTTTGGCAATTATTAAATTACAGGGGCTGGGGCCCCAGCCTGGGGGATCTTGTTCCTGAACTCCACAGGGGTTGTGTGCATGCCCAAGCATGTCGCCCCCATCTAAACCACCCATTGGGAGGTTTGCCTGTGAACCAGGTACTAATGTGGGTGCAGGAACCCGGGTATGGAGGAACCACATTTCAGTTTATTTCTCAATAATTTCTTGTTCAAGCTTCCCTTAACCCTGGGGTGATGGAAACTTAACTGTCAATTTAGGGGATCCCACCCTGGGCTTTGGGCACTCAGCAGCACTGGCTCCTCTTCTAGACGACGTTGCTGGTGATGACAGGGTGTTTATTCACCACGGGAGAAGCTGACAAATCTCCTGGAGCAAAGGCCAGTTCCTCCTCCTTGCTCTGACCTTGCTACCGCCAGGGTCACGCTCCCGGAGGAGAGGTGCCGTGGATGCGCCGGCAGGACAGACTGGGTCAGCCGGTGGCAGGGTGACGGAGAACCCAGTGGAAGGAAGGGTCATGGTGGGGTCCCCTCCGTTTACTCAAAACTGAAGGCTTCTCCCCACACCTGCTTCCTCTCCTGACTTCTCACCTCCTGTTGTTGGGACTGTCCTTCAAAATCCTAGACTCATCTTAGTCCTTTCTCTCCTTGCTCTAGAATAGTGTGGAACCTTCGAGCCGTTTTGCCCAGTCCTTCGTTTTACACGTGAAGAGCTTGTGGCAAACCCAGAGTTAGACCTCAGGTCATGTCACAGACGAAATCCAGTGCTCTGAGCCCGAAGACTGACTTCCTGTCCTTCTCATAGTTATGTGTTCTCATCCTTTCCGTGGCCACCACCTCATCAAGTTCCCCTCACCAGCTACACAGATGATCAACGCAGAAGCGTGGCACTGTGCTCATAGACAGCATCCACAGAATGCCTTCTTGCCTCCCCCTTCCTCGCACCCGACGCTTCTTCAAGGTCAGCTCAAACGGCACCTCTCCCAGGGAGCCATGCTGGTCTGGCCTGACCTCCCTTCCACTCGCAGCAGTGGGCTCTGCTAGTCCCTGCAGCTTCCGGCCCCGCCGGACGGCAAGCAGGCTACGTCTTTATGCTGTTTGCTTTCCAATAACTGGCTTATCCGGTGCTCAGGGCAGGGGCTTTGCTTTAGACTTCCTGGTTTCCCCTGCAGGGCCCAGCGTTGAGGATATGTGATAAGCTCTCAGTCCCCTCTTGTGTGTGGCATATGCTGAGGGGAAACTTTAGCAAAATGCTTCGGAATGGCCACAGAGACATTAGCCTGAAAGAACTGGGGACACACACCAAGAAGGAAGTGTTTGCTGTGTAGGGTGAGCGAGCTCCAAGAGTGGTGGAAGCTTTCTGGGCGGAAAGAGGGGGTGCATCAGTCTGGCAGACGTCGCAGAACAGGAGGAACGACTGAACACGTTGAGGAAGGAAAGGCAGAGCCGGGAGGGTGGAGGCTTGCTGCGGGGGGGACTTAAGTCAGCTCCTGTGGCCCGGGGCCCGGGTCACCCACCCACAGATGCACAGGTGCACCCGGATTCGGATGTGCCACTGCCCCCAGGGGATTTCCAGGGCCCTCAGGTGACCACTGCCCTTCCTGGGGCCGAGCAGCGTGTTGGCCCCTGCTCAGGGGCCTCCTGTTGGCTGCGGACTTCAGCCAGGCTCCGCGGCCTTCCCACTCTGGCCTCCGCCGGCTGCTCCGTCCCCGTCCCCACGGCCCCACAGGCTCAGTGCCCCTGCGCCGCTAACCTCAGCAGCAGGCCTTCTGCCTTGGGCAGTTTGCAGCTTGCTTTCCCATGCCGGGTACCTAGCACCTCCGGGACTACAGTGTTTGAGACCGAGTTGCCCTATTTGGGGCCAGCACCCTGAGGCTCTTCCTTTAAGCCTTGGGAGTGAGCCCAAGGGTGGGTGTCAGGAGGAAACCTCGTGTCCAAGCTCCTCCTCAGCCCTCCTCAATGTCTGCGCCTCACCCTGGCCGCCCGAAGGCACTCGCACCTGCTGTCTTGCTTTCCTTCACCTGCAGGAAGGGTCTGCTGCCGGGCAGAGGCAGGTGATGGAGGGGCAGTGATGCCCAGCCCCGCTCTGTCCTCTCCCTGCACCTCCTGTCCCGCCTCAGAGGCTGGCAGGGAGAGGCTAAGAGGCACACCGCACGCCCACATTCTTGAACACGTCCTGGGCCTCACGGTCTCCACAGGGTTTTCAGATGCATCATCTCATTTGATCTTCCCCCAAAAGCTTATAAAGTGGGGGTATGCTGGTGGACATTCCTTCCATGTATCAGATGGGAAGAATGAGGCAGGACTCCGCCAAGCACTCCGCCAAGCAGAACTGGAGCCAGGCCTTGGGTCTCCTGCCCCACTGGCCCGGCACCTGCCTGGCACATGGTGCAGGGAGGAGGCTTGGAGGATTTCTAGCTAGGAGCACCCCTGCAGGAGGGGCCGATGGACACCGTCATCCAAAGTGATGAGCAGCCTTTGGGAGCCAGGAGGGCCGGAGAAGTATAGGCTGTCCCCTTATTTCACACACAGAAGAAAGAGCCCACGAGGTCGTGAGCTGCCCTGGGCCACAGAGCAGGTGGGCGAGCCTGGGGGCTCTCACTCCAGGCCAGTAGGCGCCCCACACTGTGTGCTCCGAGTTCAGTGTGTGGAACCGTCAAGGACCCCTGCTTTTGTTCCCTGGTTCCTGGGCTGCGGATTGGATCCCATTTGGTGCGAGGTTGTGGGGCCCTTCTGCGGATCCTTTTGTTTTCATTCGCAAGCAGCCCCCAGTGCAGTGTGCCCAGACTGCCTGGCTTCACATCGCAGCTTGGCTGACTGGCTATGTGTCCAGGGGACATCCCCATGCCGCCACCTCAGGGTTCGGTGGGATTTTTTTTTTTTTTAAGGTTTTATTTATTCATCTGAGAGAGCAAGAGAGCGAGAGAGAGCACAAGCAGGGGGAGCGGCAGAGGGAGAAGCAGACTCCCTGCCAAGCAAGGAGCCCGATGCTGGACTCCATCCCAGGACCCTGGGATCATGACCTGAGCCGAAGGCAGACGCTTAACCGACTGAGCCACCCAGGGGCCCCTCTGCAGGATTTTTAAGGAGGTGATACACATAAAGTCTTTCACTGAATCGTGCCCCGCTACAGTGACTCCCCACAAATATTGGTTGACGTTATTATGTACTTATCTAGAGTTAGAAGAAGGGGCAGTAAAATTCTGTTTGGCTCTGCAAGTGGAAGTGGCTGTGCTGGTTCCCGGTGTGGTCCAAAGGCCTCAGGAGGAAGGTATGGAAAGGTCTGAATTGTTCCACGGCAGGAGAGGAGCTCTGGGATTTAACTGACCTGCACAGGGCCACCCTGGTACCCTCCCCAAGTGTGGACCAGGAGGCCCTGGCCTGCTCTGCGTCCTGCCAGGGACCTGTCATCAGCGGCTGACTCCACTCCCTGACTCGTGGCCCCGGATTACTGGGTATCGGAATACCCAGGGGAGGCTGGTCCCTACCCCCTGGCTGATGGTTGAGAACAGCTGGGTCCTGAAGGCCCGGCCAGACCTATTTGTGGGGAGGCAAAGCATATCCAAGCCGAGATGTTAGAGAGAATTCGGGAAAACAGCCCCATCTCAGCTTCCATCTGCCTGGCTAGGGTCCGGCACGAACCCAGGCAGAGCCAGGGAAATTTTACTCAAAGCAAAATGACCAACCAAGACGTAGGGAACGGAAGTGTGTTCGGATCTGAGCCAAGACCTCCTGGGGGGGCCCAGCAGGGTGCCTAGGAGGCCTGGGGCCTCTCTCTCTGAAGGTGTGGGGATCCGAGGAGCCTGGGACAAGGGCGGAGGAGGACAGTGGCTCCGGTGACCTGAGCAAAGGGCATCTCCGGGGGAGCTGTTCCTGTCACTCTCCCAGGACAGTGCAGTTGGTGCTCACTGGGCGGCCGAGCGCTCTGCGGGCTCAGGGCGAGGCCCTCCTGCCTACGGCCGCTCGGTGTGAGCGTGTGTGAGGCATGTGCGCTCAGGCCTGGGCTGGGGGAGTCAAGTTAGGATCAGCCCATGTGTGTCTCTGCCCCTCCCGGGCCACACTAAAACTTTGGCACCTTCTTCCCCACCCCAGCCGTTCCTCTCCAGCTTCGGTCCTTTACGCTGAAGTGGACTTTTTTTTTTTTTTTTAAGATTTTTATTTATTTATTTATTTGTGAGAGAGAGAGAGAGAGCATGAGATGGGGGAGGGTCAGAGGGAGAAGCAGACTCCCCGCCGAGCAGGGAGCCCGATGCGGGACTCGATCCCGGGACTCCAGGATCATGACCTGAGCCGAAAGCAGTCGCTTAACCAACTGAGCCACCCAGGCGCCCCTGAAGTGGACTTTTAAAAATAGGTAAAGCACATGGTACACAGCAAAGTTCCCCGCCCTGCCCTGCCCCCTTACCCCCTCGAGGGGCAACACGCGCACGTCCTCACTGAGGGGGCACATGCGTATGCAAGCATATAGGTCAATAGTCTCCTTTTCTGGCCTTTTTTGGTGGCAGACTCCTCTGAGAGTCTGGAAAAACTCTGGGTTCCCCCCTAAAATAGGGTACACACACACACAAAATTAGTGTATAATTTCAGGGGTTTACTCCGTGGTCACTTTTGTCCTGCTCAGCAAGGGGTTCTGGTTGTGACTCGTAGCAACTGGGTCTGACCCATATTTTCCCTCCTTAACACTGTCTCCCACATTCACACACCCCCTAACCTGCCCGGATCTGGGCAAGATTTCAACAAAGGAGAGCTTCGAAGGCCTTGACAAAATAGCCTCAGCAAGCCAGCCATTCAGTGACTTCCTATTATATTGAGACCAAAATAAACTCTCAACTCTTAGAATGACTTGGAAGGCCCTTCACTCCCAGTGTCCCTGAACATCCCTCCCGGTCTCATCCCACCATGCTCACCCTCTGCCCACACAGCTCTGGCCACAGTGACCTTCTTTCTGTTCCTTATTGAACGTGTCAGAGCCAGGTTTCCCCTCAGGGTCTGTGCGTCAGCGGCTCCCTCTGCCTGGAAAACTGGTTCCCCGATAGCTGTACCGCCGGTTCCCTCTGGCGTCAGCCCCCCAGGTCATTGCTCCGGGAGGCCCTCCCCAGGCGCCCCTCCTAATGGCGTGGCGTGTCCCCTCCAGGCATATCTCATCCCATTGTCCTCAGGGCACTTACCACTCTGAAGTTATCTTACTTCTTTAGCCATTTACTGTCTTCCCCCACTAGGGTGTGAGTTCCCATCTCCAGCACCCAGAACTGGGCCTGGTACACCCTAGGTGCTCAGTAAATGTCTGTGGACTGAATAAAGGATCTTGGTGGAGGTTAGATAAGAATCTGGACTCACTTCTCCATCCCACCAAAGCAGCTCCAGGCGATCCCTGGCTCCTGTTCGAGGCACGAAGTTCCTGCCTCTCCCTCATTTCTCTATTCCCAGATGTCCTACCCTTTTCCCAGATCTCTGGGGCCCCTCCTTCCCAATCAGCATCTAACAAAAACTCTTTTGTGATTTTATGCCTGGGGGATTTAATCTGAGTCAATTTGGCTTCTCCAGCTCCGGCTCAGCTGAGTCCAAAGGTCTGATCAGTGTTTCCAGTGGACCAGCCAGCAACTCTGCCGTCTGAGGGCTCGAGCTCCACCCCAGGGGGACCGACGGTACTGACGGAGGATAGTCTGAGCCTCGCTCCCTGAGCTGCCGTTCCTGGGTCTTGGGGAAATAAATGAAGACCAACCAAATGAGAGAAGAGCAAAGGCTATTTATTCAAAGCTTGCTACAGCAAGGGAGTCAGTCAGCCTTGGTCACTTGCTGTCAAAGAGACTCAAGGGCAGGCAGAGGGGCGGGAAAGCTTGCTTTATAGCAGGGAAAAGGGAAGGATTCGGATGTGCCTTCTCTGGAGGCTGTGGGCGTGGGGAAGCTGTAAGGCAGGTACCTAGAAGCTGGGCGTCCTGTGTGACTGGTTGGGGGTGCACATTCGACTTTCGCTGGTTGGTCCTAAGCTGCAATGTGGACAAAACTTGGGGAAGTTGTCAGTTCTGGCTGTTTTGAGCCAATTGTTCCAGAAAGTTGGTGTTTCGCTTTTTTGAATCGTTACTAGAGATTGTCTTCTTACAAATGTGACCTACGGATCGCCTGGGTGTTTTCTTGTTGATGAAGAGTTGGTTTGCTGGGCAGGTTTCTGCAGGACCTGGGTGGGAGTTCTGTCTTTCCATCTGCTCTGGCCACTGCCTATGTGTTCAGTCTTAGTCTACAGTGCAGATCAGTCTCTCGGTGGCTCCTCCTTCCTTCCCTCCAATATGTGCACATCCTGGGGTAGTAGAATCATCCCATGCCTGATTTCCTTCATTCAGCAGCTGTCTGGCGAAGGGCTCGGCTGTGTGCGGAGTCACGGCGAGAGGCGCAGGCAGGGGAGCAGGACTGGCCGGGAGGAGGGATGCACACATCTCGCAGGACTGGTTCGGCATGGGGATTCTCAGCTGGGAAGGCTTGGTGGTCGGTGTGGGGTTTCAGGAGTGGGTTTGCTACAGATGGGAACTGGGGAGAGATAGGGGGGACTCTTGGAAGGTAATACGGCGAGGCAGGGGGCCGGTGGAGGGGCCTAGGTTAGTCACTTCCTCTCTGCGTAGGGCCGCTAGGAGGCGGACATGGCGAGCATGAAGGTGCTGGGTGAGTTGTGAAGGTTTCGGCGTGAGGGAAGACTGTGGGAATCGCCTGGAAGGGGCCTCTCTCATCAAAATGAGGAGACTGAACGTACCTAGGCAGCAGAGGGGCACCTGGCTGGCTCAGTCGAAGAGCATGTGACCCTTAATCTCAGGGTTGTGAGTTCAAGCCCCACGTTGGAGCCTACTTAAAAATTAAAACAAAACAAAACAATACTATCATCTACTGAGTTGGAGTCACTGCTCTGAGCCTGCCTAGAACCCCTACCATAGTCCTGTGAGGTAGTTGCTATTATCATCTCCATAGCAGGTGAGATCCCAGACACACAGGCCAGTTAAGGAATTTGCCCTAAGTGCTGGAGGGGAGAGAATGCTTCGATTGTGTGCTTTGCACAACATCAACAACCGTGCACTCTCAGTTGCTGCTCCTGATTCAATGTCTTCGGCCATACTGTGCATCCCGATGCATCGCTAACAATTAGCTATAATAAAAACCAGCTCTTATGAAGTGTGAGGCATGGCCCTAAGCATTTGTATATATTAACTCATTTAATCTTAGTATCAGCCCTCTGAGGTGAGGAACTGTGATTATCATTTCCATTTTACGGACGAGAAAACTGAGGAGCTACGTGGCAAAGTCTATGCCTCTGTCCCTGGAGTCTGCGCACCTCCCACCGTGCGGCCACCTCTTGTCAACAAGCAGGGCCATGACTCCCCCTCCATCGAGCCCTGCTCCACACAGTGCTCCACGGCTAGGAGCCAACCCCAAGTCAGTGCTTCTTGCCTCTCAGGACACTCGCCCCAGAAAAACATGCACACACACCGACGCCCCTTAGGAAATTCAGGTACCCCCTCAAGCCTTTCCATGGCAAGTGGGTGATGGGGGAAGACTTCTGGGGTGAGCGTTTCAGCCAGGGGATATTCTCCAGTCTGGAACAAAAGGTCAACAAAAAGTCAAAAGACTTTGAATTCTAAGAGATTTACTTTATTGAGAGAGTCTTTTATTTACTTCACTAGAAAACAGAACAGAAAGCAGCCTGTCCGTGGCACCTGCGTGGCTCAGTCGGTTAAGCGTCTGCCTTCGGCTCGGGTCATGATCCCAGAGTCCTGGGATCGAGCCCCACGTCGGGCTCCCCGCTCGGTGGGGAGCCTGCTTCTCCCTCCCCCTCTGCTCCTCCACCTCCCCCCTCTTGTGCTCTCTCTCATATAAATAAATAAAATCTTAAAAAAAAAAGAAAGAAAGCAGCCTGTCCTGAGAGTCCCCATCTTTGGATCAACTTAATTACCCAACATGTCTCACACATCTAGTCAGCTGAACACTGCTGGAGAAAATCTCATAATTCTGCCGATTTATGCCAACGCACATTTATGGGGTCTAATCCCAGCTGGGTCTTTAACACAACTTGGCGGCTCTTACTTGTGCCAGATAAACATTCATACCCATGCTCACGATGGCCACTCCAACCTTTCTATAATGATTCTTTGAGCTTTAAAAGTTTTCATGTGTTAGAGGCACAACTGCACAAATTTTAATTCACATCCGCCAGGACTTTTATCCAGTATCTCCCTCTACTTGGGCTCTTGACCCTTTCTTTTGTTTATTTGGATAATTACTGATTTAGAGGCTACCATGCCTGGCACTGGGATGGGCTCTAGGACCCCACCATAGTCTCTGCTCCCATGGAGCATACAGCCCAGAGAGAAAGACTATCATTCCACAAATAAGTACAAATATGATGAGGGACACTAAAAGGAAAGTAGAGAGATTATATCAAATGAGTTGATGTGGAGGTTTCAGGAAGGCCTCCCTGAGGAAGTGGCATTTCAAGCTGAGTCCCGAAGGATGATACGTCAGTTTGAAA
>NC_058406.1:102380516-102502649 GCF_002201575.2 Neomonachus schauinslandi | reverse complement strand
CAGTCATAAGAGGGTTGCCATAGATTCAAGTGTGACTTCCTTACATAACATCTTCTCAGAGGACAAAGAAGAGAAAGGGCTCTAGTTCCCAAGCAGCTTTCAAACGGGCACAAAAATTCATCCACAAATTCCCAGGAGTTTTCCTCTTGTGTCTTTTCTCCCGAAAGTGGGTCATATGCCCACCTCAGGCATAGAGAGAAGGAGTTACCATGATTGACACAGACCAATCAGGATTGATCCCATAGCACAGTGAGGACCCTACCTCTCCTGGAGATATTGCTGCCTATTAGATCCCTCAAATGAGAATCAAAGGGTTGACCAATTCTGGATATGGACTCCTAGATAATAAATAATAAATAAACCTTCATACCAATAAAAACAAACTTATAAAAGTCATCTTAAAAGAATCAGAGAAATAACAAGATTTGAGGAACTGCTGAAATGAGATGCTGAGATACTGAAGACATGGGAAAGTGGAGAAGTGAAGCCTCATCTGAAGGTGGCCTATGCCCTGGGACTTTGTTCTGGAAAAGGCTGAGCTGCAATTCTGGCAGCCTCCAGGGGCTAGGGTGGAAATTTCAAAGTCAGGTGGTTCCCACTGCTAGTGCCCTCAGGAGCTGGCAAAAGAATAAGTTCTCTTTAGAGGAAGACAATATTATCTTGAACGTCAGGGTATTTCTATAAATAATTTTCTAAAACAATGTCCAGTACTCAAAGATAACCCAAGGATATCAGACAGCACAAATAAGAACAGTAGGTACAATAGGTAATAGAAATAGACTCACAGGGTCTCCAGATACTGAAATGATCAGCATAGATTACAAAACAATTATGCTTGTTATGTTCAAGGAACACAAGCCAAGAATGGAAAATTTGGTTGGGAAATAGAAATTTTTAAAAATGATATTGTAGGGACGCCTGGGTGGCTCAGTCGTTAAGCGTCTGCCTTCGGCTCAGGTCATGATCTCAGGGTCCTGGGATCGAGCCCCGCATCGGGCTCCCTGCTCCGCGGGAGGCCTGCTTCTCCCTCTCCCCCTCCCCTGCTTGTGTTCCCTCTCTTGCTGTGTCTCTCTCTGTCAAATAAATAAATAAAATCTTAAAAAAAAAAAATGATATTGTAAATGTTAAATGGGAAAAAAATGTAAATTCTGGAACTTAAAACACAATAACCAAAATTGGGAACTGAGAGTTTTATCAGCAAATTAGAAATAATAGAAAAGAAAATTAATGAAAATTAATGAACTGGAATATATAGGTCAGAAGAAAATACCCACAATAATGCATAATGGAGTAAAGAGAAAGAAAACGCAGAGGAGTGGGTAAGAAACATGGATGTCACAATGAAAAGGTCTAAGAAGAGTCCATAACGAAAGGAAAGAATGGACTTAGGCAATATTTGGGAAAAAATGGCTCAAAAATTTCCAGAATTGATGAAACACATTAAATCATACATTTAAGAATCTAACAAATCCTAAGCAGGATAAATAAAAAAGAAACTCACTGTCTTATACATTAGTGAAACTGCAGAAAACCAAAGACAATGAGAAAATAGTAAAAGCAGTCAGAGTAAAACAGACAAATTACCTTTAAAAGCCACAACATTCAGAGGACCCACACTTCCCTATTTCAAAACTTACTACAGGGGCCCTGGGTGGCTCAGTCAGTTAAGCGTCTGCCTTTGGCTCAGTTCATGAGCCTACGGTCCTGGGATCGAGTCCTGCATGGGGCTCCCTGCTCAGTGGGGAGTCTGTTTGTCCCTCTGCCTGCCGCTCTGCCTACTTGTGCACTCTCTCTCTCTGTCAAATAAATAAATAAAATCTTAAAAAAAAAAAAGTCAGTGTCTTAAAAAAAAAACCCAAAAAATAACTTACTATAGAGCTACAGCAATTAAGACGGTGTGGTATTGGATAAGGGTAAACATACAGGTCAATGGAATAGAATTCAGAGTCCAGAAAAATCCTCACACTGATGGTCAACTGATTTTCAACCCCAGTGCCAAAAATTCAAGGGGGAAAAAATAGTCCTTTCAACAAACAGTTCTGGGACAATTGTATATACACATACAAATAAGTAAAAGTGGATCCCTACCTCATGTAATATACAAATATTAACTCAAAATGGGACAAAGACCAAGTGTAAGAGCTAAAAATATAAAAATCTTAGAAGAAAACAAACCTAGGAGTAAATCTTTGTGACCTTAGGTTAGGCACTGGGTTTCTAGATAGGACACCAAAAGCATAAACAACTAAAGAAAAAACAGATTAATTAGACTATATGAAAATTTAAAGCTTTTGTGCTTCAAAGGATACCATCAAGAAAGTGAAAAGAAAGGGCACCCGGCTGGCTCAGTCAGTAGGGCACGCAACCCTTGATCTCAAGGTCATGAGCCCCATGTTGGAGGTACAGTTTATTATTTAAGATAATCGACCATATACTAAGCCATAAAGCTAGTTTCAACAAATCCAAAGGATTATAATCATTCAGAGCTAATCTTTAGTCGCAATGCAATTACGCTGGAATTAAAAAACAAAAGGACAGGGGCACCTGGGTGGCTCAGTCGTTAAGCGTCTGCCTTCGGCTCAGGTCATGATCCCAGAGTCCTGGGATCGAGCCCCACATCAGGCTCCCTGCTCCACGGGAAGCCTGCTCCTCCATCTCCCACTCCCCCTGCTTGTGTTCCCTCTCTCGCTGTGTCTCTCTGTCAAATAAATAAATCTTAAAAAAAAAAAAAAAAGCAAAACGACAGCTAGAACACCCTAGATGTTTGGAAATAAAACAATATATTTCTAAGTATTTCATGAATCAAAAAAATTTTTTAAAAATAATTCATGAATCAGGGGCGCCTGGGTGGCTCAGTTGGTTAAGCGACTGCCTTCGGCTCAGGTCATGATCCTGGAGTCCCAGGATCGAGTCCCACATCGGGCTCCCTGCTCAGCGGGGGGTCTGCTTCCCCCTCTGCCCTCTTCCCTCTGCCCTCTTCCCTCTCGTGCTCTCTGTCTCTCATCCTCTCTCTCTCTCAAATAAATAAATAAAATCTTTAAAAAAATAATAATAATAATTCATGAATCAAAGAAGAAATTATAATGAAATTACAAAGTCTGAAATAAATAATTTAAAAACACTACATATCAAAAGTTGTGGGATACAAGCTATTCTTTTTTTCTTTTTTTAAAGATTTTATTTATTTATTTGACAGAGAGAGACACAGCGAGAGAGGGAACACAAGCAGGGGGAGTGGGAGAGGGAGTAGCAGACTCCCCACTGAGCAGGGAGCCTGCTTCTCTCTCTGACCCTCCCCCCTCTCATGTACTCTCTCTCATTCTCGCTCTCTCAAATAAATAAATAAAATCTTTAAAAAAAAAAAAAAAACAAAAAACAAAACAAAAAAAAACATGCATCAAAAAGTAGAAAAAGAATAGCAAATTAAACTTGAAATTAGAAATAAGGACATAATAAAGATAATTGAAAGCATACACACACACAATAGAATAAAAATAAAACAAGTTGGTACTTTGAGAAGACTAATAAAACTGATAAACCTTTGGTGAAATGAAATAGAAAAAAGAGAGAGAGAAGGCTGGGATGAACCCTGTCAGGAATGAAAAACAGGGCATTACTATAGTCCCTGCAGACTTTCAGAAGAAACCAAGAGAATATTACGAACTTTATGCTAAAGCATTGGAAAATTTTTATGGAATGAATAAATTCCCAAGGAGGAAAAAGACAGTTTATAAAATACCAAAGAAGAAACAGGAATTCTGAGTAGACCAAGAACTCAAAAGAACTGAAACACTAATTTAAAACTTTCCTACAGGGGCGTGTGGCTGGCTCAGTGGATTGAGTGTCTGCCTTCGGCTCAGGTCATGATCCCAGGGTCCTGGGATCGAGCCCCGCATCCGGCTCCCTGCTCAGTGGGGAGCCTGCTTCTCCCTCTCCCTCTGCCTCTCCCCCCAGTTGTGCTTTCTTCTCTCACTCTCTCTCTCTCAAAATAATAAGTAAATTGTAAAACAAACAAATAAATAAATAAAGGTGGAAAAAAATTTTCCTACAAAGCAGGTTCCAGGCCCACGTGGCTTGATCAGCAATTTCTATCAAATATTTATGCAAGATATAAGTTAATATTGTACAAACTCAGAGAGTTTTTGCCAACTCATTTTGAGCCTAGTACAATGTACTGTAAATATATGTATTTTTTAAATTTTCGAAGAAAGGGAAGATGGAGGAATAGGAGGACCTTAAGCTCACCTTGTCCCAAGATACAATTAGATAACACATCAGTGTAAATAACGTGAAACTTTCTATATATTACTATGTTCTGACATCCTAAAAAAACCTTTCCTGGGTTGGGAGAGACAATTCTTCTTTTTTTTTTTTTAATTTTTTTTTTAAAGATTTTATTTATTTGCGAGAGAGAGAATGAGAGACAGAGAGCATGAGAGGGAGGAGGGTCAGAGGGAGAAGCAGACTCCCTGCTCAGCAGGGAGCCCGATGTGGGACTCGATCCCGGGACTCCAGGATCATGACCTGAGCCGAAGGCAGTCGCTTAACCAACTGAGCCACCCAGGAGCCCTGGGAGAGACAATTCTTTTTTTTTTTTTTTAAAGATTTTATTTATTTATTTGACAGAGAGAGACACAGCGAGAGAGGGAACACAAGCAGGGGGAGTGCGAGAGGGAGAAGCAGGCTTCCCGCGGAGCAGGGAGCCCGATGCGGGGCTCGATCCCAGGACCCTGGGATCATGACCTGAGCCGAAGGCAGACGCTTAACGACTGAGCCACCCAGGCGCCCCGAGAGACAATTCTTAAGAGATGGCAAAGGGCCCAGCTGGGAGCGTCATCCAGGGCGGTCCCTCCTCTGTCTGGCCCTGCATCCCGGGAGGCAATACTCCTCTGCCTTAATCATCCCAGGGCCAGGTGCCAGGCAACTAGGGACCAACCCTGTAACCCAAAGGCAGCCAAAATTACTCAAACTAGCCAGTCCTAAACCCTTCCCTGCCTTGCCTTTTCCCCAGAAACCCCAATAAAGGCCTAAATCTTCCCACATCCCACTGTCTTCTGCTTCCTGATCACCCTGGTGTCTTTCCAACGTGGCTCTGTAAATTTTTTTTTTTAATCAGCAAAAATGGGTTCGTGTCTCCTGTCTCTAGGACCTGTGTGTTTTTTGGGGTTTTTCCCCCTCTGCTCTTTTCTTTCTCCTCTGTGGCTGCACCTGACCGACCACCTCATAAAAACCACAAAATATGTAATCTTAATACCAAAACCTGATAAAGACACTATGAGGATGGAAAATTACAGGTAAATCTCATTCATGAACAATGACACAAAAATTCTAAAGAAAATATTGGGAAGTTGAATTCAGCAATATATAAAAAAGAATGACACATCATGTCCAAGTTGTGTTTATTATGATTTTAGTAATGCAAGCTAAGTTTAACTTTTTAAAATATCAATTAATGAATTCACCACATTAACAAACCAAACAAGAAAAATCATAGGTCATCTCCATAGCTGCAGGAAAAATATTTAATAAAAATTTGACGTAGGGGCGCCTGGGCGGCTCAGGCGTTAAACATCTGCCTTCAGCTCAGGTCATGATCCCAGGGTCCTGCTCGGCAGGAGGAGGCCTGCTTCTCCCTCTCCCTCTGCCGCTCCCCCTGCTTGTGTTCCTGCTCTTGCTAACTCTCTGTCAAATAAATTAATAAAATCTTTTTAAAAAATTGACGTATATTTATGATACAAAACTCTTAGCGAGGGCGCCTGGCTGACTCTTTAACTCAGGGTCGTGAGTTCAAGCTCTATGTTGGGGGTAGAGATTACTTTAAAAAAATAAACAAAACAAAACAAAACTCTTAGTGAACTAGGACTAAAAGGGGACTTTCTTAATATGACAAAGGATACTACAAAACACCAGTAGCAAACATCATGTAAATGGTGAAATGTTGAAAGCTTTTCCTTTGAGATCAGTGATTTATTGCTGTGTAGTAAATTACCTCAACACTTAGTGGATTAAAACAACAAATATATATTATCTCATGGATTCTGTGCATTAGGAATTTGGAAGTGGCTTAACTGAGTGGCTCTGGCTCAGGGTCTCACAGTCAAGAAGTGAGCTGGGGCTATAGTCATCTGAAGACTTGAGTGAGGTCAGAGGATCCCTTCAAGGCCACTCACATGACTGTTAGCAGGAGGCCACAGATCTTTACTTGTTGGCTGGAGTCCTCAGTTTCTCACCACGTGGACCTCTCCTCACAAGATGGTAGGTGGCTTCCGCTCGAACTAGTTTCCAAGAGAGGCAAATGTCCCCATGTCTTGTATGTCCTAGTCTCAGAAGTGACATACCCTTACTTATACCATGCTCTCAATTGGTCACACAAACAATATGAGAGGCACTACGCTAGGGTGTGAAGACCAGTAGGAGGTATTGACATTGAGGGCCATCTTGGAGGCAGGCTACCACAATCAGGAACAAGACAAGGTCAGGATGCCCTCTGTCTCCACTTCCCATCAACATTACTTGGAGGTCTATCCAGAGTAGTAAAAAAGAAAAAGAAAAGGCAAAATGTTTGGGGTACCTGGCTGACTCAGTCAGTACAGCATGCGACTCTTGATATCAGGGTCATGAGTTCAAGCCCCACATTGGGCATGGAGCCTACTTAAAAAAAAAAGGCAAAATGATTAGAATGAAGAAACAAAACTATTGGTATTTACAGAGAATGACTGTATGCATAGAAAATCCCAAAGACTCTACAGTTAAGACCCATCTTCCTCTCTCACAGCCAACCCCAGGATGCCCAAGTGTCAGCTCTCATCTTGCAGTTCTTCACAAGCCAGTTCCACTGAGAGCACGTTCCACTGAGGGGGAGATAGAGTTCCTCAGGGGATGGACAAGGTTGCTCTGAAAAAGTTGAAGCTAAGTCAAAAAAGACAGGAAAGGATAAGTCTTCAGATGAAAAAAAAGTTTTTTTTTTTAAGATTTTATTTATTTATTTGACAGAGAGATAGAGAGCACAAGCAAGGGGAGCGGCAGGCAGAGGGAGAGGGAGAAGCAGACTCTCTGCCGAGCAGGGAGCCTGATATGGGGCTCAATCCCAGGACCCTGGGATCATGACCTGAGCCGAAGGCAGACGCTTAACAGATTGAGCCACCCAGGTGCCCAAAAAAAGTCTTAACATAAAAAAAAGACAGTTAAATAAGAAAAAAAAAAGACAAAACAAAACAAAAACCAAGAATGGTATGTGAATATGTCAAAGGAAAGGAAGGAGGAGGGAAGGAAGACCCACTAGAGAATGGAGACACTGAAAATGAGGAGGTAGGTACGCAGGAGATAGGAAGCCAAATCTGGGACATTTTACATCACGGTTTTTGGTGGTCCTTGTATCTCCCTTCGAAATAGTTTAGAAACTACTTCGTAAATGCATATTTTTAGTAGCCCTAGAAATGAAATTTTAGGGTTTTTTTAGTAGCTAAAAATGAAATTTTCAAGGTGGAAATTCTACCTCACCTCATGATTTTTTACAAATCTAGGTAAATGTAAACTTGGTTTATTATGAGGCTATTGATTTGTTCTGTACTACCATAAATTAGGGTCATATTGAATTAGGGGAGACTTTTGCCTTTTCTGGATATTTTATATACACAGAATCAAACAATATGAAGTCTCCTGACTTCTTTCACCGAGCAGAATGGCTTTGAGGTTCATCCATACCATAGCATGTATCTGTATTTTGTTCCTTTTAATTGTAGTTCATTGTATGGACATACCACATTTGGTCTATCCATTCTCCAATTGATGGACACTTAGGATGTTTCCAATTTGGTTTCCATTTTGGTTATTATGAATAAGGATGCTAAGAACATTTATGTGCGGGGCACCAGATGGCTCAGTCAGTTAAGCGTCTGCCTTTGGCTCAGGTTATCATCCCATGATCCCAGGATCCTAGGATCGAGTACCACGTTGGGCTCCCTGCTCAGTGGGGAGCCTGCTTCTCCCTCTCTCTCTGCCTGCTGCTCCCCGTTTGTGCTCTCTCTCAAATAAATAAATAAAATGTTAAAAAAAAAAAAAAAGAACATTTATGTGCAAGGCCTTATCTGGATATGTTTTCATTTCTCTTGGGTAGATACCAAATAGAATTGCTGGATCATATGTTTAACCTTTTGAGAAACTGTCAGTTTTCCAAAGTGACTCTATCATTTTTTATTCCTGCCAGCAAAGTCTGAGGCTTCCCATTTCTTCACACCTTGCCAACATTTGTTATTGTCTGATTTTTTTATTATAGCCATTTTGGTGGGTTTGACAAGGTTTGCATGTGGTTTGGATTTGTATGTCCCTATCATTAATGATATTGAGTATCTCATCATATGCTTATCAGCAATTTTTATATCTTTTTAGGTGAAATGTCTATTCACATCTTTTGCCCTTTTGCCCATGTTTTGATTGGATTGTTTGTTTTCTTTTTATTGAGATGTAAGAGTTCTGATATTTTCTTCTGGATATACACCCATGTTGTTTTTCAGTAGAATTGTCTCTCCCCCTTTTTTTTTTGAGAGAGAGAGTGACAGAGAGAGCGAGCAGTGCAGGGGGAGGGGCAGAGGAGCAGCAGAGAGAGAATCCTAAGCAGGCTCCATGCCCAGCATGGAGCGCAATGTGGGGCTCGATCTCATGACCCTGAGATCATGACCTGAGCCGAAATCAAGATTTGTATGCTTAAATGACTAAGCCACCCAGGCGTCCCTTTTAGCCACTAAATTTTTTTTTATTTTATTTTTAAAGATTTTTTTTTTAAAGATTTTATTTATTTATTTGACAGAGAGAGATACAGCGAAAGAGGGAACACAAGCAGGGGGAGTGGGAGAGGGAGAAGCAGGCTTCCCGCCAAGCAGGGAGCCCGATGCGGGGCTCGATCCCAGGACTCTGGGATCATGACCTGAGCCGAAGGCAGACGCTTAACGACTGAGCCACCCAGGCGCCCCTATTTTTAAAGATTTTTTATTTATTTGACAGAGAGAGACACAGCGAGAGAGGAAACACAAGCAGGGGGAGTGGGAGAGGGAGAAGCAGGCTTCCCGCTGAGCAGGGAGCCCGATGTGGGGCTCGAACCCAGGACCCTGGGATCATGACCTGAGCTGAAGGCAGACACTTAACGAATGAGCCACCCAGGCGCCCCGCCACTCAACTTTTTTTTTTTAAGATTTTGTTTTTTTATTTGACAGAGAGAATGAGATAGAGAGAGACCATGAGAGGGGGGAGGGTCAGAGGGAGAAGCAGACTCCCAACTTGAGTGGGGAGCCCGATGTGGGACTCGATCCTGGGACTCCAGGATCATGACCTGAGCCGAAGGCAGTCGCTTAACCAACTGAGCCACCCAGATGCCCCTCAATTTTTTTTTAAAAGATTTTATTTATCTGACAGAGAGAGGGAGCACAAGAGGGGGAGCGGCAGGCGGAGGGAGAGGGAGAAGCAGGCTCCCCGCTGAGCAGAGAGCCTGATGCGGGGCTCGATCCCAGGACCCTGGGATCAATGACCCAAGGGGAAGGCAGACGCTTAATGGAGTGAGCCACCCAGGCGCCCCTAAAAAGTATTTTTTAAATTTATGTTAAGAGACACAGAGAGCACAGTGGGGAGGGGTAAAGGGAGAGGGAGACAGAGTCTTAAGCAGACTCTATGCTGAGCGTAGAGCCCGATGTGGGGCTTGATCTCACAATCCAGAAATCACAACCTGAGCTAAAACCAAGAGTCTGACGCTTAACCAACTGCACCACCCAGATGCCCCTCTAAATTTTTATTTAAATGTTAATATTATACACACCATCTACTCAATAAAAATTTCCAGGCTTTCATAGCACATTATCAAAGGTATTAGGAAAAACTAAACTACCACTGTCAAAGATGTGAAGGACAGCACATCATTCTGAGAGAGAGATCCAAGACGAGAGTATAGTTGTCTTTAAGAGACAAATTCTAGGGGCAACCAGCAGGGCCGGTTCCTTCTGGAGGCTTCAGGGAAGAATCTTTTGCTTGTTCCTTCCAGTTTCTGGTAGCTGCTCACATCACTCCAATCTCAGCTTCGATAGTCAAATGCCTTTTCCCCTTTTGATGTCATATCTCACCCTGCCTCCTTTTTAAAAAAAAAAATTTTTTTTTAAAGATTTTATTTATTTATTTGACAGAGAGAGACACAGGGAGAGAGGGAACACAAGCAGGGGGAGTGGGAGAGGGAGAAGCAGGCTCCCCGCAGAGCAGGGAGCCCGACGCGGGACTCGATCCCAGGACCCTGGGATCATGACCTGAGCTGAAGGCAGTCGCTTAACCAACTGAGCCACCCAGGCGCCCTAAAAAATTTTTTTAAAGATTTTATTTATTTGATAGAAAGTGAGAGAGCACAAGCAGGGGGAGCGGCGGGCAGAGTGAGAGGGAGAAGCAGACGCCCTGCCGAGCAGGGAGCCCGATGCGGGGCTGGATCCCAGGACACTGAGATCATGACCTGAGCCAAGGCAGATGCTTAACTGACTGAGCCACCCAGGCGCCCAACCCTGCCTCCTTCTTTTGAGGACCTTTGTGATTTACATTTAGGGTCTGTTCAGATAATCCAAGATAATCTCCCCATCTCAAAGTCCCTTTTGCCATGTAAAGGTAACACTCCCAGATTCCAGAAATTTGGACCTGGATATCTTTGGGGGCCATTTATCAGCCCACCACACTCTCCAATACAAATATAGTACAACGTGAGTCACAAATACAAGCCACACTTATAATTCCAAATATTTTCGTAGTCACATTAAAAAAAGTCAAACATGGAATACTACTCAGCCATCAAAAAATTGAAATCTTGCCATATGCAATGGTGTGGATGGAACTAGAGGGTATTATGCTAAGTGAAATAAGTCAATCAGAGAAAGACAGTTATATGATCTCACTCATGTGGAATTCAAGAAACAAAACAGAGGATCATAGGGGAAGGAAAGTAAAAATAAAACAAGACAAAATTAGAGAGGGAGACAAACCATAAGAGATTCTTACTCATAGGAAACAAACTGAGGGTTGCTGGAGGGGAGGGGGGTGGGGGATGTAGTAACTGGGTGATGGACATTAAGGAGGGCACGTGATGTTATATAAGACTGAGCACTGGGTGTTATGTAAGACTGACGAATCAATAAACTCCACCTCTGAAACCAACAACACATTATATGTTAATTAATTGAATTTAAATTTTAAAAATGAAAAAAAAAATTTAAAAAGTCAACCCAAAGAATACAAAAACACTAATTCAAAAAGATACATGTACTCCTATGTTTATTGCAGCATTATTTATAATAACCAAATTACGGAAGTAGCCCAAGGGTCCATCAATAGATGAATGAGGGGTGCCTGGGTGGTTCAGTCACTTACGCATCTGCCTTCAGCTCAGGTCATGATCCCAGGGGCCTGGGACTGAGCCCCACATCAGGCTCCCTGCTCAGTGGAGAGTCTGCTTCTCCCTTTCTCTCTCCCTCTGCCTCTCGCCCTGCTTGTGCTTGAGAACACTCTCTCTCTCAAATAAATAAATAAAATCTTTAAAAAAAAGAATATTCTATAAAAAATAAATGAATAAAGATACATGTGTGTGCCCACACACATTGGAATATTACTCAGCCATAAAAAAGAATGAAATCTTGCCATGTGCAACGACATGGATGGCTCTACAGAGTATAAAGCTAAGTGAAATAAATCAGTCAGTGATAGACAAATACCATGCAATTTCACTCTTATGTGTAATTTATGAAACAAATGAACAAAGAAAAAAGAGACAAACCAAAAAAGAGACTCTTTTTAAAAAAATTTTTATTACTTGCGGGGGGTGGAAAAGGAGAGAGAGGATCTTAAGCAGGCCCCAAGCTCAGCACAGAGCCCAATACAGGGCTCCATCTCATAACCCTGAGATCATGACCTGAGCCAAAATCAAGCACCAGACACTTAAGTTATTCCAATGACTTTCCAGTTTAGTAGCTGGCCGTGCTGTCCAACACAGTAGCCACCAGTCACTGTGGGTAGTGAGTACTTGAAATGTGGCGGGTTTCAATTGCCGTGTCCTGTAAGTGTAAAGAACACCAGATTTCAAAGACTCAGCATGAAAAAAGAATGCAAGGTATCTCAGGTATCTCATTAATAATTTTTGTATTGATTACATGTTGACATGATATTTTGGGTATATTGTGTTAAATGAAGTAGATTATTAAAATTATTTTCACCTGTCTCATTTGACTTTTTTTAATTCCAGTATAGTTAACATAAGTGTTATATTAGTTTCAGGTGTACAATTTGTGATTCAATAATTCTAGACATTACTCAGTGCTGATCATCATAAGTGTACTATTTTATCCATTCTCACCCACCTCCCCTCTGGGAACCATCAGTTTGTCCTTAACTATAGAGGGTGGTTTTTTGGCGGGGGTGCCTGGGTGGCTTAGTCATTCTTTTTTCCTTGCATTCTTTTTTCATGCTGAGGCTTTGAAATCTGGTGTTCTTTATACTTACAGGACACTGCAATTGAAACCCGCCACATTTCAAGTACTCACTACCCACAGTGACTGGTGGCTACTGTGTTGGACAGCACGGCCAGCTACTAAACTGGAAAGTCATTGGAATAACTATTCAGGAAAGGATTACAACATGGGCTTTATATTTTTAATACTTACATAAAATAATTGGTACAGACTATTCCTAACGTTTGATACTGATCATTAAACAACAGCCAAGACACTCCTGAAAAAGAACTAAGTAGGAGGAGACTTGCCTTATAGATAACAAAATTTGTTATAAAGCTACAGACTGGGAGCACCTGGGTGGCTCAATCATTAAGCGTCTGCCTTCGGCTCAGGGTCCTGGAATCGAGTCCCACATGGGACTCTGCGCTTAGTGGGGAGTCTGCCTCTCCTTCCCCCTCTGCTCCTCCCACCTGCTCATGCTCTCCCTCAAATAAATAAATAAAGTCTTAAAAAAAAAGAAAAGTTACAGACTGTGTGGGAACCTGGGGAGCTCAGTCGGTTAAGCGTCTGCCTTCGGCTCAGGTCATGATCCCGGGGTCCTGGGATCGAGCCCCGCATCGGGCTCCCTGCTCGGCGGTAAGCCAGCTTCTCCCCCTCCCTCTGCCACTCCCCTTGCTTGTGTTCCCTCTCTCGCTGTGTCTCTGTCAAATAAATAAATAAAATCTTTAAAAAAAGGGGTGCCTGAGTGGCTCAGTCGGTTAAGCGTCTGCCTTCGGCTCAGGTCATGATCCCAGGGTCCTGGGATCGAGCCCCACATCGGGCTCCCTGCTCTGTGGGAAGCCTGCTTCTTCCTCTCCCACTCCCCCTGCTTGTGTTCCCTCTCTCACTGTGTCTCTATCAAAAAAATAAATAAAATCTTAAAAAAAAAAAAATCTTAAAAAAAAAGTGGTTGAAAGTAATGTTAATAAGTGAGAATCATAAAAGTGTTGAATTCCCTAAATTTTTCAATCTTATCAGTCACTAAAATTACTGGTGTATTATTCTGTGCCAAATGTAGGTGCTGATTCAATGAGGGAGACTTGTTTTAATATTATACTGGCATTCTTTTTAACATACAGTCAGTATTAGATGAGCAGATTGAGAGTTCCCAAGGTTTTTTTTTTAAAGATTTTATTTATTTATTTGACAGAGACACAGCGAGAGAGGGAACACAAGCAGGGGGAGTGGGAGAGGGAGAAGCAGGCTTCCCGATGAGCAGGGAGCCCAACGTGGGGCTCAATCCCAGAACCCTGGGATCATGACCTGAGCGGAAGGCAGACGCTTAACAACTGAGCCACCCAGGCGCCCTAGTTCCCAAGGTTTTTAATAAGTTCAGTAGATAGGTCTATCTCAGCCTGTAACACTATTGCTATAAAATAAAAGGGTCCGGAAGTATGTCTGTTTCTCTTCCTGAGTATAATTGAGTCTGGATATTTTCTTCTTCTTCTTCCTTTTTTTTAAAAAGGATTTTATTTATTTATTTGACAGAGAGAGACACAGCAAGAGAGGGAACACAAGCAGGGGGAGTGGGAGAGGGAGAAGCAGACTCCCCACTGAGCAGGGAGCCCCATGCGGGGCTCGATCCCAGGACCGTAGTAGGCTCATGAACTGAGCCGAAGGCAGACGCTTAACAACTGAGCCACCCAGGTGTCCCAATTACATTCGATTTAAAAACATCTTTTCATCAAAGACACTGTTAATAGAATGAATAGGCACACTATTTCCAATATATTACCTACCAAAGAGTTCATACCTGGAAGAACTACAAATCAATATGGAAAAGTCTAGTAGAAAAATATGCAAGAGACTTGAGTAGACATCTCACAGAGGATATCCAAATGGCCAATCAACATATAAAAAGTGTTCGACCTCTTTTATAGACATGGAAATGCAAATTAAACTCAACACAAACAAACTCACCAGAATAGCTAAACAGACAACCTTAAGAGTTGGTAAGAATGTGTAACAAGAACTCTCAAACCCTGTGGATAGGAGTAAAAATTAGTACAACCACTTTGGCAATATCTACTCAGACTGAAGAGACTCTGACCCAGACATTCAACTCCTAGCTGCCCTGTATACCCAACAAAAATGCATGCAATTTTTTTTTGATGTTAGCATATTTGCTAACATAGCCTAAAATTGGAAACAAGCCAAATATCCATCAACAGGAGAATGGATAAATTGTGGTTTATTTCTAAAATGGAATTCTATATGAAAATGAATGAACTACGGTATATGGAATAACATGAATGCATGCTTAAAAAGCCAGACATACAAAAAATATGTTGTAATTCCACTTATAAAGTTCAAAAATAGGTAAAATTAAGCGACTGTGCATTCTTCACAATAGCATCCTGAAGGTCAATCAACAGATGAATGGATAAACAAAATGTGGTATATCCATACAATAGAATATTATTCAGCCATAAAAAGGAATGAAGCTCTGATACATGCTACAACATGGATGAACCTTGAAAACATATGCTAAAAGAAATAAGCAAAACACAGAAGTACTTCCAATTACTGAAGTACTTACATGAAGTTCCTAAAGTAAGCAAAGTCATAGAGACAGAAAGTGGATGACAGGTTACCAGGGGCTGGGAGGAGGTGGGCAATAAAGCTTTTTTAAAAAAACCTAAATGGTTGCTACATTTTTGGTGACCACAGCACAATGCATAAACTTGTCAAATCACCATGCTGTACATCTGAAACTAATGTTAACATTGTGTGTCAGCTGTACTAAAAAATAATTTTTCTTAACACCAAATGATTGTTTTAAAAAAAAACAACAAAAAACCAAAGGGGTGCCTCGGTGGCTCAGTCAGTTAAGCATGCACCTTCAGCTCAGGTCATGATCCTGGGGTCCTGGGATGGAGCCACACATTGGGCTCCCTGCTCAGCGGGGAGCCTGCTTCTCCGTCTGCCACTCCCCCAGCTTGTGTTCTCTCTCTGTCAAATAAATAAAATCTTAAAAAAAGAAAAAAAACAACCACCAAAAAACCCTAAATGTTTTTAGGATTCGTATTTTTTTTTTTTTAAGATTTTTATTTATTTATTTGACAGAGAGAGAGACAGCGAGAGAAGGAACACAAGCAGGGGCAGAGGGAGAGGGAGAAGCAGGCCTCCTGCTGAGCAGGGAGCCCGATATGGGGCTCAATCTCAGGACCCTGGGATCATGACCTGAGCCGAAGGCAGACGCTTAACCGACTGAGCCACCCAGGCACCCCTTTAGGATTCATATTTAGGTGGTAAAAATATAAAGAAAAAGCAAGTAAATGATTACAATAAATGTCATCACAGGAGGAGAGTGGTTCCTTTACAGGGGTGAGGAGTCTGAACAGAAAGCAGCATTCTGGAGGGCTTTTGGGTGCTGGCAGTGTCCATTTGCTTGACTTAGGTGGTTGTTGCAAGGAGTTTCACTTTATATCCATTGAACTATACATTTATTTCTAGTATAATTTTTAAATGTGTTATTTTACACGTTTTTTTAATTTAAAATTCATCAAGAGGATTGGAAGAGGATTGGAGGATTGGAAGAGGATGGCTTGTTGAGTACGCAAGAGGTGTCTGCCACAAGGGTACAGAGCTTACCCGTCTTATAGAGAGGGGAAGAGAGTTCTGTTCAGAGGACAGCATGTGAAAGCCCCCAAGTACAAAAGAATGTGGTAAGCCTGAGGAAGTGAAAGGTAACAAGCTGAGTTCTGAGGGGGCCTAGAGAACAAGAGGGAAGAGGTATGCGTGATGAAGTCTGAGGACTGCAGAAGCCAGACGGTGGAAGGTTGGGCAGCCAAATGGGAGTGTGTCAGACACTGTCATAAGGGAACAGTGGGATATAAGTGAGGCATATATATATATATATATATATATATATATATTAGATTTTAGAGTGAAAGAGAGAGAAAGAGAGAGACAGGGGGAAGGGGCAGAGGGAGCATGAGAGAATCTGAAGCAGGCTTCACACCCAGTGGGGAGCCCTATGTAGATCTTGATCCCAGGACCCTGAGATCATGACCTGAGCCGTTATCAAGTCAGACACTTAACCGACTGAGCCACCTGGCGCCCTATCACTGAGGTATTTTAAAGCAGTGGCCTGATCCCACCAGTTAGGTCATTCTGCCTGGACTGTGGAGAATGGATTGGACAGTACCAGGAGACCAGTTAGGAAGCCATTTCAATAATTGTGAGGGTTGGTGGAAGCTTGGACTAGGATGGAGGCACTGGAGAGGTGAGGAATATTGTGTCCTTATGCCTTGTGTTCATTTCACACCTCTGTTCAACTATATGAGTACTATCTTCCATTTTTTTTATGAAGTTAAAAATATCTTAATGTTATACTGTATATCCTATGACATACCGTACCCTACCATATAAACTTGTACATACATTGTGGGTACATAGTTATGCACACAAGACTATGGCCACTATATTTTCTGAGTGATTTAAGGGATTCCAAAGATTATGCTGACTATGCAACTTTTGCTTTTTGTACTGACTTTAGAACCTAACCTTGATGTAAAGTACAACTCCACTGTTGATGGATTTAAGAGATATTTAGGAGATTTGGTGACTGACTGGAATAGAAGGAAGAAGGAGAGCGATTAATTGAAGAATGATATTCCCAGATCTCTTGCCTAAACAACTGAGTAGATGGTGGTTCTGCTTATTGAGATGGGCCCACTGGGGCAGGAACAGTTGGAGGGTAGAGATGATCGCTTATTTTTCTCAATATTTTATGAAAAATTTCAAAAATGCAGAAAAGTTGACATACTGTATAGTGAACATCCATATACCTACCACCTAGGTTCTACAACTCACTTACTGTTATATCTTCTTTTTCATATCTTCCCACATACCCAGAGGAGTTCATTTTTGAATAACTGAATTTATGGTATCTAAGCGATTTCCAAGTGTCATATTTAGTAGGCTACTGGTTCAGAGTACAGGAGCACATTTAAAGAACAGGCTGCCGGGGGCACCTGGGTGGCTCAGTTGGTTAGGCAACTGCCTTCAGCTCAGGTCATGGTCCCGTAGTTCCCGGATTGAGTCCCAAATCAGGATTCCCTGCTCAGCAGGGAGCCTGCTTCTCCCTCTAACCCTTTCCCTCTCGTGCTATCTCTCTCAAATAAATAAAATCTTAAAAAAAAAAAAAAAAAAAAGAGCAGGCTGCGGGATGCCTGGATGGCTCAGTCAGTTAAGCATCTGCCTTCGGCTCAGGTCATGATCCCAGGGTCCTGGGATCGAGTCCCACAACGGGCTCCTTCTCCCTCTGCCTGCTGCTCCCCCTGCTTGTGCGTGCTCTCTCTCTGGCAAATAAATAAATAAAATCTTTTTTTTTTTTAATATTTTATTTATTTGTCAGAGAGAGCACAAGCAGGGGGAGTGGCGGGCAGAGGAAGAGGGAGAAGCAGGCTTCCCACTGAGCAAGGAGCCTGATGCGGGATTCTCTATATTCCTTCTGAAGGTGCTTTCACTAAGAACATTGACTACTGAAGACTCCAAAACTGAACTCATTATCATCCTCCTGTAAAACCTGCTCCTCCTTCTGTACATTCTACCTTACAGGCACCCAAACCTCAAATTTGGGAGTCATCCTAAGATATCTCAGGCAGCAAGCAGGGTCTGTCAATCCCATCTCTTAAATATCTTTTTTTTTTTTTAAGATTTTATTTATTTATTTGACAGAGAGAGCACAAGCAGGTAGAGTAGCAGGCAGAGGGAGAGGGAGAAGCAGGCTCCCTGCTGAGCAAGGAGCCCGATGCAGAGCTTGATCCCAGGACGCTGGGATCATGACCTGAGCCAAAAGCAACCGCTTAACCAACTGAGCCATCCAGGTGCCCCTCTTAAATATCTTTAAAAGATATTCTCTCCGTCTTCATCCCCTGTACCATTAAAGTTCTGGATCTCAAAATTTCTCAAAATTTTATTGCTATCAAAGAACTACAATTTCAACCTCTGAACTGGTCCCCCTCTCTATTCTTTCTCTGGTTTATCTATTCATGTCCACCTGTCTATCCATCTAATTTACTTCTTTAAAAAAGTCTGTTCACTGGGGCACCTGGGTGGCTCAGCTGATTGACAACCCGACTCCTGATTTCAGCTCAGGTGCTGATCTCAGGGTTGTGAGTTCAAGCCTCGCACTGGGCTCTAAGCTGGGTGTGGCGCCTATTTAAAAAAAAAAAAAAGTCTGTCACATCACTTTTCATTTACAATCTTTTTTTTAAATTTAAATTCAATTAGCCAACTTACAGTGCATCATTAGTTTCATTTACAATCTTTTACAGGTGCTTACATCCAGGTTAGTATGACTTCCATGGTCCTTCAAGATATGCTAGAAAGCATGACTAAGCCCAAATTTACAACCTCATGCCTAGTTACTCACCCACACCATTTTTACTACTTACTGGCGCTTCAAATACACCAACCACACTTTTTGCTTTATTGCCTCCTTAACGAAGACCTCCCTGAAAGCCAGGCTAGGTGGCTCCCACAGAATCCTGAGGATATCTATCATTAGATATACAAGCCTCCACAAAGATAAAAATCCTTGAGGGCGGTACTTTAGTCTTCTTTATGGCCAGAATACTTAGACTAAATACCTAAGAATACTCTGCCTAACACTAAACAGACATTCTGTTTACTTTAGGGGAACTCTGTATACATCCAGTACTTTGTACACTCTCCCTTTCCGTTCTTGCAAAATCCTACTCAAGCTTGAATTCCTTCCTGAAGCTTCCCCGGGTCCCTCCAAGTAGTTAGGGGCTCTGATTCCTTTATTCACTGCCCCTGAGCTTAATAAATTATATCTTAATATTTTATCTATACAACTAACTGCCGTAATGTTAACACTTTCCCCTTTTCTTGGTAACTAACAGCAATCCTATCGATGCTTCTGGGCTCAATCCACAGCCAACTACCCTGATTCCTAGAGAGAATTACTTCTTTTAACTCTCAGCTCACGATGCTTACAGTCTATTTAGCACCTGAGAGTCTTTCATTATCGCTGCTTACTACCGCTGTCCCGGTCCCCTCCCGGTCCATTCCTTAGACGGTAACCTTCTAGGGGCTGGGAGGGCAGTCCTACCTTTCTGACTCCCCCACCAGCACTTGGAGGCGCTGCGCTTTGCAAATGCAGCCCTAAAGCATCTCCGGGAAGCTCCTGAAGGGACAGAGCCCTTTAGAGATTTCCCTGCCGGCGGCTCCGCCTTCTGCCCGCGAGCTCAAGTCCAACCCCGGGCACCGTGGCACGCGTACGGGAGGGGTGAAGGGAAGAGCGGGCCTCGCCTCTCCCTGCCTAGTCCCGGAGTCCCAGCGTCTGTCGGAGGATCGCGAGACCGCCGCCGGAGGCCTGCGCAGGCGCGGTGACGCTCTCCGAGCATGTGACCCAAGCGCGAGGCCGCAGTGGCCGGCGCGGGGGCGGGACACACGCGGCTTTCATTCGCTCATTGAACCCCGTGCTGATGGACAGGCGAAGGAGCGGCTAAGACGCAGCTTGTTTAGAAACAGCCGTCCGGCTAAGTATGAATAAGTAGATAAATAATAGGCTAGGGAGAAGGGAGTGGCAGGTGTCTGGGAGCTGCCTTTCAACTTGGTCCTAGGTGGGTCGGGGCGGCGGTCCTTGCCTCACCCTCCTCCGCCTGGGGCCTGGGAAATCCCGCTTTCTGGAGACTTGTCCTGGCGGCAGAATCACAGAGGACTTGTCCTCACGAGTCTTCATTTCGATTCATTCGGCTCCGGTTTCTTGGGGGCAGCCTACAAGGGCTGAGGAGCCTTGCCATCCTGTGGTCCAGCCGCCTCTCCTCAGGCATGGGCGCGATACTCTTCAAACTGGACTTCCAGGTTCCTGCTTCTCTGTCTACTAGAGGTTGGAAAAGGCGAATCTGAACACCACCTCTGCTTGAGGCCGCCAGTGCCTTCGTGGGCAGAGGCGCCAGGATCCACTTTAAACCCTTGCGGATGAGGCATTCGTGGGGACCTCTTGCTTACCATTCCGGCCACATCTCCGAAGGAGACCACTAAAGCCTCAGGCCCTCCCAGCCGTTGTGCTTCTCTGCCAGTTAGAACCCTCCTTCTGCCTGGGCTGTACCTGCCCGTTGCACCTTCTACTTCTCCTGGAGAAGCTCTGACCTCAACCCCAAAGAGGCTTTCCCAGTGTACTCATATTGCCCTCAGCCCTACTCCCACTTCAGATTGTCTTATCTGGTACCCAGAGAATACTGGCAAGCTGGCAGCCCCATGCAACACCACTTATCACACCTGCTAGGCTTCTGGGATATGACCAACTTGACAGAAGGGGGCTGCATGTTTTCTGGATGTGTATCCCCTGGCCTAGCATAGTGCACATTGTAACTGTTCAGTAAATGGGTATTGAATGAATCAAGGTGTGGACTCCAAGGATCAAAAGTGAAAAATTTAAAAATGTCAGGCTAGGGAGTGCCTGGGTGGCTCAGTCAGTTAAGCGTGGGACTCTTGATTTCAGCTAAGGTAATGATCTCCGGGTTGTGAGATTGAGCCCCGCATCAGGTTCCACCCTCAGTGAGTGCGGAGTCTGCTTAAGATTCTCTCTCTCCCAGGTGCCTGGGTGGCTCAGTCGTTAAGCATCTGCCTTCGGCTCCGGTCATGACCCCAGGGTCCTGGGATCCAGCCCCACATCAGGCTCCCTGCTCAGCGGGAAGCCTGCTTCTCTCTCTCCCACTCCCCCTGCTTGTGTTCCCTCTCTCGCTGTGTCTCTCTCTGTCAAATACATAAATAAAATCATAAAAAAAAAAAAGATTCTCTCTCTCTCTCTCTGCCCCCCCCAATAGAATTAAACTAAATTAAAAGATTAGGCTGGGCTGTGGTACTTTTGGGGCTCACCAAAGACATTAAATCATATTTTTTTCCCCTTTAAATGATGATAGCTAGCTAACAAAGTGACACTCCTTTTCAAATACGTGAATAAATTCAAGATGACAAATAGTGAAGTTAAGCCATTTAGTTATGGTACCATCATAGCCTGTGGAATAGTTCTGTTCAGTCAGTAGGAACAGGGCAGTGGGCCTCAGGGGCCAGTCCCTCAAGAAAATCCAAGCAGGCTTAGGAGGGTGTGTTTGTATGTGAGATGTTAAAGACAATAAGGATGCCAAATCCAAGAGGTGTTTACTGTAATGAGTGTTCAAGGAGGGTGGGGTTCCCCCAATCTGATCCTCCAAGGCTCTGGGGTGACTCACTCTTCCTTGGGCTCAGGGGTGGGTCTGGTATTTCTTCCCCAAGTTGGCCCTTCTCTCCCTGGCCCTTGTCATCCCCATCATCTCCAGCCACTATAGCCACATTCTTCAGATAGTAAGTGTTGAAGCAGTTGGTCTGCTCATCTCCAGGATTCAGGTTACAGCAGAGGGCAGAGTCTCGCCAGAAGTTACGTCGGGGACCACACAGGTCCTCAATGAAGGCCGATTTCTGAAGGAGAAAAGTAAAGCAGAGATGATGGGGAGGGGGGTGTCTGAGGTCAAGCATCAATACTTGGGTGTTCAAAGTCCCTCTTCCCTCAGCTTCTAGTGCTGTCTCCCTGGGACCCAGAGAGAGTTCCAGGCTGCCTTGCACAGCTAGATTCCTTGTGACAGACATATGTGCACATCTGGAAATGACTGAAGCTTGAGGCCCAGAAAAGGCATAATAACTTAGAGGTGGGGGAGCAGATCAGGTAAGGAATGAAGACTTCGGGAATCAAGAAAGATCTTTCCCACTAGTCCCCTTTATTTCTGTGGGTTGGTCTGAGATACTAAAGAGAAGGGGTAGCCCGCAGTTCTAGCCCTCTCTCCCCCCTCCCCTGCCTTTCTTTGGAGACTACGACCTCCTGCTGCCCCCGCTCACCTCCTCCTCAGCACAGCAGGTCTGCTCTGGAAATGGCAGGTCACAGCAGTGGGCAGTCATGTTCTGGATCAGCCCAGGAATCTGTTTACTATGTTGGGGGGAAAGGGGAAGGGGTCAGGGTCTTTAGGCATCCCTAGGCATCAAAATGGTGCTTGGAGACCATGGTTTTGCTCTTACCAAGAGTGCCTCAGAGGGTGCCCCAGAAGGGAGGTTTTGGGGAAGGGAAGAGAGTTGGGGAAGAATGGGGCAAGACTCACTGCTTGCTGAGAACTCTTCCATTTCCACAGAGATGGCCCATGAGGTTGGGGGTAACTCGGCTGAGGTCAAGGGTCAAGATGTCCCGGTCATAGTTAGGGTAGGGAGCCCGACGGGCAAAGCACTCATCGCGGGCAGGGCTGGGAGGGTAGTGGCAGCACAAGTGCTGGTGGGTCTTGACAGACTGTTCCCGATCACAGTATCCATCAAGGGCATCCTCCCACTGTGGGCCAGAGAAAGGGAAGTCAGAAGCCTGGACACTTGGCCCCTTCTCTTCTGACCCTCTGCTTCCCTTACTGCCCTATGCTATGAAATGAGGGACCCGGCCACAGATGCTGAAAGGGAAGGGCAAGGAACCAGAGGACAAGGATGGGCAGCTGTGGATGTATGGTGCTGGGGAGGTGGAAGGATGGAAGCACCAATGAGGCTTGGAGCTGGCCACAGGACATGAGCTGGAATGGCAGACGAGGGGGTCAGACAAGGCCAGAGCTGCACGGATGGATGGCACATGGGTGCATGTGTGGGATCATGGGTGGACGAGGCCAGGAGTGCAGGATGGAGGCTCAAGATGAACAGACTCAAATGACGAATACAGTGGATGGACGGACACTTGCAAGCAGATGAACGGGCAGACGTGCTCACACTGGGGAGGTGCATGGATGAATGGATGAGCAGGATGAGAGGTCGGAGACAGGCGGGCAGGCAGACAGGCTCTTGACCGGGACGCCCACTTACGGCCTTCCGTGTACAGGTGTGGTTGTTCCCCTGCCGGCAGCAGTGCTGGAACTCCCCCTCTAGCCGGGTCAATGTCTGCAGCTGTCTTTGGACGGGGTCAGTAGCTGGGAGGTTGCGTGGCACAGAACGGAAGCGTCTTAGATGGCAGATGTTCTTGACATTGTCCAGTGTGGGTACCCCAGGGGGGAAAGGCAGCTCGGGGCCTGAGGATATACCAGGCTGGTGGCTGGGGCAGGCCCAGAGCTGGTAGTGTGGCCGGGGAGCTTCCTCCTGGAAGCAGGAGAATCGAGCCTCCCCCTGCTGTTTGCAGCACCGGTGGGGTCGGGTCTTGACCGAGAACTCGGCCTCACAGAATCGGGTCATTGCGTCCTCCCACTAGAGCAAGAGGGATCAATCAGCCCAGCAGCCCATTGTCCACATTCCCGTCTTCCTCCCAGGCTCCAGAAAAGGACCCTGGGCAGGAGATAAGAAAGAAGTAGAGGCTGTCCTCTGCCCTCCCAGCATACTGGGGAGGCCCAAGGTAGGGCCAAGAAAAAGGTCCTGAGTTTCCTACATACTCAGGCCTAGAAGTCCTTCAAACACACACATACTGTCTGGAGGTTAAAGGACACCCCTGGCATCAAGAGCTCAACCCTTACCACGAGTTGTGCACAGTCCAAGCGGTTTATGTGGTTGTGACAGCGGCAGCAGCGGGAATATCCAGTCTCCAGCAAATTGAGGATCTCACCCTGGCGAGTAAGGTGGGAGAAGCCAGACTGCGGCAGGTTCCAAGGACCATACACCACATGCTGACGATTAGGAAGGCAGATCTGGTCCAAATTGTCTGGAGAAGGCCGCCCAGGGGGAAAGCCATCAAGCCGATGGCCCCAGGCCCCTCGGGATTTGCCCTGTTGGCAGTGCAGGGCTGGATTCCAAGACTCAGGCTCAGGGGGGCTACGGTCCATGAAAGGAGCTGGCTTTTCTAGAATGGAGAAAACATAATGGGAAGGGGAATGAGTAGAGGGACAGAGAAAGTCTGGATGAGCTGGGAGGATTGAAAGAACTTGGGGTGGAGGAGAAAGGGTTGGGAGGATATGGGGGGAAAGAGATTGAAATGAACTTGTGGCTTTTACCTTCAGAATGACCGATGGAAAGGAAAGAGAACGGGGGTATGAAAGGTGTCCCCTTATAGCCCCCACAAATCAGGAGTGGTCCCTGTGCTGCTTCCCAAGGCTCAGGCTCCTTGCCTCCCTCCCCAGGGTCCTAAGCACTAAAGCAGAGGGATGGACAGACCAGAGCTGTCACTCACCCTCTCTCTGTTTAGATGGGAAGGTCATTTCCTCCTGATGTAGGAAAGGTGGGTCTACTGGGATAGAAGAAGTATAAGCAGAAGCCATGTTGGGATGGGCTAGAAGAGGGGGGACCTGGCCAGCTGCCACTCATAAGGAGGAAGTAAGTATAGAAGCAAGTGAAAATAAATGCTACTTTTTTGCCACTTAATCTCATAACTTTATAAAATAGGTCTTATTTCCCCCCCCCTTTTTTTTAAAGATTTATTATTTATTTGAGAGAGAGAGAATGAGAGAGAGCAAGCACATGAGAGGGGGGGAGGGTCAGAAGGAGAAGCAGACTCCCCGCCGAGCAGGGAGCCCGACGCAGGACTCGTTCCAGGGACTCCAGGATCATGACCTGAGCCGAAGGCAGCCGCCCAACCAACTGAGCCACCCAGGCGCCCATTATTTCCCCATTTTTATAGATGAGGAAACTAAGGCTTGGGGAGACAACTTACCCAAAGTTACACAGCTAGCGAATGGCAGAGCCCCCAAAGCCCATGGGTAGGCAGGAGGAGGGTAACGAGGAGAGGGAGTCACTTACTTTCTTTCTGTTCAACAGGGACCTGGGGAGGGGGCAGCTCTTCTTGGAGGGGGATGGCTTCCTGAGGGAGAGAGGGATCCACTACAAGAGAGGAGTGAGGGCACAAAGAAGCAAGGATCAGACTGATGTCAGCAAGACTGTAGTGGTCTGGGGGTGAAGAAATGGGCAAGCACTCACCTTTCTTTCCCACAGGGAGTTGGGGAGGGGGCAACTCCTCTTGGGCAGGGATGGCTTCCCAAGAAGGAGGGGGCTGCACTAGAGAAGGGGGAGTATGTGAGTAGACCACCCCTTCTCCCAGCCAGGGCAAGGAGTTGGCAGGGCCTTCTCACCCCTCCCCATCTAAAGAACGGGAAGTAAGCCAGACTAGAAACCTGGAGGGCTGAGAAGGGTGCATGGTGGACTTACCTTCACTCTGTCCTTCAAAGTGAGAGCCATGCTGAAGGGTGTCAGGGTGATCCACAGGGAAGTCTCGGGTCTGGGGTGGGGAGGGGGGTGCTGCATAGCCAACTAGAGGTAAGAGGGGAGATGGTCAGAGCTGACAGTTTTTTTTCTGGCCCCCCCCATCCCATGCTGCTCCCCCAAACTCTTACCTTCTTGAGTGTGGTAGGTGAGGGGCTCTGGCCCCAGCTCCCTCTGCCCTGGAGCCTTGGAGCCTGGAACATGAAAGGTGAGTCAGGGGTGGGTTGAGGAGCCCTTTCTTGGCCCTAAGCACAGGATGTGGGGGCAGTAGATATCAAGGGTATAGGCAAGATGACCAAGACACCAGAAGCCCTTCTGTATTGCTCCTGTCCCATGTCCCCTAATGAATCCACCCCCTCCCCCAAACACACCTAGACGTGGCCAGTTGGGTTCTGAGAAAGCTATGATATTCTGACAGGCTCACTTCTACCAGGCTCAAAGCCTTGGGTCTCCTGAGTCCAGGCCTGAAGGGAATGTGACATATGGGGCTGAGGGTAGGAGTGGGGTGGTGGAGGCCCTAATCTCCTGTCAGTGTCTCTCCCTCAGGGCTTCTGGTCTCTTCTTCTCAGCCTCTGAGCTACGATGCGTCTCTAGTTTTCCAGAGGAGCAAGTCTGGACTTTGAACTGGTTAGGGCTTCATCTGCTCACCTCCTCTAGGCTGTTTAAGATTTTTTTTTTTTTTTTTCTTATTTGACAGAGAGAGAGACAGTGAGAGAGGGAACACAAGCAGAGGGAGTGGGAGAGGGAGAAGCAGGCTTCCCGCAGAGCAGGGAGCCTGATGTGGGGCTCGATCCCAGGACCCTGGGACCATGACCCGAGCTGAAGGCAGACGCTTAACGACTGAGCCACGCAGGCGCCCCTCCTCTAGGCTGTTTAAACATCTGTGGGCCTTCTAATAAGAAGCCCACCTCGAACTTTAAGTGCCTCCCCTTCAGCTGGTCCCAGATCCTCCTTAGCTTAGGTCTCAATTTAGGACCTGGGGACTGGGATGATTCAGGACTCCTGAGGCAAATCGCCCCACAGCCACAGGGAAAGGAATCGCCTATAGCTGATCTGCCTAGGAGGGACAATGAGACAGGCCTTACAGAGACCAGATCTCAACAGTATCCCTTGGTAGCATTTTGTCCAGCATCCAGCAGATGATGTGTGTGTGCTAGATAGAGTGACTGTGTCTGGTACCCTGGGGATGGACACCCTCTCAACTCTTCTAACAGGGCAAGGAGTCAGTCAAGGCTCTCTGGGTCAACAAACCAGTTTTGAGCAGCCTGGGGGCCCCATTCTTTCTCTCTCCCCTGCTTGATAGGCCCCATATATACATCTTCCTGAGGCAGAACCCCCTCACTCTGGTAATCCACCCACTGAAGAGTTGTCCATTTGACTCCCAATTTTATGTCTCCTGGCAGCAATCTCTAGGAACCCCTCTCCTCCCGTACACCTGCTCCCCTCCCTGTTTAAAGGCTCCAGTGCCCAGGCCCACCTTCAGTCTGCTCAGAAATGCAAGGCCAGGGATACAATCACCCTGCTGGTGATGAGCCATTTAGAGGATGGCTGGACCCCGGCCCCAGGCCCACACTGGTCAGGGCCTCTTCCCAAGCGCTGGCTCCAACCCCAACTCACCTCCCTCAGAAGCTACAGAAGTAACAGCCAGACAGGCCAAGACCAAGGCTGCTCTGGACATGGTCCCCATTCTGGGGCAAAGACTGGTCATGGCACCAGAAGGTGGATCGTCTCAGGCAGATCTGGATTTGAAGGGCTGGGCTGCTGGGAGCCTGCTTCTCCGGTTGCTGTTACGGCTGTTGTGAACCTCAGGGCTGGTTCCTTCTCCTTTTATACAGCTATCTGGGGATAACTCCCTCCCATCTATTTCCTGCCATGACTCAGTCCCAGCTGCTCCTCCTCTGGCAGTCACTCCTCCCAAATTCACCCTGAAGTCTCCTAAGAGGACTGAAGAGAACAGGGCTGAGAGGAGGATAGCATTCTTATGATCCCCAGAGAAATGGATTCTGAGACTCATGGAGTAAGAGATGTTGAGACCTGGGGCGCCTGGGTGGCTCAGTCGGTTAAGCATCTGCCTTTGGCTCAGGTCATGATCCTGGGGTCCCGGGATCGAGCCCAGCATCGGGCTTCCTGCTTGGTGGGAAGCCTGCTTCTCCCTCTGCCCCCCCCCCCCCCGCTCGTGCTCTCTCTCTCAAGTAAATAGAATCTTAAAAAAAAGAGAGAGATGTTGTTTATGCCTCGGTTCCTCTGTCTTCATGCTGCCTACCGTGGAGAGGTACAGCCTCCTGAATTGGGGTTGGGGAAACAGGGCACTAAAGAGTCCAGGATGGGGGACAGGACAGCTACCCCAGGAGCTCCCCTACCAGTGAGAGGCCAGGGCTGCCCCCTTTCTGTTTCTCCAGTACCCCGGGACAAAAGAGACGGAGACAGAGTCAAACTCGCTTTTATCCCCTGCTCAGGAGTCACAGATGAAGATGAAGACACATACCCGAGAGCTTCAAGTTTATTCTTTATACTTTCACTCTCCTCACATCTAAACAGCTACAGCTTCCCCCAGATCAAGTGTCTTTCCAGGAGAGCAAACTCATGCCTCCACATGAATTCTGAAGGGTCTGGGGGCCTCCAGACTCTGGCAGTTAGGTCAAGGTCTCCCACGTGAAGGAAGGCTCGCGGCTCCTGCCACATCTGTACACAAAAGCTCAGAACACTTCCTCAGCATCTGGGACCCTGGTGTTCTGGAGCTCCAGCAGCCGTTGCACAGCCTCAGTCAAGTCCCGCTCCCCGAGTCGGCGGTTATCTCGAGTCCGAATGTTCACTGTTCTCTTACTCTGCTCTTTCTGGCCAACCACTGCAGGAAGAGAGGAGGTTTGGGACTGTTAGGGCACATTTATTCCACATGGAATATGCAAAAATTCAAGAGACCTAAGTCTTTAGGAAGGGTGAGAGCACAGCCCAGATATAGTTCAGGAAAAGGGTATATTTAGCTGCCTCTTGCTCTCCAGTTCCCTGATCATCCTGATGAGATCAGGAAATGTTCCAGACATGCTCTCCATGCCTTATCACTTCCAGTCAGGAGCCTAAGGGTCGGCGATAGTAGGGCCAGCCAGAGAGAGACAAACAGACTAAGAAGCAGACCCAGAGAGAAACTGTGTGTGTGTGTGGACATTAGAGAGAGGGGAGGGTGGCAAGAATACAAGACCCATGGGGCAACTTACTCTAAATGCCAATGGGTGCGTGGGTGTATAAAACGAGAGAACTGAGTAATCTGACAAGAGGAGTTTCTGTTCCCTGTCTTCAAGACAGAGCTCTGAGTGGAGAAATGAAAAAAGGAACAAGGTGGCCTGACTCTTCTTAAGGTCTTTCTGATCATCCCTTAGGGCTGACTCCATCTGGGTCCAGAATAAACAAAGCTAACTAATTAGCACCTTATTAATCCTTCCTGTCCCTTTCTCTCTAAAGCTCATTTGGTTAATTAACCTAATAGACACCAAGAGCTTGGATGAGGGTCAGAAGAAAACTGTTTTCCTGAAGCCATAAAACTCCTAATAGAAAACATAGGTGGTATTATCTTGGACATTGGCTTTAGCAACTTTATTCTGGATATGTCTTCTCAGGCAAGGGAAACAAAAGCAAAAATAAATTACTGGGACCACATCAAACTAAAAAGCTTTTGCATAGCGAAGCAAACTGTCAACACAATGAAAAGGCAACCTACTGAATGGAAGAAGATATTCATAAATGATATATCTGGTAAGGTGTTAATATCCAAAACATATAAAGAACTCATACAACTCAACACCAAAAAAACCCACAAAAAAAACCAAAAAAACCCACAACCCACCAAAAAAACAAATAGTCATATTTGAAACTAGGCAAAGGGCCTAAACAGACATTTTTCCAAAGATGACATACAGATGGCCACCAGGCACATAAAAAGATGCTTAACAACACTAATTGTCAGGGAAATGCAAATCAAAACCACAATGAGATTATCATCTCACAACAGTCAGAATGGATAGTATCAAGACAAGAAATAACAAGGATTGGCAAGGGGAGAAAAAGGGACCTTGTTCACTGTTGGTGGGAATGCAAGCTGGTACAGCCACTGTAGAAAACAGTATGGAGGTTCCTCAAAAAATTAAAAATAGAAATACCATATGATCTAGTAATTCCACTGCATGGTATTTACCTTCCACCCTCCACCCCCGGCCAAAAGAAAACACTAATTCAAAAAAAATATATGCACCCCTATGTTTACTGTAACATTATCAACAATAGCCAATATATGGAAGCAACACAAGTGTCCATCAAGAGATACGCAGATAAAGATGTGGGGGGTACAAACACACACACACACAACGGAGTATTACTCAACCAAAAAAAGAGTTGAGATTTTGTTATGTGTAACAACATAGATGGACCCAGAGGATACTGTGCTAAATGAAGTCAGTCAGAGAAAGACAAATACCATATGATTTCACTTTTTTTTTTTTTTAAGTTTTACACCCAACATAGGGCTTGAACTCACAGCCCTGAGATCGATGAGTCACATGCTCTACCAACTGAGCCAGCCAGGTGCCCCATATGATTTCCCTTATATGTGGAATCTAAAAAACAAATGAGGGTGCCCCGGTGACTCAGTCCGTTAAGTGTCTGCCTTCAGCTCAGGTCATGATTCCAGGGTCCTGGGACTGAGTCCCACGTCGGGCTCCCTGCTCAGTGGGGAGCCTGCTTCGCCCTCTACCCTTCCCCCCTGCTTGTGCTCTCTCTAATAAATAAAATCTTAAAAACAAAAAACAAATGAACAGACAGACAGACAGACACACACACACCAGAAACAAGCTCATAAACACAGAGAACAAAAAAAGTGGTGGTTGCCAAAGGGGAGCACGGTGGGGACATGGGCAGAATAGGTGAAGGGGATTAGAGGTACAAACGTCCATTCATTCATTCATTCATTCATTCATTCATTTATTTATTTAAAAGATTTTATTTATTTATTTGGCAGAGAGAGACACAGCGAGAGAGGGAACACAAGCAGGGGGAGTGGGAGAGGGAGAAGCAGGCTTCCCGCTGAGCAGGGAGCCCGATGCGGGGCTCGATCCCAGGACCCTGGGATCATGACCTGAGCCGAAGGCAGACGCTTAACGACTGAGCCACCCAGGCGCCCCCAAACGTCCATTTATAAAATAAGTAAGTCACAGGGATGAAAAATACAGCATAAAGAATATAGTCAATAATATTGTAATAACATTGTATGGTGACAGATGGTAGCTACATTTATTGTGATGAGCACCAAGTAATGTATAGAAGTGTTAAGTCACTATGCTGTATACCTGAAATTAATGTAACATTGTGTGTCAACTATACATCAATTAAAAATTTTTTAAATTTAATTTAAAAAATAAAGAAATTAATGTTAAAGTTACTATGTTATAATTAGGAATAAATGGCAAAACATATAAAAATTATAAGGATAAAATGTGAGTCTAAAAAGAAATGCTATTTTTGCATCAAAATACTTTGAGCCTTGGGCAATATCCCCAGAGCCAATGTGGTTCACACTCTCCCACCTCAGTCTCAAGGGGCACTTTAGTGGAGATGTCTGAAAATACGGGCCCAGCAGGTAAAATTCAAACACTGGCTGGCTACACACAAACCCCTAGTCTTAAAGGTGCTCACTTTCTACCATATGTTGTAATAACCTAAATCTCATCAAATGTTTTCTGAAGTGTCTGTGATTTTGTACTTTTTTTGTTCTGTTGAGAATATTATTTTGTACTAGGTGTTGGTAAAAAAAAAAAAAAGTGCTTTTCGTGCCTGGGACATAATTCTCTATGACTCAGCACAAATGCAAAGAATAAATTAGTAGTAGAAAAAAAGAAAAAAAAGGAAACTCTTCTGAGGTTGAGAACTGCTTGTCAGGGGGTGAAGGAACCTAGGGCCCAAATGGCTCAGGTGTCCTGAATCCAGATCAGGTAATGAACCCCAATTAACCCAAATACTCAGATAAGCAAATTTAATAGGAAAAAAGAGCACAGGAAGTCGGTGGAGAGTGCAGGGCTCTGAGGGCCTGCGCTGCTGGTCACTCACCGAACTGAAAGTTGTAGTGGGAGAGCTGAGCCCGGCGGACCCTCCGGCTGAGGGTCAGGCCTGAGTCGGCATCCAGGTCACAGACCAGCCCTGCAGCCTGCAGCCTCTGCTGTACCTGGGGCAGAGGGGCAGAGGTTTGACGCCAGGAACTGAAGGCTAAGAAGCTGGAATAGTCTGATACCAATCTTCCCCATGCCCTGGATCTGTTCCCCCATCCTCTGCCTCAAGGCTCTGTTTCTCATTGACAACCCTTCCTTGTTCATCTCTGCACTGAGGCCCCTTCCCAGCCCCCCATAGTTTCTGTCTGCTTCCTACTGGAGCCAAGCCAGCCACCAATTCCCCGACTCTGCCTGCTCTAGCCACAGTGCTACTCAACCAGCTACTTGACTCTGGTACCATCCATATCCTTACTTCTCTCTAGAAAGGAAACATGAAACCGACACTTATCCAGGCCCCTTTTCTGCCAAGTGCTCTGTTGTCAGCATTTAACATTTGTTAATTTGTTTAATTTTCACGCATCTCCACAGGCAAGGAATTCAGTCTCATTTCTCAGATGTGGTATCTCCAGCATAAAGGCCGGCATCCATTTGAGCCCAGTCTTGTGTTTCCAAGTGCTATTTCCCTTCCACTACGCTGTGTGACCCCTTCCTACCCACTGCTCAGCCCTGGACTCCAGGTAGTCCTGCTTCAGCCCCCGTGCACACTGCCCAGCTTCTCCTCACCTCCCTGGCATATTCCTCTTGCTCAGTTTGCACAGGGATGACCACCACCTGGAACGGGGACAGCCACAATGGCCTGGTGGAGAGAGAAGAGAAAGGCAAACAAATACTCTGGCTCTGACCATAGTGTGGCTGTTGATTTGAGAGGAAAATAGAAGAGGGAATCTGAGGAGACCAGGATCTGGAGCATGCACTATCTGGTCTGAGGACCAGCACAGAAATCTGGGGCCAGAGGTCTCACCATTTTCCTCCACAGCTTTCCGCCAGCACTCCCAACATCCTTTCCACAGAACCTAGCACTGCTCGGTGAATGAGGACTGGACGCTCCGGGACTCCCGCCTGCCTTGGAGGGAAAGAGGGGGATGGATGGAATAGAGGAAGTGTCACAAAATGCACACCCAAGATCACCTTCTGGTTTTCCAGAAATATTTAGCTCCAGCAAAAGGTAAAGGATTTGGGTTTCATTTTTAGGGACAAAGATAGAAGGGGAAGTTGCTCTTCACCTAGTCTGCTGGCAGCCAAGGGAAAAGGGGATGGGGCAAGGTTCTGTACCCCTTGTACTGGAGGTCAAATCTCAGGGGCAGCTGGAAGTCAAGCTGGATTGTCCCACACTGATGGGGCCGACTCAGGGCATCATGGAGGTGCACATCAATCTGGAGGAGACAGATAGGAGGGCATAAGAACAACCAGAAGCAGTAGCCTCTACTGAACATACCACCCACCTTCTACCCACCCACATCCCAGGCTGTTTTGAGAGACTCTACTTCACTCACTGGGCATTCCAGCAGTGGCTCTTTCTGCTCAGTAGTGGTATAACTTTAAGAGACATCAACACTGACACGAATGACTCACCCACACCCTGGCCTCTGAATCCCTTGAGCTCGTCATCTCAGAGATCTTCACATGTACTCACGCATGGCTATAGCCTTCATCTTGTCATTGCCCAGAATGGCTGCACCTCTGGAACAGTGCATCACAGCACCCCGCTGATTACGGTCTCTTGGTCTTCTGGCTCTGACAATTATTCCTACCAACGGCTTTTCAATTTCTAGGTTCCTTCCCATTCACAGCCCCTACCACCTTTCCTTCTTTCCCCACGCAGCTGGAACCACTCTCCCTGGTTCCCTTCCACCACTGTTCTCCTGTCACATGCCCATGGCAAAACCCCAACCTGGTGGCACTCTGGCCTCCCACCTCCTCGGCCCTGCAACAGAACCGCCCAGAGCTGCCCAACATGTCCCATACCACACAGATGCATAAATGTCGGGACTGATGCCACCAAGCAGGTCCCTGTTTTGAACTTTAACTGCGCCCTTGCTACTGTCAGCAATCCTTTGCTGCCCTAGTCAGTTTTGTGTCCTGTTCTCAAGGATTTGCAAGCTTTCTCCTCTTCCTACCTTCACTGCTCTCGCTGACAACTCTCCTCTGCCCTACTCCCATCTTATGGGGAAATCAGATAATGATATCACAAGATGGAAAAATGTCTCAACTTCCTGTCACCACATCTACAGACTTCCTTGCATGTACCCCTAATCTTTCTTCCTGCCTCCAGAACGATGGCAAAGGTGGTCTCTTGTGGCTCTCAATCCTACCCCTCAAAACTCCCCAAGAAATTCCCTCCCCTGAAACCCTTCTACAACTTCAGCTTCTCCCTGACCCAAACAGGCTCTCCTTCATCAGAGCATTTAAACATTCTCAAATTTCTCCCTTCATCAAAATCTCTCGACTACCCAGCCCCCTTACCCCAGCCTCCACTTTACCAAAAATGTTCCTTCAATATATATATATTTTTTAAGATTTTATTTATTTATTTGAGAGAGAGAGAGTGAGAGAGAGAGCGCAAGAGGGGGTAGGGTTAGAGGGAGAAGCAGACTCCCTGCCAAGCAGGGAGCCCGATGTGGGACTCAATCCCGGGACTCCGGGATCATGACCTGAGCCGAAGGCAGTCGCTTAACCAACTGAGCCACCCAGGCGCCCTATCTTTTTTTTTTTTTTTAAGATTTTATTTATTTGACAGAGCAAGTGAGAGAGCACAAGAAGGGGGAGCAGCAGAGGGAGAAGCGGGCTCCCCACCGAGCAGGGAGCCCAATGTGGGGTTTGATCCCAGTACCCTGGGATCATGACCTGAGCCAAAGGCAGATGCTTAACCAAGTGAGCCACCCAGGTGCCCTGGTCCTTCAATATCTAATAGCCTTGGGGCGCCTGGGTGGCTCAGTTGTTAAGCGTCTGCCTTCAGCTCAGGTCATGATCCTGGGGTCCCAGGATCGAGTCCTGCATCGGGCTCCCTGCTTGGCGGGAGGCCTGCTTCTCCCTCTCCCACTCCCCCTGCTTGTGTTCCCTCTCTCGCTGTGTCTCTCTGCCAAATAAATAAATAAAATCTTAAAAAAAAAAAAAAAAAATCTAACAGCCTTTTCATTGAACCCAGCAGACACTTGCCAGTCCTTTTTTCCCAACTTCTTCCATTTCTTCCAACTGGCCCTGCAAGTTTTTACCCTGCCCTCAGCCTCTGCCTGTACTGTTCCCACCTAGAACTCCTCTGTACTTGGCCAACAATGACCTTTCAGGTTAGAAAGAGAATCCTGCAAGAAGTCTTTCCTGGGGCGCCTGGGTGGCTCAGTTGGTTAAGCGACTGCCTTCGGCTCAGGTCATGATCCTGGAGTCCCGGGATCGAGTCCCGCAACGGGCTCCCTGCTCAGCAGGGAGTCTGCTTCTCCCTCTGACCCTCCTCCCTCTCATGCTGTCTCTCATTCTCTCTCTCACAAATAAATAAAAAATTAAAAAAAAAAAAAAAAGAAGTCTTTCCTAACCCTCCTGAGTGACATGCTCCCTTGGTACCTACAGTGCGGATTCAGTGGCTCCAAAATGCCTATTTAGCTCCCACACCCTACACAACACCACAAGCTTCATGGGGGCAGGAAATGTACTGCTCTTTATATCCTACATGAGTTTTAAAATATTCATTTGTGTCTAGTAAATATCTAATAAAACAAAACAAAAAATGAATAAATAAAACTCTTAGCAGGGTCCCCAACTTACCTTAGGTCCATAAAACGCACCATCTCCAGGGTTGAGGTCCCAGGGTTTTCCAAATTCTTCCAGGGCCCGCTGAAGGACCTTTAAGAGGGGATGAGACAAGACAGGAATGTGTCATCTTAGACTTTATGAGCAACAGATCCCTCCAGTCCCCAACAAATGACCTGCTTAGCATATGCCTCTAAGGAGGACCCTGATTCCCATCTCCCCTCCCCCATCAGAGAGTGGTTTATCTGCCTCTTCACCTACTTACCTGTTCAGCTTGGTCCCAAAGGCAAGGCTCTCCCAGGAAGCCAGACGGTCGGGTGGATAGTGCCAGGCGGAACGAGAAGCCAAGGACGGCATAGACAGAACGGAGGAAATCAAGACAGCCTCGGATCTCTGCTTCAAGCTGGAGGCAGAAAATAGAGTGGGTGAGCTGTATGCCACCTAGAGCTCTGGAGTGATGGGAGTTTGGGGGAAACACAAAGCAGAAACATAGAGGACAGTTAGGGCTATCATGTAACTGAGTTGTAGTATATGAAGAGGGAGACTGGAAATTGGGAACATTGGCAGTTCATATGGAGAATGGAAAGTGGTTTAGAAATGCTTTGCCAGGGCAACCTGTTGGGACCCCCTCATTCTTGAGAACTTTTTTTTTAAAAAGATTTTAGTTATTTATTTGACAGAGAGAGACACAGCGAGAGAGGGAACACAAGCAGGGGGAGTGCGAGAGGAAGAAGCTGGCTTCCCACAGAGCAGGGAGCCCAATGTGGGGCTTGATCCCAGGACCCTGGGATCATGGCATGAGCTGAAGGCAGATGCTTAATGACTGAGCCACCCAGGTGCCCCCCAGAGCTTTTTCTGTTTCTTCACTTAATAAACTTCTATCGCTTTACTCACACACACACACACAAAAAGAATGAAAAAGAAATGCTTTGGTGGAGTTGGGGAAGGGCCACCTGGTCCGGTGCACAGAAGATGTGTGCGTCATCCTGCTGGAAACACCGCAGCCGGGTCAGTCCCCCCAGACTGCCAGAGGCCTCGGCCCGGTGCAGGGCCCCGAAGTCTGCCAGTCGCAGGGGCAGCTCTCGCCAGGATCTGGGCCGGTGAGCGAACATCAGGCTGAGGATGGGGTATGGAAAGGTCAGGGCCACAGGGAAAAGTAGTCCCCGCAGACTGCTCCTCCAGCCCATGTGCTTGCTTATTTTCTCTGTGCCATCAGCTAGCACCTGTCCAGCCTTAGCCTGCCCTCCCACTGAGTCCTGTCCATCCCACTCAGCACAACTGGAGCCCCGCCTGACTGAAAGTACATTTGTTAGGAACAGCAGCAGCATGTACTGCGCCCCTATTCTGTGTTCTGAGGTGAAAGAGGAACTTTGGACAGCAACTCCAAACCCTTGATGTTACACAAGGAGACTAAGGCTTAGAGAGGTAGATGGTTTCCCCAAATTCACATGGTTAGCTAGAGGGCAGATTCAAGACTCAAATCAGGTGTCCCAGTGCTCTGCCAAGGTGCTTTCTATTACTTCATACTGGGCAACCTGGTTGCCCACCCCCAGCCCTGGGAGGACCCAGGACTCCGGGCTCCTAGCTCACCAGTGCGCAGGGCAGTTCATGGGCTTGAGGGCAAGTGTATCTGTGGGATGGCTGGTACAGTGGTCACTCGGGGAGCTGGCGGGCCTGTCAGAGCCCGGGGGCTGTAGGGCAAACATGTCTTCCTGATAATGTTCCCAGTGTCCTGACAGCTCCCAGAGTTTCGTAGAAAACAGCGTGGGGCTCTTCACTTCTGAGAAACCACGGCGGGTGTACTCGGCCTGAAGAGGAGGGTACCAACATGGAATGTCAGAGGGACTGGGGGAGAGGCGGCAGGGTAGCAGGCGTGCGATTCTCCCGAGACCTCAGGTCATGCTGATGTCAGCCACAATCCGTTAAGTACCATGTTCTCTCTCTAGACCCTGACCCTGTGAACCACACATTCCTAGGACCTTGTTAAAGGTCACCAGCACTTCACATTGTTTATGTTTAATCCCCCTCTTTTAACACTTGGCATTTTCTGGGCCCTGATTTCCTCCCTGGTCTTCCTTCCTCTCGATTTCGGTCCCCCTTACCCTGATAAAAGCCACCAGTGCGTTATACACCCTTGTCCCTCGAGGCAGGAAGAAGCAGCTCCCAGGGCTCAGTTCATGGAAGAAGAAGAGCTCCTGTGCCTGTGCAGGAAAAGCAGCATCACTCAAGGGACAAATTGGGGACTCTGGGACCCAGAAGAAACAACTGATGGAGCTGCTCAATCTCTTGGATTCATAATCCGCTCCCAACTTCACCATCAGGTTCCTTCACACCCGTTCTCCTTCTCCCAATCTCTGTACCTTCCCAATGCGCCGGTGGTCCCGTAACTCCGCTTCCTCCTTCCATTCTTCCCAGGCCCTCAGCTCCTTTGCTGTGGGGAAGGAGATCCCTGACACTCGCTGCAGTGTCTCTGAGGCACCCGAGGACCTCCACAGGGATGAGGAGTTCTATGGGAGGACACAGGGAGCCAGAGAGAAGATGGGGGGGCTGCAGGTACCTAAGCTCTCCTTCGATGATGCTTATCTGATACTGAGCTTAAGCCCCACAGTGTCCCGTCTCATGCTCATCCTGTCTCCCACTGCCTCCACCAGCGAGATTCCACTATCCGCTCAGACCCCCTGCCACGTTTATAGCTTCAGAGACGCCCAGACTCCTAATCCCCACTTGAGTCCTACTCAAGCCTAACTTTATCCTGCCACCTCTTTTTCTACCCATTCTCCCATAGGCACCCTTGTAATTAGGGCCTCCCCCCGCTCCCCCGACACACTTCTAATCAATGACGGCTCACCGGAGTAACCTTAAGCTCTGGTCAAATGTCAGTCTATCCATCTACTTATCAATCTCCCACACTATGTCCTACTCCTGGCCACATGAAATTCAAATGCCTCTGCTTGCTCTTCTCTTGAACGATTTAACAAGAAATAGCCTATGTTTTATAGCACTTTTAGCTTTTCCTCAAACACTTTCTCCTGTGTTAGCTGACTTTGTCTCTGTGATGGGGATTTACTGGCAGGACAGGAATTAACAACAACCTTATTTTATAGATGGGGAAAATGGGTAAGGAGATTTACCCAAGGCCACATACTTCACTGGTGGCAGAGCTAGGACTAAACACAAATGGCTGGGTTTTCAGTCCAGCGCTTTTGGCTGTGTATACCTGCCTCTCCCCTTGCTCCCTGCTCCCATTCCACCTAATAAATAACTCACCTGGCCCAGGAACAGTATTTTCATAAAAGGCACGCCTTTGACTTGTCATATTCTCCCTGTACCTGTCAAATGGTGTTCTATACACCCTCTCTCCACAGAAGCCTCCCCCATGTGACCCTGTCCAACCTGTTCACATGCTCCCTCTTCATCTCCCTAACACTGAAGTTCAACTACAGAATGTGAATTGGCTTCTGGACCCTTGCAGGGTGCCCAGCATCTGTCATCAGACTGGGAGTTTGCAGAAGGGAGGAACTAAAAATCTTTCTCCTGGATTCCCCGCTCAGCTATCAGAGGAGAGAAAGGGCTGAGAGATCATCTTCCCATTCCCCTGCTCATCGCAGTGAACACAGGAGTCTCAACCTAACCTTGCCCTTACAACTGACCGTTAGCAGCTTCAGTCCTCCAATCTGTCCAGTATGCCGAAGGTGGGGGCCCCGGCAAAGATCAACCAGCATGCCACACCTGGGAGAAAGAAGAGGCCACTTAGTGGTTTCCAAATCTTTGAGCTTCTAGTGTTCTCCCTCTCATGGCCTTCAGCAGACAGAAAAAAAAGTGAAGAACTGTTCTACAGAGAGAGCAAGAGCAATGGGAGATAAAATTATTTCCTCTTCCTATTCGTTTTCTGGAGCAACAGATTACCTTCTACCTTCTTTCCCTCATCCCATTTCTGGCCTTCTTTGGTGCATCCCACCTCTCCCTCTTTCCCTCCATTTTGACAGCTCTCACCCATAGACTGTTGCTGTTGGACCTGTCACTTTCTCCTCAATCAGGCGAAGCTTAAAGGGGTTATCCTGGAAGGAGAGTGAGGATAAGTTTTTATTCCTATATAGATGTCCTGGGAGAGAGCTACCCCTTCCCTCATGCTTTTGGGTCTTCCTCCTAAATGTGTGCACCTCCACTCCACCTTGAATAGCTGGCGAAGCTGATCCTGAGACACCTCTAACCTCCGGAAGGGTTGAGCAGCAGCTGCAAGTTCCTGGCAAATCCGCTCCAAAGCAGGCAGCTCTGAGCCCCGGACTGTCCTGGAAAGATGAGAGTTGGTTGGCTTGCATCTGCTGAGAAGCATGACCTGGATGCCAAACCTGTTGGCTAAGGGGTGAAATCCTGCTCTCCAGAGACATCTAGAATTACTGGCAAAGACAGACAAACTGAGAGAAAACATAATTAGGAAATCAGGTATAAATTTTCCAGCAGGAGCAAAAGCTCTATGTATGAAATTAAAAGTTGGATTCAGGCAACATGGATGGACAAAATTAGGGCACTAGTAATGAAGGCTGAAGTAAAAAGTTAATTCACAAAGACTAGAGAAGGGCGCCTGGGTGGCTCAGTTGGTTAAGCGACTGCCTTCGGCTCAGGTCATGATCCTGGAGTCCCGGGATCGAGTCCCGCATCGGGCTCCCTGCTCGGCAGGGAGTCTGCTTCTCCCTCTGACCCTCCTCCCTCTCATGCTCTCTGTATCTCATTCTCTCTGTCTCAAATAAATAAATAAAATCTTTAAAAAAAAAATAAATAAATAAATAAACAAAGACTAGAGAAGTTTCAAGTCGAATTAGAAAAAGGAAAGACATGGACTAGTGGAGAAAATGGCACCGATATCACAGTTGAGGCCTGGAGAGGCCCTTCCCTAAACGTTCTCCTCCAAATTGAACATGCCTGATGCCCCAGAAAAAGGGGGCAGAAACCACCCTAGTGAAAGGGTACACACTCAGTTATAAAATGAATTAGGTTTGACGAGCTAATGTATAGCACGGTGACTACAGTTGATAATTCCATATTGTATATATTGAAATTTGTAAGAGCAAACCTTAAGGGTTCACATACACACAAAACGAGGAAGTGAGGTGATGAATGTGTTAATGAACTCAATTGTGGGGATCCTTTCACAATGTATACAAACACCAAATTACCAGGTTGTACGCTTTTTTTTTTTTAAAGTTTATTTATTTACGTCATTTCTACACCCAGCATGGGGTTTGAACTCACGACCCTAAGATGAAGAGTCGCGTGCTTTTCTGACTGAGCCAGCCAGGCCCCCCTCACATTGTACACTTTAGTATATGTGCTGCCGAAGCGAGCATTGTACACTTTAAATATGTTACTTTGTCAATTATACTCCAAAAAGTTGAAAAATGAAATAAAATATGGTGAAATATATAAAAAGGAAAGCACCCCAGAATCATTCTCTTTCCTTGCACTACTCACCGCTCCTTTCCCAGGAAGAAATCATGGTAGAAGCCACATTCTGTACTTGGACCTCGGCAGAGGACGGCACCAAGAAGCTGTTCAGCTGCTGCCCCCAGGACATGGGTGCTGGAGTGCCAGAACACCTGGGTTCACAAGAAAGGAGTTCATAACCTTCTCCTTTAACCCCTCACTCTCTGATCCTCTCCTCAGAGAAGCTGGTGTGAAACCAGTTGGCTCTTTTACAAATAACTACCACAAAATGGGGGACCTCACCTTGGGGGTGAACATTAAATAGTAAAAGAAAAAAACAAAAACTGAATAGAAAAGAAAACAAAAGGCTAGTATAAGCAATGCACGGATGAGAGTAGCCCCCAGCCCTGCTCCTCAGTGCTTCCCAGTCCTAGAGCATAGAAGCAGGAGCTCAGTCTTCTTTTGTTGCTCTTATAACATCCCTTTTTAGGGCTTCAGAGTAAACTACGTACTTAAGGTGGTAGTTCCTAAGGGCTCTGTTTGGTCTTTTAGTTCTATTTTCTTCTATCCCAGGAATCTAGTTTGATGCAACCCCTCCTCTAGGATTTGGTCACCATTGATACATAGGTGACAAAATTCCATTTTTCTGGATCCTAATAGATGACACCCGTATTACCTAAGCTGATATGAAGAAGACAAAGTGGGAAGGAGGCCAGTTGTGTGCTCAGCTGTGGAAGTCAAGTTAGAATTAAAAAATATAGGGGCACCTGGGTGGCTCAGCTGGTTAAGCATCTGCCTTCGGCTCAGGTCATGATCCTGGGGTCCTAGGATCGAGCCCCATGTCTGGTTCCCAGCTCAGCGGGGAGCCTGCTTCTCTCTCTCTCCCCCTGCTCGTGCTCTCTCTCGCTATATCGCTCTCTCAAATAAATAATCTTTTAAAAAAAGAATTAAAAAATATATGCTACAGATGACTTATAATGTCTGCAGAGTTGAGGGACTGAACTGGCATATTATCTTTCTTTAATTTTTTTTTTTTTTAAGATTTATTATTTATTTGTCAGAGAGCGAGAGAGAGCGAGCACAAGCAAGGGGAGCAGCAGAGGCAGAGGGAGAAGCAGGTTCCCCACTGAGCAAGGAGCCCGATGCGGGACTCGATCCCAGGACCCTGGGATCATGACCTGAGCCGAAGGCAGAGGCTTAACTGACTGAGCCACCCAGGCGTCCCTGAACTGGCATATTATTTTTCTATTTTCAGCTTATGATCTCTTTTTACTAGCACAAATGATGTCTACTTAATAGACCTAGGCTGAAAACTTTCATCATGAGTTTCTAGCTTAGCCAGGGCTAGTTAAGACCAGCAGTCTGTGGTATATCTCTCTCCCAACTGCAAATGGAGAAACTGAGGCAAAAGAAATACTAGAAATATGCCCACTTAAATATCTCTTAGTTTAGGAGCGCCTCGGTGGTGCACTTGGTTAAGTGTCCGATTCTTGGTTTTGGCTCAGGTTGTAACCCAGGGTCCTGAGATGGAGCCCTGTGTTGGGCTCTGCACTCTGCACAGAGACTGCTGGGTTTCTCTCTCTCTCTTCCTCTGCCCCTCCACAGCACCCCCTACACTCTCTCTCTCTCAAATAAATAAATAAATCTTAATATATATATATATATATATATATATATATATATATATATGGGCGCCTGGGTGGATCAGTCGGTTGAGTGTCTTGCCTTTGGCTCAGATCATGATCCCAGGATCGAGCTCAGCGGGGAGCCTGCTTCTCCCTCTACCCCGCCCCCTCCTCTCTCTCGCTCACTCTTTCAAATAAATAAAACTCTTTTTAAAAATTAAAAAAATATATATACATATATATCCCTTAGTTTAGTTCCCACGGTATTCCTGAAAAGGAAGAAACTTACTGCTTTGCCCTCTGCAGAATTGAATGTCAGAAACCTGAGGTCAGAATCTGTCTCCAAGGGCCGCTCCAGATCATAAAGTTCTCCATTCACTTGAGCAGCCACTGCAGTATCTGCCAGTGTTGAACTTGGCGAGGGGAGTGGTGAGGATAAAGAAAAAGACATGGTTACAATCCACAGGGGAAGAGAGGGACTAATCTCTCAACAACTCCAAACTTGAAAATGGGGAAAGGTGTCACTAGAGCAATAAAACCTATCATTTCTTTTCCTGATGGATAATAAATGAAGGGCAGACACTCTGAAACCAATGCAGATAAAAATGAATCCTCAGGAAAAGGCAGTCTTGATAGGGATGGAATAGAAGCAAGCAGAATTTTCATTCCCTGCTCAAGTCCTGCGAAGTACAGAGGAAGGAGGATAATCCTGGCAGGTATAAAATGGGTCTGGTACCTGATCTGCTGGGCTAGTTGGTAAGGGGTTGTGTTCCATGCCACAGCATCCACTTTCTGGCCTCCAGGGAGTGATATCTTAATAGTCCGGTGTTCCTTCTGTGCCATGCTTGCTAACCTCTTTACTTGAGCAGTCCATAGCTCCTCAAAAAGGCTAAGCCGCTCTGCCAACCAGTGTGGAGGGGTCGGCACAGCTGCCTGGAGGGAAAGAGGTTAGGAGGAAACACGGATCCCATCATTCCTTTCTGGGATTGGGGCTGGTGGGAGGTGAGTATATTGAAGTGATCTTGGTCCTAACCCTAGTCTGTAAGAGGACTGGGTGATACTGGGCTGGAGTCCTATGCTGCCCAGTCTGTTGACCCTAGGAAAAAGATGGCTGCAACTAAGGGCTTAGGGTAGCCGGGGCTTAGGGTAGCCGGGTCCAGGGACTCACGGCAGCTACGGTATGGGGTGTCAGGCTCGGTTGAGAGCCTACACCTTAGACCTCAGCTGGACTGGGTCCGACGCGGTTCCTAACTTTTGGGTACCTCACGCACCGTGTGTAGCCCGCAGGTTTGCAAGCCTGGGAGCCGGAGCTGCCGCCACCTCTGATAAAACCCCATTTTCCTTCAGACGCGTGCCTACATCCTTAAACAAATTACCGTTGTTTCTCCTTCACCGGATTCCTCATTGGCTTCCGGCCCAACAACTCCCATGCCTACTGGTTCCTATAGCTGCCACTCTAGCCTGGGACCACCTCCAGGAACTCCGAAGAGGTACGCCCCACACAGCACCAGCAACGGTGTGGGTGGTTCCGGGTGAGCGGAAGACCTAAACTGTTACACACACCCGCAATCCCGAAACCTGAAGTTTCAGCCCAAAGTAGCAATAGCCTATCTTGCAGCTTTGAGGACTGGGGCAGGAAAACTCTTGAGAAATGAGAGTGGGAGAAAAACGGACAGGAAATAGTCATTTCCTTTTAACCATAGGTTTTCTTTTACATAGTCTTTACCGGCAGGTAGGAAACAGGTAAGAGCATAGTCTTTGGAAACAGCGGAAATCCCGGATCTATCTCCCATTCACTGTGTAATTTTAGGTAGATAACTTAATTTCTTCTAAGCTTCAATTTCCTCATCTATAAAATGGGAATAATACTAGCAACACTCCCAATTGTTGAAGTTAATTTCATGTAAATCGTGCGTGGTACACGGTAATGGGATACAATAGCGACAAGCTGTTAGAATAAATGAATTTAACAGCGTTGGGGCGGGAGCAAAGAATCTGCAGAGGGCACTTCATGGAATCTCTTCATAGTCCTAGTGCTTAAGAGAGACCTTAGAGGGGCGTCTGGGTGGCTCAGTCGTTAAGCATCTGCCTTCGGCTTGGGTCATGATCCCAGCCTCCTGGGATCAAGCCCCGCATCGGGCCCCCTGCTCAGCGGGAAGCCTGCTTCTCCTACTCCCACTCCCCCTGCTTGTGTTTCCTCTCTCACTGTGTCTCTCTCTGTCAAATAAATAAATAAATAAAATCTTAAAAAAAAAAAAGAGAGAGAGAGAGAGACCTTAGAGACCTCTTAATCTTACACATGTAAGAATTTAAGGTCGAAGATAAGTGACTTAAGGTAAAACAGTAAGTGCTGATGCTAGATTTTGAATCCAAGTCTTACACTCTCCTATCACACCATGCTTTCTCTAGCAATAGAGTTTACTTCCAATATACTCCCCCATCACTTCAGAAAGAGGTGCCTGACCCTAGAATCTTAGCTGTGTGCTTCCTACACAAGACCTTGCCTCTCATTCCCATCCTAGCTCTCCACTTCCTTAGCTCTTCTCTTCCCACTCCCTGCATTATCTAGGACAGAGGACTAGGTATATTTGATTTATTTTACACAGTAAAAATTGAAACACGGTCACATTTGTGGTAAAGTATGAATAGAAATGAACTTGGGGGCAGCTGTAAGGTTCTCAGTAACTCCCCTTCGTCCCCTCACCTGGGGATGGGGATGGTAAGAGATGGTTCTCAAGTTTCCAATGGTAGTGGAATCAAGGATTGTGGAGGAAGCGCTGTCAGAGAAAGCTGTTTAATCTAGGCTTCCAGAGGCCCGAGGTTCTTTCTGGGGCAGGCAGCAGTTGACTTGAATCACAGGCACCAACCACTCTGGATCTTGGTTCCATCTCCTGACACCCTGAAATACAAAAAGAAATAGACAAGACTGTGGAAGAGGAAAATTACTTGTGTGTGGGAGGGGTGGTCTGGAGGGTTGGAAAAAGGCAGACAGGATTTAAAAATGACATTCAGAAAGTGTGACAACAGGCAGAACTTTTCCCCTGGCTTTGCACCAAAAGGGATGGGAAGTTTATATTACAGGTAACAAAATGATAGGTTCTCAATAATCATTGAATTAAGAATGTATCAATCACTGTATTGACTTAAAACTCCAAAGGATAGTAGAGGGTTGGTAGAATAAACAGGCTACACTGTTATGGCAGCTCCCTGCACTCAACCCTCAAATATGTAGTGACTTACTTTGTGCAATGCACTGGACTGAGGGCTCATGGGATGCCCATCAATCAATGACTACATCATCACCTATGTAACTTGTGTTGCAGTGGAGGAAGGAAGGAGTGTCAAGAGTTATTCCATTCTTCTTGTTGGAAACAAGCCAGCCAGCAAGCAAAGAACAGCAAGCCAGCGAGGGCCGATTCATTTATCACCAGTTCTACAATTTCTGATTTGTGACTACGATGTCTCAGCCTCAGGGAATTTTAACCCATTAGTCTGTCTGGGAATCATCTATCCCTAAAACTGCTCTTACCTTCCACCCAGAATATTACCAAACACCTACTATGTGCCAAATGCTACACCCTTATTTAATTCCAAGAACAACCCTGACAAGTAATAGCTCTTCTTATGCTCCCTTTAAAACATGGAAAACGATCCTCAGAGAAGTCAAGCTCTAGCCCATCTGAATCCAAAGCCTGTGTTATGCCATGCTGCCTTTCAGCAACCAGAATAGCCCTAATGCATCATGTTTGTTAGCAGAGCTCCCTTTTTCTCTGCAGGGTACATCACTTGTAGGGCCAAAGAGGCCTTTAATATAGAGTGAAAAGAGGGGTCTAATAAAAAGCCAAGAAAAGAAGTATCTTACCAGATTTTCTCTAACCAAAGTTAAGGAAAAATAAGTGTTTAGGAAATCATGCCAGCAGATTTCAGAGAAGTCCAGAGAAAAGGCAATCCTCAGTTCAGGGTATGCTAGACTATTGGTCACACTTTGGGAAATTCTCAGCTTTACTCTACCTTTAGAATAAACATCACAAGTTAGCTAAAGCTTTGGTTGAACAGGTATTATTTTTATATACCTAAACTGTATGTAAGAATGCTCTCCATTGAAGGTAAAGTACATTTCCACTTGTCATCAGGATCAACATATACCCAAAATCTATCTTAGCTCTTCACGAAATTTCTCTGCACCTAAGAAGTAAAGATGCCAGAGGTAAAAAAGAGAAATTTAAGAGGGTAAAATATATAAAGAAAGGTTTCTGTCATTGTCACCAAATGCTTTTGAAGCCCAGAGAACTGGCCAAGTGGCTAAAAGTACAGTAGGTGTGGGGAGGTTAGATTTATTTAAAAACAAAACGAAACAAACAGAACCCCCCCACAACTTAGTGATGAAGATGTAGGATGGGGCCAAGCTTTAACTTTGCTTTAAGATGCCAAAAAAACTTTGTCTAGCCACATTTGCTGATTAAAAAAAAAAAAAGGGGGGGGGGGAAGCTTCCTACCAGGGCATGGGGATGAGTTGAACTCTGTTTTGAAAAAGCCTTCGGCTTACCTAGAATCTCTACTATGACTTCCTTTCTCCAAGACAACTCTTGAGTCTCTAGAAGAGAAACAAAGCCATCTCCATTCCCCCACCCTTAAATGACCCTGATTTGTCAGGTGAGGCCAAACACAGGAGCCAGTGCTGGGATGTGTCAGCTTAGGTTGATGTTGAAGTAAAAAACAAAGGCAAGAGCAAAGTACTGTGAAAGAAAGTCCTAGATACATCTCTAGAAGGCAATGTACAACTAAGGCCCACTACCCAATAATCAAGATTTCAAATTAATCCTTTACTAAGCTCTATTGCCCTTGGCAATGATTGGCTATCTAGAAGATACAGGATGTGAACTGTTTTCACCTAAGTGTAAAGGATTCCTAGCCAAGGAACTGGACGCTATGTATCTCCTTTGTTTCTACCCATTCCAACTGAAATATGGCAAGGAAAATGCAAAAAGTTTCAAGTTCTCTTAGCTCCTCTTTCCCACAAATTATGCAGCAAAGGATTTGAGTAATTCGCAAAAAGAGAGGGGACAGAACGGGGATGAGGAAGAAAGTAAAGTTGCTGGAACATCTGATTTGCTATGAACCCAACAGACTCAGGGCAGACTGGTTTACCCAGCACCCTTTTGAATCAAACAAAACCCTGCAGCCTGTACTTGTTTTCTCTGTTGGTACTGGTCACTAGCCCCTCCACCCACATCTGTATTTTCAACTTTTGACTCTTGTGTAACAAAGGGAGAGAAAACAACAACAAAATAAAATCATAGTGCCATAAGGTAACTGCAATATCAAATAGTTATCAGCCTTCTTATGCCCTTTCCCCCAGACTTGTAACTAAGCATAAAATGTCTCCCCGCCCCGCCCAGTTAGTCAGAAGCAATTTGATTCTTAGTTTTACATTGCACTTGCTCCTTTCCTTTAAAGCATGTGTGCTTCTCCTTACTTCTACAAGGGGGAAGGGAGAACAGGATGTTTACTTAAGAGCTGCTATCTCACTTGCGGGTTAATCTCTTGTGGCTTTGTCTATGCAGCCTCAATGAGTTATTACTCAGCAATTGTGAACAGCAGCTGACCGGACTTGTCTATACAGTTACTCATAAACAAGTATGAGAAACGCCCCAATACCCCAAAACCCATTTGGATGGTGTTTGTGTTACTGTCTACATACACAAGGGGGTAACTCATCCCTCTTATACAAGATTGGCTTAAATAAAAACAATTCCAGGGGATGAAGTTATGCGTTTTCAACATGCCCAGAAAGACGAATGTGGAAGTCTAAAAGCTGTTGCTTCCTTGGAGATGGAGAAAGAAATCAGTTGGGCAAGTCAAAGTTCCAAGAGGGGACAGGGAAAAAGGTGAGCCAGATTCCATAAGCAGCCAGTACAATTGTACACCCTACATACTGGGTGTGTTCCTAGGCTGCTATTTCTGAAGTGTCCGGTGACACATCCATGTAGCTTCATGTAATGAAGGCTGCTATTTACAGCCTTCTTCTCTGCCAGTGACCCAGGCGGGGTCAGGATGCAGTGACTCTCTTTACCCCGTAAAGCTAACATTCCATTTATTAAGCTTCACTGGAGTATGAAAAAGGGATGGGGCAAGACAGGGGGGTTAAGTGTGGCTTATGTATGATAGATTGCCAACATGCAACAAGAAGGGTAGATGCGGGTAAAGAATTGACCAGAAGGAACCCTACCAACACTGCCTCCCCCAACTATATGCCTGCTTTAAATCTATTTTTTTGGGGGGGGGGCAGAAAATCTTAAGCAGGCTCCACACCCAGCGTGGACCCCGATGTGGGGCTCAATCTCACAAACCTGAGATCATGACTTGAGCCAAAATCAAGAGTTGGACACTTAATCGAGTCACCTAGGCGACCCCTCTATGCTTGCTTTAAAAATGCTTCTTCACTTAAAAATTGTACAACTTTTTGAAGACATACACAAATAATTATCCATACAATATATCCCACTTCATTACCAACCACTCCTTGAACATCTTGACTTCACCCCACCCATCATCCCTTTTCAAAACTGAATTACACAAAGGATCAAAGAGAAAACCCACAAGGTCATGGGGATCTGAGAGGCTCAGATTGCCTTCAGTGACACTGAATGCTGAAGTCAAAGGGGACACCTGGGTAAGATCAGTGTGAGAGGGGGAAAGTCAACCACACAACAAAGGAAACCATACTTTATTAAACTGGAAAACAAAAACATACTATTGGGAACAAAAAAAAAAAAAAGGAAAGGTTGGAAGAGAGGCAAGTGTAAGTGGTCACAAGGAAGGGACAAGACGGGTGGTCTGTGGTATCGGTGTGCCTCAGAGATGTGCAGGAGCATACACAGTCCCCTCGATCCCCCTCGCACTTAGACCAAAAGCCAATACAATCAGATCTTCAGAGATATATCCAGGCTTCCTTTCTGCATCCTGTCATCGGTTTCACCTTCAGCCCTGGACAGTCATGTAGAAGGGTCTTTGCTGGAGAAAATTTAGATTTTCCAACCACAGGCCTGCTCCATAAAGCAGCAGTTTCAGCTCCTGGAGACGTTCCCTCCTAGTTGCGCTCACCACAGAAGTCAGGAGCCTTTGGTCAAAGCCCCAAATCTCAAAGAAAAATGTCAAACCTTCAGAACTAGTTATTTTATTAAATGATATTAATACACATTTCAAAAGGATTTCATTGTTGTTGCCTCTAAAGCATGTACTTGTTGTTTTCCACACCGAACACGTGAGAATATCATCCAACATATCTAATTTTAATCTTAACAGGCACCCCCGCCCATTAAAAAAAAGGGGTGGGGGAGGAAAAAAGGGGAAAAGCAGTAATTTACAGCGGCTTCAAAACAATTAACAGCTGAAGCTTAATTCTGCATGAACCGGTAACTTCAGGATAGTGAATATTCTGCAATTAGGAAGTCTAGCATATTCACATTATCTAGATAGGTTAGCTGTACCATGTATATCACAAACATTGTATTCCTGGGATCGGAAAGGATAAAAGTCCTACTCTCTGATCATTTTACCTTCCTTGGCATCAACCCAAAATCTATTTATGCTCATCTTTTGGGTGGGCAGAGGGGAGCGGGGAGAGGACTCTCATCTAAGCTGACTGAAGAGTAAACTCTTATACAATACTTAAGGACTTGATTTCTGATACTATCACTGAATTAAGTGGTACCAGTGTATTCATGACCCCCCCCCCAATTCTCTGTCTGTGATTTTACAGTGAGCACCAAGGACCTTAGTAACAACTTTGCATATTCTGCTCTCATATAAATCATGTCCTTGCCAAGACACACTATATTATGCTTTCTTAAAAAAATTTTTTTTGTTTATTATATTTTTAAACTCAGGTTGAAATACAAAAGTCAGAGCATGGGCACGGAGTTTTAAATCACAGACACAGAAAGGATAAAACCCCCTTGTTTCATGTTATGAATACCAGAATTGTCTTTTTTGTTTCACTATATCACATATATACATTGTTGTCTTCATTTACTGCTGTAGACAGATTTCCTTAAAGTTAACAGCTGACAGTCACATACAAATCCTCACTTCCATCCCGAAACAAACTCAATGAGGATTTTGTAGCTTAAAAAGCAAAACACCCTGCAAAAAAACCCCAACCCTTTAAAGTCCATCTTTTAAACTGTACAACAAGGTCTTCCTTTCATGTATTAGTCATCATGCTTTTGAGGACAATTACCCTGCCCCAACATTCAGGAAGCCACTTCCCTGACATCCCCACATTTTCTGATAAAATCAAACGGTCAGAGAGCCTTTTCAAGTAAACACTACTTTTAGCTTAAACAAGAGCAGCAGAAAGAATTCACATTCTTTTATTCTAGAATGAAAAACATCCCACTTAATTTCTGCAAAAAAAGTTTCAATTTTGAATCAATTAGAACTCTCCCCCCCCCCCCACCCTTACTCTCGATCACACTTTCCCCTAAACAAATGTCTCAGGACTCAAGGTAACTATATTGTTTCTTTGCTTTGCTACACTATATACCCCATCCCACACACAAGGTCATGGTATCATGCATTTTTGTGGGGAGAGCTACAGGGCAGAGAGGCTGGAGAGGGTCAAAGAAAGAACAGTTGACTTAAGACCAGAAATGCATCAGGAAGTTGAAGGACTTGCAGCCTCCTAACCACAGAACACCTGGTGAGCCCAAATAAATAACATGGAATAAATTACACAAAAACTCCCAAACCATGACGCACAACTGGTTTAAGCTGCTCTTTATCTGAAAGGCAAGTTTATTCTGACACAAAGAATCATCTTCTGTCACTACGTTGTCCACTCTCCCCCATCTTTAATATTTCACAAGAGGAATCCAAAATAATCCCCGTACTTCCTACAGTTAGTTCTATGCTCACTTGGAAGAAAATACGAAACTTGCTAGGATTCCCTAAAAAACAAAAAACAAAAAAACAAAAAACCAACCCACAACACATATTTTTTTACTTATCTAGCTGGAGATTACCAGTGTGTATACCTTGGGGTAAGACACTAAATAACACAAAATAATAGTAAAGCAATCTTTGCTTTTCAGTATTCCCAGATACAAAGTTATAAACACTCAAAGCATACTGATTGTCTTTTTTCCCAGTACTAGTTGTAGAAATACAAAGAAGCCTTTCTTTCAGTTTGGGGAGAAGGAAAGCACACCCTTCTCGTGTAAAATGACTAAGGGCAGAAATTTTTATTTCCTATTGGGAGTGGAAAGTGAGGATAAGGCTTGAGCCTTGAAATGTGCTGGCTGTAGAATGGGGTAAATCTGGATTTCTCAGGTCCTCCTGGTTCTCTGTAAAAATATGTATAGTGATACCCACTTGTCATTAAGACACACCTAAAGAGGTGTAAAGCATTGAAAGATACTATTGAACCTCTCCTTTGAAATACCAAGAACAGGGCTAAATACAGGACTAGGGCAAGGAGGAAAGAAAGATACAGGCCAATAGCTCTCTTTCCCTAGTAGTTAACCCTTGCTAAAAACCACCAACAATTATCACTTACATTAGGGAGGCACCATGGTAAAAATGTCTACCTTTTACATTAAAAAATACAGGGATAATATTTTAGTTGCGTCTTTGTATCAACTGTCACCTGTAATGACTTTCTTTCCAGCCAAAGCAGAAGTGAAAACTGAGGGAGAAAAAGTCAAGCAAGCAAGAAAGACATGAAGCAAGAGCTTGGTGCAAGACATACCAAACTACCTCAAAAAGTCTCCCATTCTCGTTTATGAGGGATGGGCAGGTCACACTGCACCGCTTACCGGTTCCTTTCTCTACTCTGTATTGGAGTTATACCTTATTTTAACCTGGAGATTATATCCAGTCCCCGCTCTTTCATTCCAAGGATAAAGAGGAGTAATTTTTACTAGGATAGAATGAGATCTGTATCTCCCTCAAAGTTAATGACGGATAGTCCTTTAGAAGAGGCTGATTTTTTTTTTAATTAAGATTTTAAGAGAAAGGTAAAGAACCCAACTTCAATATGTCTTTAAAAACAAAACAAACAAACTTGACAGGTCCATGGTCTCCCACCTATCTTCCCTTGCAACATCTTTTGGCTTGTCAGCAGCGCACAGAGCATACAGGAAAGGGAGCCACGCTGGTCACAGCAGTTACTTAATGGAAGAGAGAAGGGGACAGGAGTCCTTCCATTGACTACGTGATAAGCCAAACCCAAAATAACATCCCAACATTGCACATGTTATTCTCTGTACTGATGGAAGTTTTATTTCAAATGTAATAATACTCTTCAATAAATGGGGTAAAATAAGATTTGTTTTCCTCCCCACCCCTCAAACCCCCAGCCAAGTGAAGTGGCTTTGGTTGTGTTTCTTTGCCCCCCCACCCCCCTTAAAATACAAGTAGCTTGGGGGAAGGTCGGTAAGTGCAGTGGGAAGGAGGACTGGATGGAATAGTGAAATGGAAGCATGTATGACTTTTTAATTTGGAAGGGAGGCCCTTTGTCATTAAAAAAAAAAAAATCAAAGGAAGGAAAACAAATAAAAACAACAATAAACCAAACTCCTACTTCCAATGCTCTCTAGACTGTTCAAAATGCTTTTCCCTTGGTTTCCATCAGTACCTGGGAGGGAAGAATGGGCGTTTTGGTGCAAAGAACGGAGGGCCCCTAGCAAAAGGTGGCCTGGGTCTCTTTAGACTGTGGAACGGGTCTCTGCTGAGAAAAGGTTCCCTAGGCCGAAAGTCTGGCCGGGGATTCCGCAAAATCATACCACTCCGGCTGATGGCGTCTCTGTGTGAGGGACCCAAGTGGGGGCCACTGCTGCTGTTGCTGCCTCCCCCACCTCCTCCTCCATGGGCTGGGCCCAGGTGCTCCAGAGAATGGGAGGGTAGGCTGAGGCTCTCTCGTACACGGCTAAGGCCAGGGCCGTTGAGGTCCCGTTGGGTGGGGCCCCCATGGTCCCTGGGTCCTGGGAGCACCCCAAAATGCTCAGCCAGGGTCCCTTGAAGGAGGGAACTATGGTCCTTGGGAAATACTGCCACAGCTCCCGCCACTCCGTGCTCTGCCAGTGGTGGGGCTTGGAAGGGTACAACCCCAGAGTGGTCAACAGGGGGTGGAGGAGGAGGTGGAGCAGAAAAGGGAACACCACTCCCACCACTGCTGCTATGTTCCCCAGGGGGTGGAGGGGGTGGGGTGGGGAAAGGAACTCCGCTGTGCTCTCCAGGAGGAGGGGGTGGGGCGGCATGGGCCAGGGCCGCCTCCTTTGTGAAGGGGTTCGAAAGATCCACAGAGGGTAGATGAGTGGGTGCATCTCGAGAGAAGATACCACCATGATCCTTAGGAGGGGCAGGTGGGGCAGATGATGGCCCCACTGGCTCTCTCTGGAAGGGTGTCCCATGTTCCAAGGGGGACGGGGGGAGATGATGCTCAAATGTTGAGTTGAAACTGTTGGAACGGAAGCTGCCGACACTTTCCTGAAATTGGGGTGCCCGTTCCTTGTATGGTGCCGCTTTAAAGCCAGTGAGGCCTCCGCTGCCCCCACCCCCAAGGGATGCCAACTCAGAGGCACTTGAGGGGCCATTGTCAAAGGAGCTGCCTGAGGTGCTCAGATCAAACCAACCCACCCTTGAAGCCTCACGCCCGTGTCCTCTATTTCCCTTCCCAGGAACTCGGACGGACTCTACGGTCTGTATTGGCTCCCCTGACATCCTCCTATTGGATGCATTATGATAACCCAAGGTTTCTATAGGGGCCCCCTTCTCTTCGGTGCTATCAGGCAAGTCTAAGCAGGAGGAGGAGACTCGGGTTTCTATGCGGTAGTGCTCTTCTTGTTGCTGCTGCTCAGTGGCTGTCAAGCTGGGCTGGGCGAGGTTTGAGAGACTGACACCATCACTCGAAGTGCCCTTGCTGGGTGCCTGGCCAAAATGCTTATCGTCTGAGGGCTTTCGGGAGGCGTTTTTAAGCATATTCTTAAACTCAATCGTCGACGTGGTGGAAATGGTGGGGGCCAGGATTTTCTCCACGCCTGGTGTGGGTGGGTGGCCCGTGGGAGCGGCAAGGGTATTCTGCGGAGAGAAAAGGGAACGATGTGGGACTGGGTGAGGAGGGTCTGGGTACTGCTTCTGTGGCAAACCGAGATGCCCAGTGGTAGACTGAGACAAGCTACTGTGGTTGGAGTCAGGGGTGAAAAATGAATCATTCTTACTCGGTGATGGTGACCGGTCAGACCCCGGTTCACTCCCTCTTATGCTGAAGGCACCAAATAGCCCAGGGGAAGAGGACAGACGGTCACAATTCTCACTAGAGTCCAGGAGGGCCCTTACAGATGGAGGGAAGGCAGACTTTACCCCAAATTCTTGGGCCCTGTGGCTATAACTGGAGAGGATTGGCTGGTATTCGGTGGTATCAGAAAGCTTGCTTGACTTCAGGATAGACTTGGCTGGCTTCTTCTCTAGGTTCATCATGGCAGAGGGTGGAGGCCCTGAATACTCAAAATCTCGGTAATCCTCGTCTTCCTGGAAAGAAGTATCTGGATAGAACTTTTCCTGCGAAGAGTCCATCAGGGAAGATGGTCTCTCCATTCCATCAGAAGGCTGCTTATAGGGTGATTCACTGCCCAGGCCAAAAGGTCGATATGTAGGTACAGAATTGGAGAGTTCCCGGGGGTAGCTTTCCTCTCTCCCAGGGGGTGGTGATCTTGTACTGCTGGGTGTTGAGGAACCAGGGCTAATGATCTTAGAAAGCAGGGACATCGTGTCTACACTGCTGGATGTGGGCTTGTCCATCATCTCATCCTGGGTGGGTGTCCCACTCCTTTCGTCCCGCACGGGGGTTCCGTCAATGTTGTCGATTGACGTGCTAGTAGGGCCACGCTGGAAGTCTGAGGGGTGGCTTTCTGTCGGGGCACTGGACCCCAAGCTGCTCAGGATTGGGATGTTTAAGTTTAAGCCACTGAAACCAGGATTACCTTTTAAGAAGTTGTGGATCTTCATTTCCAGGCTTGGAGAGGTGGACTCGGACTCCAGCTTTGGCTTGGCGATCTCTGAAGATTGGCACATGGCAACTTCAGTAGGTGGGGCAGCAGGGTTAGTAGTGTGGGTTCCTGTAAACCCAACAGAGTTGGATGGTAGCTTAAAAGTAGTGCTTGGGAGCCCTGGGCTTTGCCCAATTGAGGCCTTGCTGGCTGATGTTGAAGAGACTTCAGAAGTTGATGAATTAGGAGAATAATTGAAGCTTTTGGGAATAAAGGATTGGGTATTGGAAGGCAGATTTCTTCCTTTTATGCTAGAGACTGTGGTGTTGGCAGGGGAAGCTGAAGTGCTCTGAGATGCAGCTTCACTGGCTGGGACTGGGTTCCCGGTAACACTTTGAAGTAAAGATGACAGGCCTGCAGAAACAGAGATTAGAGGAATTAAAAAGAACAACTGCCTACCTTACAAGAAAAACAACGTAGGCTAATCGGATATTCTCATTCATTCCAGTGGGAACCAGATAGACATTAAAATATGAGGCCAAAGGGAATCCACACCAAATAAGCAATGGCTAAATGTCATAGAAAATACTGGACCTATTTCTCAATATAAAGAGAGCAAATTACTGAAATGTTTCTAGTACACTCATCAAACAAGTCCAACATGGCACAATAAAAGGCAATAGGAAGGGGGAGATTTTAGTGTCAGAATCATTCATAGTTTAAAACAAGACAAAGCAGGGAAAAAAAGGAGGCAAAATTATCCTTAAAATAACACTTTAAGCTAGTAGGTCTTAACATCTAATCTATGGTACTATTTCTCTAAATGCAAATAGATATTCTGTTCAACCCTTCCTTTCCAGCCTCCACAACTGTTTCTAATAAGTTAACATACACTGTTAATTCTCAAGAGAGAGACCAGTGTATGCACACTGCTGAAATTTATTTCAACAGGGTCACACTTTTTTCAAGTGTCTCTTGCTAGGCTTTGGGGAAACAGCGCTTTTAGCTATCACTTTTGGTTGTAAAATGTAGCAGTAGTGAACATACAAACACACACCACAAAGAATTACAAAGCTAGACCACCTTATAGCTTGGAAAATTCAAGAATTATGCATCTACCTAGGTTGACACTGATGAGATTCAAACCTACTCACTGATAGACAAAACCTCAGAAACTCTGAGAAAGAATTCTTTGGGGCAAAGGCTGAAGTCCACCAAAGCAAACTGCTCCTGTAGAAAATTTTTTAGAAAAATACTTGACAAAGAGATAAATAGGAGGTCCTATAAATTCAATCATATTTTGGAAAATTTACCCAATTTCTGGTGGTGAAAGAAAACAGTATTTCAGAGGATACTTTAATTAATGTTTCTTCAAAATTTTAATTTTAATCCAATATTTACTAAGAGACTTAAGCTCTGAAGAATTCTGAGATCACTCCATCCTTTGAACATTTTTTTTTTTGAAGATTTATTTAAGATTTTTTTTTTTTTAAAATTCATGAGAGACAGAGTGAGAGAGAAAGGCAGAGGGAGAAGCAGGCTCCCAAGGAGCAGGGAGCCCGATGCGGGACTCGATCCCAGGACCCTGAGATCATGACCTGAGCCGAAGGCAGACGCTTAACCATCTGAGCCACCCAGGCGCCCGAAGATTTATTTATTTTAGAGAGTAAGTTGGGGAGAGGGGCATGGGGAGAGGGAGAGAGAAACTTAAGCAGACTGCACTGAGCATGGAGGGTGGCATGGGGCTTGATCTCATGACCCTGAGATCATGACCCTGAGATCACCACCTGAGCAGAAACCAAGAGTAGGACGCTTAACAGACTGCACCAACCAGGTGCCCCCATCCTTGGAACATTTTTTTTTTTTTTTAAGATTTTATTTGACAGAGAGAGAGAGCACAAGCAGGGGGAGCAGTAGAGGGAGAGGGAGAAGCAGGCTCCCCACTGAGCAGGGAGCCTGATGTGGGGCTCGATCCCAGGACCCTGGGATCATGACCCGAGCTGAAGGCAGATGCTTAACCGACTGAGCCACCCAGGCGCCCCTCCTTGGAACATTATTAACTGCCAACAATTTCTACATAATAAGTGTATGATTTTTGTTATCCAATATTCACTAATATCTGAATAATTGAAATATCGTTTATTTCAATTATCCTCTTGAAAAATAAACTCCACGTTCCATTTCCGAAAAGTTCTCTGGCTACGTAACTTACCGCCACTAACAGTTTGATTTAATTCTTAGTAGCCACTGTTCATACCAAAACCAGAAGTCCTCAAGCAATAGAATGTGATACATGATGTCACATGATTTTTAAAAGATATTTCAGCATATCTTTCAGATATTGGGGGATGAAATCTTGTTAAGATAGACATTACTCAGATTTCTGGTAATAGGTGAGATGGTCTCTTAGCACTAAACCACTCAATATTACTTTTCTTCAATCTTAACAGGCTATACTCTATGGCCCTTGTGCCCACTGAAGTTGTTCTTTTGTGTTGAAAACCTGTCAATGACAGCTGTGGGTGACACAATCAGAGATTCTAAGAGATTCCTTTTACAGTTTTTTAAAAGTCAAGAATTCTACTTTCCACAAGAAAATGGAAGGTGATGAACTACCCTGTTACTCCACAAAGCTTGTTTTCTGGGGTCTCCAGAAAAACATTCTGTCAGAACACACCTAGTTCTACTCAAAGTTTGCCTGATGAGAAAGTCCATAAGACACGGTATAATAATCTATTGAAAGGAAAAGCTGTAAATGTTATTATACCCATATAAGAGGCTAATAAAAACAAGTGAGTTCAACATTTTTGTCTGTAACTGTAGGATGGTGACAGAAGTGGGCCTAGAAGGGAGAAATCGTAACCATGCCGATCCCTCAAACTAATTATCTCTAAAAATTCATACCATTAGATATGCTGTAGTATATCATTAATCCTTGACGGCTGTTGCCAATATATGGTAGCTATGGATTACTATTTAATAGCATTGAATTGTGTGTAACAAAAATCTTCGCTATCTTATCTAAAGGCAGAGTTCACTATAATCTAGTCCTTGGCTGATCCACTTACAGAAGAGTTTAGGAAATAAAATGCATAGAAACCTGTTCTGCTCTAGATTCATATAAAGCAAGGTTTCTCAACTTTAGCAGTACCGGCATTTGGGGTTGGATTATTGCTGTTGTGAGGGCCATTCTCTGTATTGTGGGGTGTTTCACAGCATCCCCTGGCCTCTACCCACTAGATGCAGTAGCACTCCCCGCCCACCACAGTTGTGACAAACAACAATATGTTCAGACACTGCCAAATGTCCCCTGGAGGTTCCTGGCTGAGAGCCTCTATACAAAGTTAAATTGCTGTATTGAAGATACTGCTCTGGTATTTGTAATTCATTGCATAATTACACTTAGGTGCTAAATAAAGACTGTGTGGGTATCTGGAAGGTTGGAGAAGAGAGAGCAGGTAAGCCTTATGAAAAAATGTGAGAAGCAGACAGTTTTAGACAAAGAACAGATAATTAGCAAAGCTGAATAGAGAGGTTCAAATAAGGTAGAGATTATAGGTAGGTGAACACAAAAAAGATGTGCTATACCTATAAATAGAGGCCTCTATAAAACATCAGGACATAAAAAAAGAAAATTATGTCTCGTAAGATTTCTTTTTAAAGATTTTATTTATTTATTTGAGAGAGATTTACAGAGATGGAGAGAGAGAGCATGAGCAGGGGGAGCGGCAGGCAGAGGGAGAGGGAGAAGCAGACTCCTCGCTGAGCAGGGAGCCCGATGCGGGACTCGATCCCAGGGCCCTGGCATCATGACCTGAGCTGAAGGCAGATGCTTAACCGACTGAGCCAGGCGCCCTCAGAAGATTTTTTTTTTTAAAGATTTATTTATTTGAGAAAGAGAGAGAGAAGAGGAGAGGGACAGAGGGAAAGAGTCTTAAGCAGACTCTGCGCTAAGTGCAGAGTTTGACTCGGGGCTTGATTTCACAGCCCTGAGATCACAGCCTGAGCCGAAACCAAGAGTCAGACACTTTACAGACTGCACCACCCGGGCGCCCCGTCTCGTAAGATTTTTGATAGGAGACTGACCTTTCTTACTATCTTTAGCTTTGGTTAACACTAAAAATGTAAACCTCAATATATATACTATAAGAGCTGGAATAATGCAACCCCCCCGGGGGGGGGGGGTCATGGTGTAGGTGAAAGAACACTGGACTCCAGTCAAAAAAACTGGCTTTTAGTCTCGGTTCATTACTGAATAGATCAATGTGTGACCTTAAGCAGATCACATCACCTCATTAGCCTTAATCTCACCTGAAAAGGAAGGGATTAAACTAGATGGTATTAGGTCTCTTTTAGCTTTGACATTTTATAATTCTATTAGTGCCAGCTTACAGATGATACATACAAAGAAGATAATTAACTGTACTACACATTCCATGGCTTTGGATTCTTCAGAAATGGAATCCAGGATTAGGCCAGAGGCAAACACTCACAATTCAAGTCCCTCTGGCATATGTCAGTTTACCTTGCAGTGCTGGGGCTGACTGTGTCTGGGTTTTGGAAAGAGCAGACAGAATGCTCTCTGGGGTGATCTCCACCTTTGAGAGGATATTTGCCAGAGGATTGTGAGATGTTGTCGGGGCAGGTGCAGGTGTTTTCAAGCCACTGCTAAGGTTGCTGGGACTTGTAGGCGTTCCTGGAGACGGTCTTGATGCAGGACTGACCCCTGGTGGCAGAAAGATTAACTCAAGAAAATGCAATTCAAAATGACCGGTAAATTCATGATACTTTCCACTCAATCAGGAATGTTTCTATGACAGACCCACAAATAAGGCATATCATGGCTTGTACAAAGGAAAAATTGAAAATTAGATTAAAATCTGCTTCTGTCAACTTGGAACACCCCTAAAGTAAACAGTATTAAGTTTTTTTTCATATGTGTTTGTCAGTTTTAAGAGCCAGTAGAAAGTTAGGGAACGTATTTTTTTCTCTACCAAATGTAACCTATACCTCAGAGTCCTGTAGGTGCTCGGTAAGTATTAATGGCTGATTACGACCAGAGCCATTACAACTGTGTAACTTAGCCACTGCATAATTCTATGTGATTTATACGTTGCTTTTAAAATGGCCTTTAAAATGAGATCATGTAAGCAATTTCCTTTACATCTTTACATTTTAATTTTTTTTAAAGTAGGCTCCACACCCAACATGGGGCTTGAACTCACTACCCCAAGATCAAGAGTCGCACCCTCCAGGGACTGAGACAGCCAGGTTCCCTTACAGCTTTATATTTTAAAACATTGGGTTAATTTTTTTTTTTAAAAGATTTTATTTATTTGACAGAGAGAGACACAGTGAGAGAGGGAACACAAGCAGGGGGGAGTGGGAGAAGCAGGCTTCCCGCGGAGTAGGAAGCCCGATGCGGGGCTCGATCCCAGGACCCTGGGATCATGACCTGAGCTGAAGGCAGACGCTTAACGACTGAGCCACCCAGGTGCCCCTGGGTTAATTTTTAATATAGAATAAAAGTATATAAAAAGAAGAGAAAATAATTTTTGAATGACCAAATATATGAACAGGTATTTCACAAGGAAAACTAAATGGTAAACAGATGAAAAAGTTTTAACCGAATCTTAATCAAAGAGATGTAAATTAAAACAAATGACTCTCTTTTTTCTTCTTTTGAGAGAGAGTGGGGGGCAAGAGGGGCAGAGGGAGGTGGGGAGAGAGAATCTTCTTTTTTCTTTAAAGATTTTATTTATTTGACAGGGAGAGACACTGTGAGAGAGGAACATAAGTAGGGGGAGTGGGAGAGGGAGAACCAAGCTTCCTGATGAGCAGGGAGCCCGATTTGGGGCTGGGTCCCAGGACACTGGGGCCATGACCTGAGCTGAAGGCAGATGCTTAATGACTGAGCCACCCAGGCGCCCCAGGGAGAAAGAATCTTAAGCAGGCTCCACGCCCAGTGGGGGGCCCGACATGGGGCTCTATCTCACAACCCTGAGATCATGACCTGATCTGAAATCAAGAGTTGGATACTCAACTGACTGAGCCAACCAGGTGCCGGATTTTTTTTTTTTTTTTTCAAGTAATCTCTACACCCAACATGGGGCTTGAACTCACAACCCTAAGATCATGAGTGGCATGCTGGGACGCCTGCGTGGCTCAGTCAGTTAAACGTCTGCCTTAAGCTCAGGTCATGATCCCAGGGTCCTGGCATAGAGTCCCACCCTGGGCTCCTTGCCCAGTGGGGAGCCTGCTTCTTTCTCTCCCGGCCGCTTCCCCAGTTTGTGCTCTCTGTCTCTTTCTGACAAATAAATAAAGTCTTAAAAAAAAAAAAAGAGCTGCATGCTTGGGGCACCTGGCTGGCTGAGTCAGTGGAGCATGGGACGCTTGATCTCAGGGTTGTGGGTTCGAGCCCCACACTTGGAGTAGAGATTACATGTTAAAAAAAAAAAAAAGAGAGAGAGAGAGTTGGATGCTCTACTGACTGAGCCAGCCAGGCATCCCCAAATAAATGACTTTTTAAGACTGAATTTGACGAAGTATTAAAATAAGACAAAATAGTGTTATAAAGGTTGAGGAACAATGGGAACTTTCATGTGCTTGGACATAAAGTAGTACATTTTTGGTAATCATTTTAGTTTTAACACGAAAAGAATAAAAACCTACATGTTCATTTTTTTGCCTTTGTCTTTTAGAAAAGTATATTTAAGTTTTTATAAAGAAATTAAATAATTGGGATTTTCTTCAAAATAATCAATATTGGGTAAGGCATAGCAGAAACAAGACTGGCCATGTGTTTCTACTGCTGAGGATGAGTGATGAGTACATGGGAGGTGCTCTACTTTTATATATTTTCATTAAAATCGCCATGAAGGAAAAAAAAAGCCCTATATACTCAATCATTTAGGAAGGGTTGTGCATAAAGTTTAGCATCAAGGTTGTTCATTATCTTTATAATAGTGAAAACCTGGAAACATACCAGATGCCCAGTAATAAAGGTTTAAATAAATTCATATATAATATACTTCAATTATTGAAAGAAAAATTATTATAAATATTTAATCTACCAAAACATTCTCTCTCTCTCAAACACACACACACACACACACACACACACACACACAGGTTGGACACAAGTGGTGTCCTCTGGGGTAGTAGATATTTATTTTATTCTCTTATTTTCTAATTTTTCTATAATGACCATGTATTGGTTTTATTTTTTGATTTAAAAAATTACTTTTAATTTAAGAAAAAAACAAAAAAACAGACTGATGGCTCAATTAGAAAGATGAAAATAAGCTTTTTATTCTCTTTATGGGGTTCACTTACCGGTATTTTTCATGACTGATGTTAGGCTGCTAAGGATAGAACTGATCTTTGCCAGATCCACATTAGCCAGGTTTGGCAAAGCCAGTGCTGGAGAAGGGGACAGGAGAGAAGTATTCACAGGCTTTGGAAGAGGTGGGGTTGCTGTCATGGTCACAGGCACTGGGGTACATGAAGAGGCCTTTGAAATACTTTCTGTTGGCTTTGTAGACATAGAAGTTGATACAGCTGACTTCTCCACAGGTTTTTCCTTCCTGTCCTCTACTGTTTAAAGAAAAGGGGTGATACTGCATTACTGCTTTCCACATTCTGCTTCCAGTATGAAACATGTCCTACTAGTTCCTGATTTTGGGGTATAAAGCACTATGCTTTAGAGAAAAATCATTCACTTCATGATTTTTAAATAAGTCATACTCTTTATGTTCCTTCTCACCTTTGATACTTGCTTAAAATAAATTTCCCAAATTCATTTTTTATCTTTTCAAAGATTTCTTTGCATTTTCTTAGCGTTTGTGTATTAAATTTGTACACTTCTGGGATCATGTTATTATTTGGTACACATCTGTGTTCTTTTAGTAATGTTATTTATAGTCATATATTATCCTATCCTTTCTTTTCAATTAACCTGAAAGCTTTCTAAGACATAGAAACTCTGTACATACTTTCTTGTATTTTTCTTTGACTTCCTGAAATTGGCCTAACTGGGGGATACAATTATAGGCACTAACTTGAAACTGCAATAAATTGCCTTTACAATATACTCCTTTTAATACTTTAAAGGCTATGCACTATATATGGAGAATGCATTAAATTCAACGGAAGTCCAACTGCCTAAGAATAATTATAAAAGCTGGGGGTGTCATAGAAACAATGCACCGATCCAGGTTAATTTTGTTTGTTTGTGTGTGTATGTGTGTATGTATGTAATTTCTACACCCAATGTGGGGCACAAACTCCCGACCCTGAGATCAAGAGCCACATGCTCTACCCACTCAGCCAGCCAGGTGCCCCCAGGTTAATTTTGAAAGCATAATTAACTGTGGCTTTGGAATCTTGAAGGTCAAGAATGACAGAGAATAAGGTATTCCAGTATAAGTGCCCCTCCCTCCAGAACAGTGCTGTTCAACAGAAATGTAACTCACAAATTTAAATTTTCTAGTGGCCACATTAAAAAAAGTAGAAATGGATAAAATTATGTACTTTATCTCAGTATCTCCCAAATATTTTCATTTCAATATGCTATAAATACAAAAAGAATTGAGATATTTTTACTTTTTTGGGGTACTAAGTTTCTAGACTCCCCTGTGTATTTTTTAATTAGAGCACATCTCAAGTTGGACAAGTCGTATTTCAAATGCTCAATAGTCACATGTAGCTAGTCCTACCATACTGAATGGACCAGATCTTGAGCAATGATTTTTAGCCCATGTGGCATACCAAATCCTGAACCAGGATAATGATACCTTGCTGTTCTAATCTTACAAGGATCGAACTATCTTTTAATACCAACCTGTGATAGATTCATTGGTGGGAAAGCAAAATAGATAAGGAAGAAGTTGCCTATTAATCGCATAAGGACATACCAATGATTTTTGACCCATCATCTTCCACATCTGAGAGTTCCATGTCTTCTACATCACGATTATCTGTCACAGGCTCAGGTGTGGCAGATTTCTCACTCTCCATGGCTGGTGACTGGGATTCCTCACCTCCCATTCCCTGAAAAGGAGACTCAGAACCAGTTGGAGAAGGAGCATCCATGCTTGGGGAAGGGACTGGTGATTCTTCAGGATCAGGAAGGGTTGACTTCAATTGATCCAGCTTTTTCTTTAAATTGTTCACTCGATTAGCGAAGGTTTTATATGCCTAAAAGAGAAAAGAAGAGTTATTCCTCTGAGAAAAGAACCAAGATGCTACCATTTTGACCTTAACCAGATTTCCTCATTATTATTAACTACACCCCGGTACAAAACGAAACAAAAAAATCATCTGTCAAGCATGGAATAGTTCCCAGTCTCTGCTTTTTGTACTCCCTAAATGAATATTACCATCCATACAGTTGCCCAAGTTAGAAACTTAGAGGTTATCTGTACTTAATCCTCCTTTGCTCTCTTCTACCAATCTAACCAACCCAATATTTATGGAGCGCCTAAATGTGCTGGCCAATCTTCCAGGTACTGGAGATACGGCAATGACTAAGAGGACAGACAAAAACCAAATCCATAAGTAAAGTATAGCCTAGGAAGTCAAATAGTATGGATTTTTTTAAGAAATAAACTTTTAATTTTAGAACAGTTTTAGGTATAAAAAATTACTGTGACGATTATACAGAGAGTTCCCAATTATCCCTTTTGATTAACCTCTAACATTAGTATGATACATTTGTCAGAATTAATGAACGAATTTTGATAATTATTATTAACTAAAGTCCACACACTTCAGGCAGATTTCCTCAGTTTTTATCTAATGTCCTCTTTCTAGTCCAGGATCCCATGTGGGAAACCACAGTACATTTAATAGTCATGTCTTCTTAGGCCCCTCTTGTTTGTGAGCTTGTTAGATTTTCCTTGTTTTTGATGACCTTGATGGTACCAGTCAGGTTTACATACTGTCCCTCAAATCTGAGATCTGCCTGATGTTTTTCTCATGATTAAACTGGGGTTATAGGTTTTTGGGAGGAAGACCATAGAGGTAAAGCGCTACTCTTATCATGTCATATCAAGGGTACACATAATCAATACGACATACCATTGTTGATGTTAACCTTCATCACTTGGCTGAAATCCTATTATCTGATTATCTTAATGTTAATGCCTTAAAACAGTGTGTCTTTTTCTTTTGGTTAAGAGTCTTGGATCATTAGACTGTAAAATCATTTTGGGATTGAACAAAAAAGGAATGGAACAGAAAAGAATACACTAAAATTGAGCTTTTGCTTCTGGATATACTTGAGCAGCTTGTAGTAGAGCAATGCTCCCACCAAGAACAACTAGGAAAGCCAGATATATACACACACACACACTTGCACATACATGCACTCGCACACGTTTCAATGTGCTGGGGAGTGCTGAGGCAACCAAAACTTAAGTGGCAAATCCTACAGCAGGGGAAACCATGAGAAAAGAGAGCTAAGCTGACATTCTGCAACTACCTTTCTTCTCAGGGTTCTGCTGATTTGGAGGAGGCAGGTAAGAATTTGAGAATTCAGGTATAAGGACAAGGCAGAGGGCCACTACTAAATATGAAGAAAAAGCAGAGCTTTTTAACAGTCCTGCTGGTCTATAGAGATAGAAATTAGAGACTTGAAAGGCCAAGATTCTGGTGAAACAGAAAGGACAGAAATGGCTCAACAATATGTTATTTTAGCTCTTCAAGATTATTTCCTCAATTCTGAAGAAGAAGGAATTAAGAAGCCAAGCAGAAAACTTCTGAAAAGAGTAGTTAAACACAGTCTCATGTGTTAAGGAGACAAGGATTAGAGTTCAAATCATGCAGCAGAAGAAGGGCCCTTGTGATCACTCCAGCCTCTCAGTGGGAAAACTCTACATGCCAGAAGCTGGGAAGAACCAGAAGAAGACAAAGTCATGCCCAAACTGCAATTCAGCCCAAGTCAGTTCAGTTTCAGATCTGATTAACACGATCAGCTCTCACAATATCTGCAAACCCTAGCAAGGGAAAGGGTTTATACTCTCTAGAGGAAGAGAAATCATCTAGAGACTCTATAAACACTTTCACATACAGTGTTAGCACTCAATACAAAATTAGCCAGCATGCCAAGAGATGAGACCAAATGACCTAAAAGAAAAAAGACATTAGAAACAGACTTGTAACAAGTGAAGCCAGTATTGGAATTATCTGACAAAAACCAAATAGTTATGTTTCACATGTTCAAGAAAATAGAGAAAAATCCCTTCTTGAACACTTCAGCACAAAATCCATTAGCTGGAGATAAAAAAAAGACTTGGTAGCCTAGAGTAAGATGATGGAGCCAAAATGGGTTGAGGAAAATAGGAGGAAGGCATTGCATGGGATGCTGAAGCAAGATACAGAGAAAGCCCAGAGGTGGATGAGGAGGGATGGAAGTGCTGGGAGTCTGGCTACACACAGGGATTTTTTTTTTTTTTTTTTTTGAGAGAGAGCGAGCATGAACAGAGGGGAGGCGTGGAGGGAGAGGGAGAAGCAGACTCCCCACTGGGTAGGGAGCCCGATGCGGGGCTCGACTCCAGAACCCTGAGATCATGACCTGAGCCGAAGGCAGACGCTTAACTGACTGAGCCCCCAAGCGCCCCTACACACAGGGATTGATCAAATAAGTGATTATATTGAAGATAAGGGGGACAAGGTTTGCATTGTTCGAAAAAGCAATTACAAACAGGGAAAGGGAGAAAACTAGAATGAATCCTGTGGTGTTGGACTAGGATTGGAGAGAACAATGTGAACTCACGGTTTTCAATATATATAGACAGATACATAAATTAATATAGATGTAAATGTGTGTGTACATATTGGTTAAGTATGTATATACACACATCTATTTCCTAGCTCTGTACACTGATGTGGTTTGACAGCTGTGATATCCCAACATCAATGAGTATACCTAATACTCAGATTCTTTTTAAAAATTTTATTTCTTTGAGAGAGAGAGAACGAGCGAGAGAGAGCACAAGAGAGGAAGAGGCAGAGGGAGAAGCAGACTTCCGCTGAGTAGGGAGCCCGATGTGGGGCTCAATCCCAGCCCTGAGATCATGACCTGAGCTGAAGGCAGATGCTGAATTGACTGAGCCACCCAGGAACCCCACTCAGATGGTTTCTAAATGGTTTTTCACTAAAAGGAACTCAGGCTCCTTGGAGAAATGACTGATTCGAGGGCCAGGCAAGATGGGATGGAACACCTTGTTCCAAAAGTACCAAAATGCTCCAAAAATGATGGGGACATGTAGAAGAACAAAGAAAGCAGCCTGAAAGAAGACCCCACTGGCCAAATCTGGGACAATTTGAGCATCACAATAATTACTGGTAGTAATTAATTAAAACATAGAATAAATAAGACTCGGGGCACCTGGGTGGCTCAGTCGTTAAGCGTCTGCCTTCGGCTCAGGTCATGATCCCAGGGTCTTGGGATTGAGCCCCACATCAGGCTCCCTGCTCCGCAGGAAGTCTGCTTCTCCCTCTCCCACTCCCCCTGCTTGTGTTCCCTCTCTGGCTGTCTTTCTCTCTGTCAAATAAATAAAACCTTAAAAAAAAAGAATAAATAAGACTCTATGAGTCCGTATTGATTTAAATAAATGAATAAATTGAAAGTTTGATGATGAATAAGTTATTTACATCATTTCAAAAATACCTCCCCATAAAACACTTACTACTCTATTACTTTCTTAGGGTTGTGGTAATAAAGTACCACAACTTGGGAGGCTTAAAACAACAGAAATTTATTATCTCCTAATTCGGGTGGCTAGAAGTCCAAAATCAAGGTGTCAGCAGGCCTATCCTTCCTTGCCTTTTCCTTGTTTCTGTTGGTAGCCATCAACACTTTGTGTTCCTTGGCTTGTAGCCACATCTCTAAAATATCTGTTTTGGTTGTTACATGATGTTCTCCCTATGTGTCTGTATCCAAATTTCCCTCTTCTTATAAGGACATGAGTTATATTGTATTAGGCTCAACCTAATGACCTCAGCTTAACTTGATTACATCTGCAAAGACGCTACATCCAAGTAAGGTCACATTTATGTGTACCAGGAACTGGGACTTCAACATCTTTTTGGGATACACAATTCAATCCATAGCAATTACCAAGTGAAAACTTCTCAATGGACAAGCCTGGAAGATACTACATTAATAAGATATCAAAAGGAATATAACAGGTAGTGGAAGACATCAAACTTGTGGGATAACTGCAAAAATGGAAAGAGAAGAACACAATCAATTCTGTGATATTCCAACTAAAGATGCATAACCTAAATCTGATCACAAAAAACATCACATAAATCCAAACTGGGGAACAAAATATTTTGACTTATAATCTTCAAACATATTTAGAACATGAAAGTCAAGGAAAATACTGAGGAATTACTTTAGATCAAAGGAAAATAAAGAGAAATGCAATAAATGCAACCTGTTATTCTGGACAGAATCTTTTGCTATAAAAACTGGTCAATCCGAATAGGGTTTAAGTATTATATAATAATAGTATGTCACTGTATGAATTAATTTCTGATTAAACGGCTATACTTTATGGTTGTGAAGGAGAATATATCGGTCTGGCAGGAAAACACACAGGAAAATATTTGGCGGTGATAGGACATCAACTTATTTCCAAATGATTCAGGAAAAAAATGTCTTCATAATGTACTTAAGGTGTTTAAGTTTGAGAATATTTCACAATTTAAAAAAGAATGAAAAGATGAAAGACAGGAAGAGATGAAGAAAAAAGATCAACAGAATTTAGCAGAAAATCAAATTCTTTCTAAAAAGAAATCAGGGAAGGGGAGGGAAAAAAATCGAATGGTGATTCTAGAACTGAAAAATAAGCCAACTGTAATTAATTGATGGGTTTAACAATAGACAAAGGTTCAGCAGAAGAGAGAATTAATGAATTAGAAGACTGGTTAATAGAAAGTATCTAGAAGGAAGCACTGAGAGAAAGGATGGAAAATACAGAAAGGAACATAAAAAGACACTTGGAACTCAGTGATGAGATCTAATATACGTATTAGTAGAATTCCAGGAGAGAAGAGAGAATGGAATAGAAATAATACTTGACAGATAACAGTCGAGAATTTTCCAAAATTTGTGAAAAACATCAAGCAATTTGTTATGGGGTGTGGCCCTCCAGAGTCATAGGTTCAAGTCCTAACCCTATACACCTCAGAATGTGACAAGTTTTTACAGAGGTAATCAAGTTAAAATGAGGTTATTAGGGTGGGCCCTGAGTCAAAATGACTGGTATCCTTAGAGAACGGGGAAACCTGGACACAGACACACACTGAGAAAAGACAATGTGAAGAGATACTGGGAGAAAATGGCCATCCACGAGTCAAACTATGAAGCCAGGAACAGAACCTTCCCTCATGACCCTCAGAAAGAATCAACCATGCTGGGGTGCCTGGGAGGCTCAGTCAGCTGGGTGTCTGACTTCAGCTCAGGTCATGATCTTGGGGTCCTGGGACTGAGCCCTGCATTGGGCTTCCTGCTCAGCAGGAAATCTGCTTGTCCCTCTCCCTCAATCCCTACCCCCACTCATGCACGTTCTCTTTCTCTCTCAAATGAAATATTTTAAAAAATCAACCATGCTAACACTTTGTTCTTGGATGTATGTCCTCTAGAATTATGAGACAGACAACAAATTAATGTTTAAACCACCCAGTTTGAGATACTTTGTTACAGCAGCCCCAGTAAACTAATAAATCATTGATTCAAAAAGTTCTACAAACCCCAAACCAGATACGAAGAAGACCATGTTAGACACACTGCTGCATAACTACTGAAAACCAAAGACAAAGAAGCACACTGGGCTCAGCAGAAGAAAGAATATTTGAACCTGGGGCGCCTGGGTGGCTCAGTCGTTAAGCGTCTGCCTTCGGCTCAGGTCATGGTCCCAGGGTCCCGGGATCGAGCCCCACATCGGGCTCCCTGCTCAGTGGAAAGCCTGCTTCTCCCTCTCCCGCTCCCCCTGCTTGTGTTCCCTCTCTCACTGTGTCTCTCTCTGTCAAATAAATAAAATCTTAAAAAAAAAAAAAAGAATATTTGAACTTGAAGACTGGTAAGTATAAATTAGCCAAAAATTAGTCCAGAGGGAAAAAAGAATGAATAAAACAGCAGAAATCTAAGACCACATGGGATATGTAACTAAAATCCTCAAAGGAGAAGAGAGAGAATGGAAGAGAAGAAATATTTTAAAAGATAATGGTCAAATAGTTTCCAAAATTAATGAAAGATACCAAACCATAGATCCAAAATGCTCAGTGAACCCCCCAAGCAGGATAACTACAAAGAATACATCTAGGCACAGTTGACTTCTCATTACAAGGGAAGCCAGACAGTCTGGATTAACATTTTTAGGTAATAAAAGAAAAAAAATTTTTTTTAAGATTTATTTGACACAGTGAGAGAGAGAGCACACAAGCAGGAGGAGAGGAGGAGTGGCAGGCAGAGGCAGAGGGAGAGAAGCAGGCTCCCCACTGAGCAGGGAGCCTGATATGGGTCTCAATCCCAGGACCCTGGGATCATGACCTGGGCTGAAGGCAGATGCTTAGCCGACTGAGCCACCCACACACCCACTGTCTGCCTGCATCTAATACTCTCCTATTTTCCATCCTGTTCTCCTGATTCTAAAATGCAAACTTGATCACATCATTAGCAAAATCAAAATCCTACAACTGCTTCCCACTGCTTTCGGGGTAAAATTCCAAGACCAATTCCAGTGAACACACACCTTTCAGAACCTTGTTCCTAAGTAACTCTCCAGTTCTATTTACCACCTTCTGCATACATGCCCACCTACTATGAGAAACTACTCTCAGGTCCACCAATTTTGCCATACTCTTATGTTTGCATGCTTTCAACTATGCTCTTCAGAGAATATGGGTTTTTCATTTAGCTAATTACTGCAATACGAGAGTTTAGCTCCTTTGAGAAATTTTTCTCCATATCTTCCATCCCCACTCCCAAATAACTAAAGCACCTATTCAATCTATTCACATAGCATCCTACAGTTACCTCTATTATAGCATTTATCATACAGAATTGCAATTATGTGTATTCAACAAATGCTTCTGGAATAAACCTCTCCCAGCCATTTGTTGAAGATCCTCTAAAGCAGACTAAATGATTTCCTAAATAACAGATCATAGATCAGTATTCAAAAATTATTAAATGGTCTTTTGGGGCAAAATGGTGAACTGACCACACCCATTCACTGTCTCTCCCTCCTGGGACTCCTATAAAATGAATAGTTAAAAACAACAACAACAGGGGTGCCTGGGTGGCTCAGTCGTTAAGCGGTCTGCCTTCGGCTCAGGTCATGATCCCAGTGTCCTGGGATAGAGCCCCGCATCGGGGTCCCCGCTCAGCGGAAAGCCTGCTTCTCCCTCTCCCACTCCCCCTGTGTTCCTTCTCTCGCGTTGTCTCTCTCTGTCAAATAAATAAATAAAATCTTAAAAAACAACAAACAAAGGTATAACAAATAACCAGAAGCATACCTGGAAAAAACATTTCTACAAAATTTAGAAGACAGAAAGAGGATGAAGAAAGAGTAATAAAGAAGGGATGAGGCAGGGGAGAGAAAAATGAGGTTAGGAGTGTGCAGAAGGTGAGCAATATCTGGGAAAGGAGCTGATCTGACTTGCAGAATCCCTAAGCTGCTTTTATCTAGGGCATGATGACTACAGAAGGGTGGAGTGAGTGGTGGGGTTGAAATCAGGATAATTAATTAAAAGCATGACTACCACTCAATACCACCTCCCTTGCAATCTCCACACTTGGCAGCCAAGGCCTCAGGCAAAAACATGACTTCTCTAAAAAGTTAAAATATTCTGGCAAAAAGACTCCAGCCTTCTAATATTTAGCACTCCTCCTGCCCTGAATAACAGCCAGTTCCTGACCTACACAGACTTTACTAAACCCAAGAGTAAATAACCCCTACCTATGTACCGGGAGCTTCTCAATTTTTTCATATCTCATTCTTAAATATGAATGGACAGAGATATTATCTGATTTTTGATGAAAGCCAGTATCATAAAAGAGAAAGACCAAGATAACTAGAAGGGAAACGAAACTCAAGATCTTTCAGAAAGCAGAACAAAAAGATAAGGTTGAGAAAGTATGAGAACATAGAAGAGAAAGAAATTATTCCACAACTGAAGAACACCAATCTTTAGACTGAAAGAGCCCTCCATGTAACCCTTAATGAATGAAAAACAAAACCTCATATGTAGATACACCATTGTAAAAATTTCAGGACACTATGGATGGAGTCCCTAAAAGCTCCCAGGCAGAAAAAAAGTTACCTACAAATGATCTTGCAAAGACTTCACATCAGTAACACTAAAGACAATGAAGTAATGCCTTTTAAGCTGTGAGGGAAAATGACTTTCAACCAGACAAACTTTTACCAAAGTAAATGTGAAAACAGTATAAAGACATTTTGAGATCTAAGGACTCAGAAAATTTACCTCTCATAAGCCCCCCTTTTTTGGAAATTAACAAAACAAGAGAGAAAACCAAAAAAAGAAGACACAGAATCTGTAAAATAGAGTGCTCAACTCAGAATAAGGTAGTCCTAGAATGAGATCCAGACACTTAAAACTGGAACAGGAGATTGAAAGTTCAGCTAGGGAGGTTTCTGGGGAAAATGTGAATTCAGAATATTCGATGTGATAGAGAACTGAGAAAGTGCAAAAAGGCTATGAGAAAGCAAACAATGCAAAAAAAAATTCTAGGAAAAAAAAAAAGTCTCTAATATAACCATACCTACCATAAGACCATACAGTGAACAATGTTTACATAGCTGTACTATAATCTTTGTTTATTAATTTTCAGCCTTTAGAGTAAGGAAGTAACATTTAATTATGATTACAGAGTAGAATGTAAATATTATCAACCTTGACAATGTGAAAGTACAGTTTACCGAAGTCGGGAAACTGAAGGGATAAATGAAAACTAATGGGAAAGGAGAGGGACGTTAATAACCTCATTTTACACAGTGAAGAGTCGAGAGTTAGTGGTCAAAAAATATCAAATACACTACTACCATGTATGAAGATGATCAATAGATTTAAAATAGTTTATAATGCTGTTGGGAGAAGGAGGAAGGCAGTGGAGTATAAGTTAAATCCTCATCTGTCATACCAAGAAGTCAAAAGGTATTTCTTAAATAGGATAAATCAAGAAAGAACAATCCAGGCATATTATTCAGAAATATGAAGGCAAAAGCCAAAAAAAAAAAGAGCTAAATGAGTTAAAGGGATTGCTTCTAGAAGATTGCTTCTAGATTGCTCCTACCAGTGGGACTGGCAGGATCTACTCTACCATCTGCTTTTATGACCATACACAGTGATTAAAGCTATAAAAAAAAAAATGCAGGGTGCCTGGGCAGTTCAGTCAGTTAAGTGTCTTGCTTAAGATTCTCTCTCTCTCTTTCCCTCTGCCCCTCCCCCCACTCTCTCCTCTATAAAAATAAATAAAACTATAAAAAATTCAGTATAAAACAGTTTCTTTTAGAGGGCACTAGTAACAGAATTTTATTTTATTTTATTTTATTTATTTAAAAAAAAGATTTTATTTATTTATTTGACAGAGAGAGACACAGTGAGAGAGGGAACACAAGCAGGGGGAGTGGGAGACGGAGAGCAGGGAGCCTGATGCGGGGCTCGATCCCAGGACCCTGAGATCATGACCTGAGCTGAAGGCAGATGCTTAACAACTGAGCCACCCAGGCGCCCCTGTAACAAAATTTTAGTAACAGAATGTTTCCATCTAGCTTTCTGGTAAAACAATAAAGTATACATACTTCTGCCCATTTTTTTTTTTTTTTAAAGATTTTATTTAGTCACCTGACAGAGAGAGACACAGCGAGAGTGGGAACACAGCAGGGGGAGTGGGAGAGGGAGAAGCAGGCTTCCCACGGAGCAGGGAGCCTGACGCAGGGCCCGTTCCCAGGACCCTGGGATCATGACCTGAGCTGAAGGCAGACGCTTAACGACTGAGCCACCCAGGCGCCCCTACTTCTGCCCAATTTTTATATCCTGTAACCATAATTAGGTATATTCCCTTTGAAATGCTAAAACCTAAGGCTTTAGTAAACCTTAATGGTCAGGGTATCCATGAGCTTTATTTAGTGTCAAAAAGAGCCAGGTCTTAATTTAGACTCCTCCACTTGCTGGCTCTATTACCTTATACAAGGCTACTGACCTTCTTCAAAAGTAATTTCTTCATCAATGCACTGGAGGTAATAATGTTTATCCTCACAGAGTCAGAGAACTCATATAAACAGTCACTGATTTATAGTAAGCAATCAATATAAGATAGCTTTAATTATTACTTACATTGGCCACCACTTTTACTTCTTTGTACTGTGCTTCATAGAAAATTCCAGCATTTTCCAGTGCTTCTGTTAGTGAGGGCCCATTTTTCACCTGCTTATCTAATCCATTCACAAATTCCTCGAGTTTGGAACTTGCCTCTTCAAATTCTTTGGAGAACTTCTTTCCACCTGTCTTATCTAAAATAACAGAGAAGTATTCATTTCAGGATAAAACAGAATATGTAAAAAAATCTAATCTTTTTTTTTTTTTTTAAGATTTTATTTTTTTTGACAGAGAGAGACACAGCGAGAGAAGGAACACAAGCAGGGGGAGTGGGAGAGGGAGAGAGAGCACCAGGCTTCCCGCTGAGCAGAGAGCCCGATGCGGGGCCTGACTCCAGGACACTGGGATCATGACCTGAGCCAAAGGCAGACGTTTAACGACTGAGCCACCCAGGCGCCCCCAAAATTTAATCTTTTGAAGAAAACCCCTTTTACATAATCTGTGAACCTGTTCTTGTTGCCTTAGTCTCAGTTTCACCTTAAAGGAGCTTCTCCAAGTCACACAACCCACAAAACAGATTATTAAAACAATCCACGCTGAATCTGCTAGAGTGTAGCCAAGAGTATATCATGAAGGCACCTATAATTAAGGTAAAGAAAAGAAAGTTCAACTAAAAGAAACTCTTTTGATTTCTTTTCTTCACAAATCGGAGGCTGAGCTGCTAATTAGGAGTAACAGGAGGAGGCTCAATTCTGTTCACTTCGATTCACCACAGAATGTGAGAAAATGGAGGTTCAGAAAAGTAAAGATAAAGTGACCTCTGTATGTATCACATTAAAAATTCTTCTTTCTGGGTGCCTGGGTGGCTCAGTTGTTAAGCGTCTGCCTTCGGCTCAGGTCATGATCCCAGGGTCCTGGGATCGAGCCCCGTGCTGGGCTCCCTGCTCAGTGGGAAGCCTGCTTCTCCCTCTCCCACTCCCCACTTGTGTTCCTGCTCTCGCTAGCTCTCTCTCTCAAATAAATAAAATCTTAAAAAAAGAAGAGTAACTAACAGTTGGTAATATCACTATTGTTGAAAAAACAATTCATGGTTTGTACTCTTATCAGGGGTCTTCCTCAGATAGGAAAGAAGAATTTTTTTTTTTAAGATTTTACTTATTTATTTGACAGAGAGAGAGATAGCGAGGGCAGGAACACAAGCAGAGGGAGTGGGAGAGGGAGAAGCAGGCTTCCCACTGAGCAGGGAGCCCGATGTGGGGCTCGATCCCAGGACCCGGGGATCATGATCTGAGCAGAAGGCAGACGCTTAACAACTGAGCCACCCAGGCGCCCCTGTTACTTACTCTTCTAAGTATACATCTTTCCCAGTGACTACTGGAATATGGCTTCAAATATGGGTACAAATTTTGGCTTTGCTTTTTATCAACTGTGTAACTTGCTTATTAGTAAGCTACTCGTCTCCTTATGAAGCCTCAGATTTCTCATGTACAAAATGGAGGTTTTTAATATGCTTCTGGGTTGTTGTGAGGATTAAATTAGGTAACAATGGTTAAATTTAAAGTACAAGGCAAGAACAAAACAGGTGCCCAAATGAATAGCCGACAGCCATTTATTCATGATTTCAAAAATATTTATCAAATGCCTATTATGTATCAGGCATTGCTCTAGGCGCTAGGATACAGCAATAAATAAGGATAATTTCTACCTTCATGAGATTTACATTCTAATAATTTATTAATACGATTATTATTCTTAATTTACAATCTAAGGAAAAGAGAGCAACTAACTAGATTTTATGGGGCAGTACGGTGACCTTATTAAAGAACATACCCAAGCCACATTATCTATCACTCATGTGAAATACATCTGTCTCTATATAACCCAATATATCAAGAAAGCACCAGAAATGAGGACAGGGCAGAATTTGTTTTAATTACTTTTTTAGATTTTTTTTTTAAGATTTTTTTTTCTTCTGGGGCGCCTGGGTGGCTCAGTCGTTGGGCATCTGCCTTTGGCTCAGGTCATGATCCCAGGGTCCTGGGATCGAGGCCCACATCGGGCTCCCTGCTCGGCGGGAAGGCTGCTTCTCCCTTTCCCACTCCCCCTGCTTGTGTTCCCTCTCTAGCTGTCTCTCTCTCTCTCTGTCAAATAAATAAAATCTTTAAAAAAGAAAAAAAAAAGATTTTTTTTTTCTCCTGCTTTATCGAGATACAATGAGCATATAACATCGTGTAAGTTTAAGGTGTGCAATGTGAAAGACAAGAATTTACTTATGAAATTTATATGCATGAAATCACCACTTGGAAGACCAGGTACCACAATTGCTCTCTAAATCCTAAGGTTCTCTATATGGGAGAAGCCAGTCTGATGACTTAAAAATGACAGAGCTGAGAAGAAAATCTGAGGTATTCTATATAAAAATAAGTATTACCTTTTAAACATTTGAGAGTTTCTGTGCTGCACACATCCACCCTCATGGTTGACAGCTGTTTTTCCTTCAATTCTATCTGATCTTCTGAGCGCTTGTACAGCAACAGTTCTTCAATGAGGGCCTGGGACTGAATACAGACCAGAGTCGTATTTTATTTATGAAAACATTCACTTATTCTACCTTCCCCCATTAACATAAAACATGTCTAAAATCTAATAAAACCAAGAGAAAGAAACCCTTTGCATTTCCTCATAATTGGGGACAGCACTATCAATTTTCATGCCCAAACCGTATTTTTAGTTACATACTTTAAAATATCCTTTCCTTAGTTATTCAAGGCTAACTGAACATATAAGATTAAGACTAAGACAAAGGTCCACTTATTCTTTAAATTTTAATTAGGTAAATATAGTCTTATTATGTTAACTCTAAACAAATTCTAATTTAGTAGAGCTTCACAGAAGGATGAACCCATTGTTGGGGGGAGTTCAATACAGAACTTGGCTGGTAATAGATATTCTGGAAGAAGGTTAATTCTTCCATTGGGGGAACATATAAAACTCCAAGTAATCTGATCCCAATCTGGATTCTTTCAGAACAGTTTAAACTTGTTTAAAATATAATTTATGTACAACTGAATAAAAATAAATCTTACTGGACTATACGGGGAACTGTAACAAAAGGGGTGAATAAAGCTTTGGCATATTAAACATATTCTAATAACTTACTCGAAATTCTGCAACTATCTTAGACTTGAGAGCAGCTTTTGGATTCGTGGATGCTGTTGAATTAAACAAAAGGTCATTAAGAATACAGACACAAAAGTCACCTAATATTCAGGTAATTTTTCAGCTTTATAGTTAAGGGTGTACACTTTGAACATATGTCAAATATACACATTTAAATAATAATATAACTCCTAGAATAAATATTCCTAGAATATGAAATTTAAACACTCCCAAGTGTGGCCAGTATAAAAATATACTATTTAGATAGGTCTAACCTACTTACCTCCAACAGACACTTTAAGTCATAAAGTCCTAGAATTATTGATTTGGAGATACTGAGATACATGGAGTACCTTTTTTCCCAGTCTGACTGAATTTAAGAGGATCTCAATACCTCAAATTAAGAAAGAGTGTTCAGGAGCACGACATCCAGTTAATCCTGAGCACTGGCTGAAGAAAATTACTTACAAACATCAACTCTATTCCTATGATTTAGCTTTGGATTTCTTTTTCTGCTGACTCAATTCACAGCAAAAACAGGCAGGGAACGTTCTAAGTACATTACCACTGTGGTTCAACTTTGGCTGAAATGTTGACTCTTGCTGTTCCTAAGCATGCAACTTATGACCAAAAGGATGTCAGAGGACTCCCTTAATCATGATGAATTATCATATGCTTGATGTAGTAAAACCATCCCAAGTGTCTTGTTTTACCTCTCAATTCTGTCTTCTACCTTGTTCCCTCCACACCTTCAAGTCTTTCTCAATATTCCTCAGTTTGGCCCACAGCAGCCTATCACATGCAGTATTCCACTCCCTTGATCTCATGCTGGGTAAACATGTTAAACATAAAAGGAGCTCCTGTTAGAGACTGAGCTTCTGGCCAGGATTTGAGGCCCATGTCTAATCTGGTAGAGTGTATCCCCAAATCTGAAGGATTTCATGGCTCCCAAAGAAATGCTTCTTAATGCCTAGTCTCCTCTTCAGCTCTGTTGTTTAATGTCAGCTGCCTCTAACTTCTTCTATCTTTCAACCTAAGAGTTAGCCTGGGCACTATCAAGCATTTTTTTTCTTCTTTCACTCCCCCAACTACTCTTGAATCTTCACTCATTTAAACCCTTTTTCTGCATTTCCTTTGTTTAAAAGTAGGGTTTTTGTTTTTGTTTTTTTTTTAAAGAAGTAACTCCATGATGGCTTGTTTAGTATAAATCACTGGGTCACTCTCCCAGACCTGGAAAACATAGGCTTTCCCATGGTTTATGCCAGGTACGATGTCAAATGGTCTACATTTTCTTCTGCTCCAAAAAGAGGAGGTAATTTTATATTAGTTGAGATTTTGTTCCTTACTTTGTGATTTCTTCCACTGCTTATTCGGTTGTTTGTTCAGATTTTCTTTCAGCTGCTTCTGAGTTTTGAAAGTGGTACCTGGAAAACATTTCAGTTTTTGCAATCTGGCATTATGGGAAGCTGTTCTGTCTGTCCACTTCAGTGTCAAAGTTGTAGCATTGAAAAAAGGCAATCCGAGACTGTGTGTTGTTTTTTTCTTTCTTTTCCTTTCATTTTTATAAAAAAATAAAAACACCCACCAGATCTAAGAAGCTGTCAAATAAACATGATTTCTATTATCAATAAAATTACTGATTTTAAGAAGAATAGGGCACAAAATACCAGTTAATGCATTCAAATGAAGAATTTAACAGCTTCTTAGAAGATGTGATTTTTAAAGCAAATTTCTAGTCAAATAATGGTCATGGTATCAGATATCACCACCAACTTTTATTTAATGACTCCATTACATGCATCTAATACACAGGAAATAAGTAACTTTTTAAAAACAGGTACACAAGTTACTGCAAATCTAAACCAAAACAAAGACTAAAGAATGCCAATATATGCTTAATATAAAATAATTTAGTGGAAACTGAAACCCCATTAAAAAATTCTCCAACAGTAAGAGGACAGGGCAGTAATTATTAAACATATAAAAAAAATGAATAGTTTAAAACATTCAAAGTAAAACATGCAGGAAAATAATCAGATAGCCATCATCACTTAATATGCTTGACTTTTTCTAATAAATACAAACAAAAGCCAACCCTCTCCAAACCAATTCTATTTAAATTTTAATTCAAACAGATTTTTTAAATATTTAATTTTAAATAAATAGGACCCAATCCAGAACTTTATTTTTCATTATTAAGCAACAGGACCAGATCTATAAAATATCTATAATTTTAAAGAGTCAAGGACTCAATTTTTTCTTTTAGGAGAGAAAATACACTTACTCAAAGCTTCTCTCAATGCCATAATCATTTCTTCTGGGTACACATTTCTATCTTCCCAGATTTTGAAGATTCGTTCTATAGACTTAGAGACAGATGGATCCCTGAGGATAAAGAAAAAGTGACACAGACATATAAAAATGTTAATTTTATCTCAAACTAGAATCTAAAATAAAGTTGTCAACAAAATTATTTTCCAAGTGTCTTTTGATGTTCAAGACATTTTTTTTCTACAGTGTCTAGTAGGACTAAAATCTTAATAACTCTTAAAAAAAAATTTTTTTTTTAAAGATTTTACTTATTTGACAGAAAGCAGGACAGAGAGTGAGAGAAAGCACAGGCAGGGGGAGCAGCAGAGGGAGAGGGAGAAGCAGGCTCCCCACTGAGCAGGGCGCCCAATGCAGGGCTCAATCCCAGGACCCCGGGATTCATGACCTGAGCCGAAGGCAGACGCTTTACCGACTGAGCCATCCATGCACCCCTTTAAAATTTTTTATTGAAATTTTTTGAAATTGAGATACATTTGACACACTTTATTATTTTAATTGAAGTATAGTTAACACATTAAAATCTTAAATATTCTGAGATGCTTGGGTGGCTCAGTCAGTTAAGCATCTGACTCTCAGTTTCAGCTCAGGTCATGATCTCAGGGTTGTGAGATGGAGCTCTGTGTTGGGATTAGCATGGAGTCTGCTTGAGATTCTCTCCCTCTGCCCCTCCCCAGCTTGCACACACATGCGAACAAATGCGTTCTCTCTCAAGTAATATAAATAAATAAAATCTTTAAAATCTTAAAACATTCTTAATGAATACTTTTTATCAATAATGTATATGAGGCTACGACAGCACACTGAGCTTTCTGATGCATATAATATTATGAGGGTTAGTCACATGTGTTCATTGATACAACTGGCATCCTAAAAGGTAAGGTAAGGGAAGCTTAATAAAATTAAATCTTTTCTTTTAAGATTTTACTCATTTGAGAGAGACAGAGAGAGCGTGCTGAAGAGAGAGCACGAACTGAGGGGAGGGACAGAGGGAGAAGGAGAGGCAGACTTCCCCCTGAGCAGGGAGCCCAACCCAGGGCTCGATCCCAGGATTTTTTTCTTTTTCTTTTTCTTTTTTTAAAGATTTTCTTTATTTATTTGACAGAGAGAAACACAGCGAGAGAGGGGACACAAGCAGAGGGAGTGGGAGAGGGAGAAGCAGGTCTCCTGCTGAGCAGGGAGCCCGATGCGGGGCTTGATCCCAGGACCTTGGGATCATGACCTGAGCCGAAGGCAGACGCTTAATGATTAAGCCATCCAGGTGCCCCAGGATTTTAATTTTTCTAAATTGAAGTACAGTTGACATACTTTATTATTATTTTTAATTGAAATATAGTCAACACATTAAAAATTTCCTTAAATGTTTCAGAAATTTACAGTTGGGTTTGTTTGAAATGGGATCCAAAGAAGGTCAATACATTGCATTTGGTTATGCCTCTTAAATCTCTTAATCTAGAGCAATCAGATTAAATTGTTCTCAGTATTTTTCTCATTCCATTCATTGATATTGCAGTCCAGGGGTTGGCTGTCCAGCAGAACATTCCACATTCTCTAGCTTTACTTATTTGCTGCCATTTTAACTTGTTCCATTAATGCCTGAATTTCCTCTAGACGAAAATTAGTCGGATTATATACATATTCACAAATTTTGGGGAGCAAATATTGAATAAACGATACTATATACTTCATACTGCATCCCATCAGGACATACACAATCTCTGGATATCCCATCTTTAATAACACTAAGCCTGATCAATGGAATAAAGCAGTACTTTCTCTTGTGAACTGTGCCTATCTACTCACTAGCATTTTAGTGTTTATCTAAGGAGTAAATAATTATATATATATAGGTTTTCCAACATTACAAATCTTTCCCCACTTTGCACTTTAAGTTACATTTTAAAACATATAATTTTAAAATGTAGACTTGTTAAAATACAATTGCTCTCTACTGCCACTTTTTAAGTATAGGAAGCCTACCAGAGATTTAAAAAATTATAACTTATTTTCTTTGCTCTCTCTTTTAATGATTAACATTAAAAAAAAATTCAGCTGTGTAATTCATTTAAAATCTACTGGGTATAGGGGCGCCTGGGTGGCTCAGTTGGTTAAACATCTGCCTTCGGCTCAGGTCATGATCCGAGAGTCCTGGGATCGAGCCCCGCATCGGGCTCCCTGCTCCGCGGGAAGCCTGCTTCTCCCTCTCCCACTCCCCCTGCTTATGTTCCCTCTCTGGCTGTCTTTCTCTCTGTCAAATAAATAAAATCTTTAAAAAATAAAATAAAATAAAATCTACTGGGTATAGAATGTAAAATCAAGCTCTAATCTAAACAGATTTCCTATTAACTGTTCCAATATTATAACTTCTTTTCCTCACTGATTTACTGCTTCCACTAGCATGTATTCAATTATTAATCTTTTTCTATGCTGCAAATTCTGTTAATCCATTTTTACATTATACAGTTGACCCTTGAAAAATGTAGGGGGTGGTTAGGGACGCGGACCCCAATCCCCCGCAGTTGAAAATCCATGCATAACTTCTGGCTCCCCAAAAACTTACCTACTAATAGCCTACTGTTGACTTACCAATAACATAAACAGTTGATGAACATGTATTTTGTATATGTATTATATACTGTATTCTTATAATAAAGCTAGAAAAAATATTATAATCATAATGAAAATACATTTACAGTACTGTACTAATTGAAAAAAAATTCAGGTATAAGTGGACTCAAGCAGTTCAAACCCATGTTGTTCAAGGGTCAACTATACTATCTTCAAAACTGTAGCTTATCTTCCCTCATTACAACTGCATTTCAAAACATTTCGTATATTCTCACTTGCTTATTTTTCCAGAGTAAATTTAATGTTAAGTTCCAAAAGAGGAAATTTTGGTATTTTTAATTTGAATTATATTAGGCTGATATATTAATTTGGAAAAAGTATTACATATAACATTGATATATGGTACCAATACATTATTCTTCACTACAGCAAAACATTAATATTTATGAATTTATATTCAACATTCCCAAATACAATTTATTCACAAAGTTCAACATAATTCCTGTTAAGGCTATTCCTAGATATTTCATGTATTTTATTGCCAGTATGACTCACCATCCCTCCTTATCACTAAACTTCTCACACTAAAACTGATTCAGAAGTTTGTTGATCGTAACTTACCTCAGCTTTAACTTTAAATGGTTTGAATTTTTTTTAAGATTTTATTTATTTGTCAGAGAGAGAGAGAGAGAACAAGCAGGGGAGCAGCAGAGGGAGAGGGAGAAGCAGGCTCCCCGCTGAGCAGGGAGCCCGATGCGGGGCTCGATCCCAGGACCCTGGGATCATGACCTGAGCCAAAGGCAGACGTTTAACCAACTGAGCCACCCAGGTGCCCCTTGAATGGTTCTTGAAAGTAGTTTTGCTTTTTTTTTTTTAAAGATTTTATTTATTTATTTGACAGAGAGAGAGATAGCTAGAGCAGGAACACAAGCAGGGGGAGTGGGAGAGGAAGAGGCAGGCTTCCTGCCGAGCAGGGAGCCCGATGTGGGACTCGATCCCAGGACCCCAGGATCATGACCTGAGCCGAAGGCAGACGCTTAACGACTGAGCCACCCAGGCGCCCCAAAAGTAGTTTTGCTTTGTATGCAAATCTATATTGACAGCTATTTTCTATAAATGCTATGAAATACTTTTCATGGGCGCCTGGGTGGCTCAGTTGGTTAAGCGACTGCCTTCGGCTCAGGTCGTGATCCTGGAGTCCCAGGATCGAGTCCCACATCGGGCTCCCCACTCAGTTGGGAGTCTGCTTCTCCTTCTGACCCTCTTCCCCTCTCATGCTCTCTCTCACTCTCTCTCTCTCAAATAAATAAAATCTTTAAAAAAAAAAAATACTTTTCATAACTGCCATCTGGCTTCCACAGTTGCTATTGAGAAGTGTGTTATCAATCTAATAGTCTTGTGTATGTGATCTGTCTTTTCTCTTTGGCATTGTTTTTTGTTTATTTTTTACTGTGGTAAAATAAAACTTGCCATTTTAACTTTTTTAAATGTACAACTCAGTGGCATTAATTATATTCACAATGTTGTACAACCACCACCACTATCTATTTCCAAAATTTTTCATTCTCTTAAAAAGAAACTCTGTACCCATTAGATAATAACTCCCCACTACCGCCTCCCCCAGCTCCTGACAACTTTTCATCTACTTTCTGTCTCTATGTATTCACATACAATATTCACACTGTTATACAATCAATCTCCACGATTCTCTTCACCTCGTAAAACTCAAACTCTATACCCATTAAACATCATCTCCCCTTTTCCCTTAACAACCACCACTGTACTTTCTGTCTATAAATTTGATTGCTGTAGTTCATCTAAGTGGAATCATACAACACTTGTCCTTTTGTGACTAGCTTATTTCACTTAGCATAATGTGTTCAGGGTTCATCCATGTTGTAGCATATGCCAGAATTCTTTCCTTTTTAAGGTTAAATGATATTCCATTTTATGTATATACCACATTTTGCATATCCATTCCTCTAAAAATTGGTACTTGGTTTGCTTCTACCTTTTGGGTATTGTGAATAATGCTGTTTTGAACACTGGTTTACAAATACTTGTTTGAGTCTCTGCTTTCATTTCTGGGGGAGTATATACCCAGAAGCAGAACTGCTAGATCATACAGAAATTCTATGTTTTTGAGGAACCATCAAACTGTTTTCCATAGCTGTCGCACCACTTTACATTCCTACCAGAAACAGAAGTTTCCCCCATCCTAATACTTGTTATTTTCTGGTTTGGTTTGGTTTTATAATTTCATTACAATAACTAGGTGTGAATTTCTTTTTTAATTATCCTGCTTAGTATATGTTGTGGTTGCTGTAACTGCAGATTCATGTTTTTCATCACTTCCAGAGAGTTCTCAGCTATTACCTCCTCAGAACTCAAATGTTCTCTCCTCCTGGAAGCTAATTTGATGTTAATTAGGCCTCTCATTCCGATCTTTTTTCCACCTCCTTCTCTCTAATTGCTACATTCTAATTTCTTCAGAACTAATTTCTAGCTTAATCTTTTTTCTCTCTACAATTCCTGTTGGTTCTTTTTTAAAAATCAGTCCAAATATCTTATCCATTGTTCATTTCATTCATCTTTAACATTTCTTACATAGTTGTTTTATATATTCTGTCTGATAATTCTAACATCTGAAGCTCATGGGGGGGGGGACCTAAATCTGCTGATTCTCCTTAATGGTGGTTTGTTTTCTAAAGTGTTTGGTGATTTTTGGATTGTAAGCACATATTTGTTTGATCTTAATCTATTGAGATTCCTGGTGGTCTAGATAGGAAATGTACTCCTTGAGAGAAAATTTAAATCAGAAGCCAAGGTGGCTTATGACTCAAAACCACTTTACCCCTTTTCTCTAGAGTCCTAGTCTAACTGCCAGACTGCATGGTACTACTGACATAGGATATTGGTTAATGTCAGCTCTGATTTTCTAATATGTCCACTGTTGCTGGTGCAGTTTATATTTTGTCAAGAATGTAACTGTTTTATTAAAAAAAAATGACCTTTTGGGGGTGCCTGGGTGGCTCAGTCGGTTAAGCATCTGACTTTGTTCAGGTCATGACCTCAGGGTCCTGGGGATCAAGCCCTGCATTGGGCTCCCTGCTGAGAGGGGAGTCTGCTTCTCCCTCTGCCCTAACCCCCCTCCCACACAGCTCGTGCTCTCTTGGGCTCTCTCTCAAATAAATAAATACAATCTTTAAAAAAAAAAAAAAAGGACTCTTTGGAATTGATGATTGGCCATCTGGGCAGAAGTCAAATCAAAATATCTGTAACTGTCTTTCTTTCCAACTAGACTACAGAGCTTCTTCACAGCAGAGATAATTATTTATTGTTGTTTCTTTAGAACCTAACAAGGTGCTCACTAAATAGTAACTGAATAAATGACAACTGGATTTTGTTATTGTCAAACCAAACTATTCTCTATGAGGTCCTCAAGTAAAATATGCTGGAAAAACAGCAACTGCTAAGAAAACATATAATTAAGACTAGGGTATAACATAGTAAAAGTAGCACTAGATGGGGAAACTAGAGGTTTTAGTTCTGTTTCAGTAAGAAGTCTTTTGGGGGCTAGGTTTCTTCATTTGTTTTTGTGTGTGTTTTTTTTTTTAAAGATTTATTTATTTATTTGAGAGAGAGAATGAGAGAGAGCACATGAGAGAGGGGAGGGTCAGAGGGAGAAGCAGACTCCCTGCCGAGCAGGGAGCCCGATGCGGGACTCGATCCAGGGACTCCAGGATCATGACCTGAGCCGAAGGCAGTCGCTTAACCAACTGAGCCACCCAGGCGCCCTGTGTGTTTTTTTTTTTAAGATTTTATTTTTTAAGTAATCCTTATACCCAACGGGGGCTCAAACTCCACCCCAAGATTAAGAGTCACATGCTCTACCAACTGAGCCAGCCAGGCACCCCTAGGTTTCTTCATTTGTAAAAATGGTTTTACTAGAAAGTTTGTTAGCTCTAAAATTCTTAGCTAGATCCGTTCCCTATTTATACAAAAACTCTCAGAACTCTCAAACATCTACAATTCAACCATCTCTCATATTTAGGAATTCTCTGAAAATAAAACAAAAATAAAATCCAGAATAGCAGTTTTACTTACCTTGTTATTCTAGGTCTCTATTTTAGCCATTACTGATCCCAATATCAATTTCTACAGAATGTACAATTATTACCACATAGAAAACATAAAAAATTAATTATAAACTTTGTTGCTGACTTATAAGTAACAAACAATTGGCTGACCTTGTAGAAGTGCTAAGATATTCAAGAGATGCTTTCTTTGCTAGCACCCTCACCTCTGCCTTTAAAACGACAAGGTATAATGGGGCGCCTGGGTGGCTAAGATGGTTAAGCATCTGCCTTCAGCTCGGGTCATGATCCCGGGGTCCTGGGATCGAGCCCCGTATCAGGCTCCTGGCTCAGCAGGGAGCCTGCTTCTCCCTCTCCCTCTGCCTCTACCCCTGCTCATGCTCTCTCTCTATCTCTGTGTCTCAAATGAATAAATTAAAAAAAAATTAAAAAATAATAAAAAAATAAAACAGCAAGGTATTAACAAATTATTTCAAAGTGTAAAGAGTACAGGGGGAGGTGCCCAGGTATCACAGTTAAAATAAACAGAGTTAAACAGCATAATCTTGTGCCTCACTCAGGAGAATCTTTTCTTTACCAAAATCTTATTTCTGGGATGTCATGTCATTTGTCTTATAGGGTTTTAGTAAATATTTGCTAACTAACTGTATGGAAGACTAAATAATAGGTCAACTTAAGGAGAGAGTCAACACTTAAAAAACCTGGAGCTCAGAAATGGATAGATTTTATCTCTAAAAACTTGCTATCCTGTCTCCTGATCCCCATTTATATAACTTTGCTTTTTTATTTGCCTATAACAAATATCTTCCGTAGTGTGTTACTTGTCCTTAATTTTATGGTGTCTTCCATAATGCAGAAGTCTAATTTTGATGTCATTAAATTCTTAAGTACTTTTGTTTCTCTCTAAGAGCCCCCACCCTTTTTTGAAGAGAGGGAGTGCAGGGAGGGGCAGACAGAGAGGGAGAGAGAGAATTTTTTTTTTTTTTAAAGATTTTATTTATTTGAGAGAGAGAGAATGAGAGAGAGCGAGTACATGAGAGGGGGGAGGGTCAGAGGGAGAAGCAGACTCCCTGCTGAGCAGGGAGCCCGATGCGGGACTTGATCCAGGGACTCCAGGATCATGACCTGAGCCGAAGGCAGTCGCTTAACCAACTGAGCCACCCAGGCGCCCCTGGAGAGAGAGAATCTTAAGCTGGCTCCACACGGAGCCTGACTTGGGGCTCGATCTCACAACTGTGAGATCATGACCTGAGCTGAAATCAAGAGTCGGATGCTCAACCAACTGAGCCACCCAGGTGCCCTCTAAAAGAGCTTTTAACCCTTATGGTCATAAAAACATTTGTTTCTAACATTTTTAAAGGTTTTTTTTTTTTTTTTTTAAGATTTTATTTATTTTTTGACAGAGACACAGCGAGAGAGGGAACACAAGTAGGGGGAAGTGGGAAGAGGGAGAAGCAGGCCTCCCGTGGAGCAGGGAGCCCAATGTGGGGCTCATGACCGGAGCTGAAGGCAGACGCTTAACGACTGAACCACTCAGGCGCCCCAAAAGTTTTGTCTTATACACTAAGGTAAATTCATTTGGAATATATTTGTGTATATGGTATAGAAAAACATTTAACAATTGTATTTTTTCTGGATGGAAAGCGTATGTCCCAGACTCACTTACTGAAGAGTTCATCGTTCCTCCAATGATTTGTAATGCACCTTCTACCATTTACAAAGGTCCTATCTATATATGCCTGAGTCCATTTCTGGGCTTTCTCTGTTCCTTAAATCTGTCCTTATACTGATACCACATTCTTTTATAATTGTAATAGCCAAATAGCTTGCTGTTTATCAACAATCTTGGCTACTCCTAGACACTGAATCTTCTACATGAATTTTTTTTAAAATTTTTTAGATTTTATTTATTTATTTAAGAGAAAGAGAGAGCACGAGCAGGGGGAGGAGCAGAGGGAGAGGGAGCAGCAGACTCCTGGCTGAGCAGGGAGCCCGATGTGGGACTCGATCCCAGGACCCCAGGATCACGACCTGAGCCGAAGGCAGATGCTTAACGACTGAGCCACCAAGCGCCCCTTCTATTATATTTTTTAATAGGTTATTTCTATGTATTGAAATGCTACTGAATCTTGATGTTGATTTGTACCCAGCAACCCTGCTAAATCTTTTTTAGTCTGTGAATTCTCTTGGATTTCCTATGAAGATCAGTCTCCATATATCTTTTTACCCTTATATGATCCTACTGATTACATTCTATAGTTCTTCAACAACTACAAATTAGAATTTACAAATTAAGTATAAGGCAAATACCATTCATACTGACATTAAAGGGATAAATGATATTTTGTTGAAACAAATTACAATGTGAGCATGATAATGTATACATTGTTTTTAATTTATCAACCCTATAATACCCTTACTATTTAATTATTTCACCATTTTTCTCCATAGAAACTACCGGAAATATTTTTCATAATGTATGGTGAAATCATTAGTGCCTTTACTTGATGCAAACAATTATGTATATATTAAAGCCATCTTTAATCTGTTCTCATTAGCTTCTCATAAAATATCTCATGCCAAAATGCAATCACAACAAAACCCCCAAAAAACAAAGGAAAAAAATGCAATCACAAACACATTAACACAGCCACTGAAAATGAGTTGCAGAACTATTAATATAAGATAATCATACAGCTGATACTAAATATTATACTAAATAATTCAATTACTTTTGAATTATTATAAAACAAAATTAAAAAATTTATTTCTCATAAACTAAGATCCTTTAAACTACATCCATGGACCCACCTAAGAATACCTGGGGCCTGTACTTAAAGACACACTGCTTTTCAGCACTCCACAGTATCTCCATCCCATCCAATCATCAGTCATCCGTTGTACAGGCATTTACCAATCACCTAGGAAGTGCCTGGCACTCTGCTGTGAGCAGAAGCTCAAAGTCAGGGGGGCAGAAACTGGTGATAAAAAGCACTTGTATCAATTACAATGTAGTGTGTTAGGTACTAGGACAGAAGAGACAAGGTATAATGGTAGCAAAGAGTAAAAGTTCCTTAATCCAGACTGAAACAAAGAAATCAGGAAGGGAAAATTTCTTGATTCTGAATCTCAAAGAAGGGATGGAGTAAGCAAAATCTTACAGAGCTTATCACCTAAGTGGGACTACTACACTGCTCTATGGTTTCTTATACAAATTGTACTTAAAGGCTGCCAATTCAATTTTCAAAAGGAACCAACTTCTTCTATTTACTCAATACTGCAATTTAAAATTCAGGTTTGGTTCAAGTAAGTCTTTTCTTGTGCTCTATTTCAACCTTTTAAAGTGGTGGGGCTCCTGGGTGGCCCAGTCAGTTCAGCGTCCGACTTGATTTCAGCTTCAGGTCATGATCTTGGCGTCATGAGATCAAGGCCCATGTCAGGCTCTGTGCTCAGCACAGTCTGCCTGTCCCTCTCCCTCCACTCCTCCCCACCGCTTGCATTCTCTCTCTCAAATAAATAAAATCTTAAAGAAAAAAAAAATGGTTCCATTTTGAGATTATGAAATGAACATGACAGAAAACCTGCTTAAAACATATATATAAAATTATTCAACATATAATTAAAAAGTGAATACCCAGGTAATCGTAAGAAATAAAGCACTGCCAGCTCCCCAGAAGACTCAAGGGCCCCTTCAAAAGCACAATCCCTTTGAACTACCTAAGATGGTAGACTTTTGTGGTAATTGTTTTTTCTTTATGGTTCTAACATGTCGGTATGCATAAATAATAGTTTATTTTTGCCAAATATGAATTTTGTATAAAGGAATCATATATATGCATAAATATTCCTTTGTACTTGCAATCAATATTTTGTGAGATTTATCTATGTTGTTGCATGTAACTGAAATTCATTAATATTCTTTGCTATCTGGTTATTCCAATATGCCACAACACATTCATTTTACTGCAGAAAAACATCTTGATTGTTTCCAAATTTTTATTACCAGGAACAATGTTGCTATGAAAATTCTCTGCTATTGATTTTGCTGTATCTATGCAAGTTTCTCAGGAGTAAAAGCCTCGGGGTGAAATCCAAAGATCATAGTGTGTACATAACAAACTTTTCAAAAGGAGGTTATTTTATACCAATCAACCCTTAAACCAACAGTATATGAGAGCTTCCACTGTGCCACAGTCCTGTTAATGTTGGTATTGGTGGACTTTAAAATGTATGCCCTATCTGGCAAATAAATGTGCTAGTTATTAATTTACTGCCTCTCACCCATTTTTGTGGTACAGGAGCCAGACTGCAAACTCTATTTCCCCTTGGCTCAGTGTTAGTCTCTGCCAAGAGAGGTCCCTAGAGCCTCACTGACAGGCTGAAGAAGCAGTTGGGATTCTTCTGGTGTTCTGTTCTTAAATGGATCAGCATATAGGCTTCCTGGCAGGGTTTGAGCACAGCCGAATGTTGCTGCTCTTGCAGTCAGTGATGAGTGCTCCCCAGCCAGTCTCTGCCGCTACAATGGCGGGTAGCATATTCTTGCAGCAATCCACTCTTTCCTCAGGTCTGAATTTCAATTGGGAGGAGAGAAGGGCTCTTCCTTCACTTTTCCCTCAGGTCCACAGGTAGTAGTTGCTTTCAGCACATAATATCCCATTACACCTTAGAGTTCCCTTATTCCTTCTAATAGTAGTCAGCTACTTTTTACCTACTTACCAATTCTTTACATTAAAATTTTCCTTATTTAAATTACTGGTGTGTGGTTTCGCTTTCCTGATTGGAACTTGACTTACACCGTATGTAATGATATACATGTCTCAGCAGTTCTAAGACTATATGATGTGATATCACAACAGACTGAATGCAGAAGCAGATAAGAGAATTTAACTGTACACTGTTACTACCAGATATTAAAGAGATCTGCAAAAAATGCAAAACACTAGCTCTTAATGAGCTCTTCTCATTAAAAAATTTTTGAAGATTTATTTATTTATTTGAGAGAGAGAGAGAACACAAGCGGGAGGGGCAGAGAGAGAGGGAATCTCAGGCAGACTCTGCTATGCGTGGAGCCCAATGCAGGGCTTGATCCCATGACCATGAGATCACCACCTGAGCCAAAATCAACAGTCTGACGTTTAACTGTGCCACCCAGGCACCCCTCATTAAAATTTTTTAAAAAGTTTGATTGTTGTTGGTTTTTTTTTTTTTTTTGAGAGGTAGAGAAGGGGCGGAGGGAGAGGGAAAGAATTTTAAGCAGGCTCGGGGCACAATCTCACAACCCTGAGATCATGACCTCATCTAAAATCAAGAGTCAGATGCTTACCCAAATGAGCCACCCAGGTGCCCCAATTATTTGTTTATTGCTTTAAAGGTGATTAATATTTAAACAATTTCTGTTTTTTTTTTTTTTTTAAAGATTTTATTTATTTATTTCAGAGAGAGAGAATGAGAGAGAGCACATGAGAGGGGGGAGGGGCAGAGGGAGAAGCAGACTCCCCGCCGAGCAGGGAGCCCAATGCGGGACTCGATCCTGGGACTCCAGGATCATGACCTGAGCCGAAGGCAGTCGCCCAACCAACTGAGCCACCCAGGCGCCCTAAACAATTTCTGTTTTAATTTCTAATATGGTAAGTGCCAGGTAAAACCTTCTAACTTTTTTTTTGTCTTTTTCGTGTTATTTTGTTATTCTTTGTATTTCTGGGTATGAGCCCTTTGTTGACTGCACTGCAGATACTTTCTCCCACTCTGTGGCTTGTCTTTTCACTCTTTATGGTGTCTTTCAATAAATAAAAGGTCTTTGTTTTAAAGTAGTCGACTTTAGGGGCACCTGGGTGGCTCAGATGGTTAAGCGTCTGCCTTCGGGTCTCAGGTCATGATCTCAGGGTCCTGGGATCAAGCCCCGCATCGGGCTCCTGCTCAGCAGGGAGTTTGCTTGTCCCTCTCCCTTTGCCTCTGCTGTTTGTGCTCTGTCTCTCTCTTACTCTCAAATGAATAAAAAAAATCTTTAAAAAAAAAAAAAGTCAAATTTATCCATCTTTTGAGGTAAGGTCATGAGATATTCTCCTTCAAAAGGATTTATAGCTTTTTAAATTTCCTTTAATTTTAAGTTCCTCTTTTTTTTTTTTAAGTATACTCCACGCCTAGCATGGAGCCCAACACAGGGCTTGAACTCACGACCCTGAGAACAAGACCTGAGCCAAGATCAAGAGTTGGATGTTTAACTGACTGAGCCACCCAGGCGGCCCTAGTTCTTTTGTATTTGTCTTTAACATGCAACTAATTTTTGTGTACGGTATAAATGAGATCTAATTTTATATATATACACATAGAGATGGGATCTAATTTTATATACATATACATAAATAGCCAATTGCCTGAGCAATAGTTGTAAGAAAAAAGTTCCTTTTCCACTACCTATAGTTTCATACACAGATCTAGTATATACATACATTGGTCTGTGTCTAGACTTTGTATTATGTTCTATCAGTTTCTGTGGCTATCTCGGGCTAATACCATACTGCTTTATTTATTACAGGTTTATAATAAGGCTTGAAATCTGGTAAAGCCAGTCCTTCCACCTTGTTACTCTTCAGCAGTTTCTGGCTTTCTCTTTCTGGGGGAGAGGAAGGAGAATTCTTTGCACTTCCACATAAAATTCAGAGCCAATCTGTAGAAAGAGGGGAGGGTGCCTTTACTGAGATCTTAATTAAGATTGCACTGGATTGGGGCACCTGGCTGGCTCAGTCCGTGGAGCATGTTGACTCTTGATCTCAGGGTTGTGAGTTTGAGACCCATGCCGGGTGTAGACATTACTTAAAAAGTAAAATCTTAAAAAAAAAAAAAAAATTGCACTGGATTTATAAATCAATTTGGGAAGAACTGACATTGTTAAATACTGAGTGTTCCCTATCCACAAATACCTATTTAGGTTTTCTACAATGTTTCTCAATTATGTTTTATAAATTTCTCCATAGAGATCTTACGCAACTTTTGTTAAGATTTTTTTACACACAGTTAATCCTCATTAATCTCAATCCTGGATTCCCTATTTGCAAATTCACCTACTTGCTAAAATGCACTGTTATCATTAACCAGCCTTTTTTCTTTTGTCCTGTCCTTTAGCTTTTATTATCATATAAGTAATAATTTTAATTTAATAGACTTTATTTTTTAGAGGCATTAACCAGTCTTTTATTTTATTTTATTTATTTTTTAAAAAGATTTTATTTATTTATTTGAGAGAGAGAGAATGAGAGACAGAGAGCACAAGAGGAAAGAGGGTCAGAGGGAGAAGCAGACCCCCTGCTGAGCAGGGAGCCTGATGTGGGACTCGATCCCAGGACTCCGGGATCATGACCTGAGCCGAAGGCAGTCGCTTAACCAACTGAGCCACCCAGGCGCCTAACCAGTCTTTTATTTTTAAAAAAATTTCTTTTGGGGGCGCCTGGGTGGCTCAGTCGTTAAGCGTCTGCCTTCGGCTCAGGTCATGATCCTGGGGTCCTGGGATCAAGCCCTGCATTGGGCTCCCTGCTGGGCGGGAGGCCTGCTTCTCCCTCTTCCACCCCCTCTGCTTGTGTTCCCTCTCTCACTGTGTCTCTCTCTGTCAAATAAGATGAAATCTTTAAAAAATAATAAATAAATAACAAACATGGAAAGGAATTTGTTAAATTATGTAGTAATATGAAAACATTTTTTTAAAGAATTATCAGAGCAGTGATTTGGTAACATGAATTTGTTAATAATAATAGTAGGAGTAATCATCATTATCAACCTCATCATCAAAGTAGCAGCTAACATTTATTAGGTGCTTATTATATGCCACTCACTATTCTAAGCACTCACTCTACATCACAGTATTTACTCATTTAGTAGTTCCCAGACTCTGTGGGGTGGGTACTATTATTGGCAGATTTATACAGATTAAAAAAAAAAACAACTGACGCTGATATCAGACAATAAGAAAGTAGTTAGAAGGCTATTATAAAAATATAAACATATCAAATAGAGATGATAATGGGAAATTTAAAGAGAGAGAGAAAAGGAGAAAGAGGGTGCCTGGGTGGCTCAGTCGGTTAAACGACTGCCTTCAGCTCAGGTCATGACCCCGGAGTCCTGGGACCGAGTCCCGCATCGGGCTCCTTGCTCGGCAGGGAGTCTGCTTCTTCCTCTGACTCTACCCACTCTTGTGCTCTTTCTCTCTCTCAAATAAAAAAAATAAAAATCTAAAAAAATAAAAAAGAAAAAAAAAGAAAAGGAGAAAGAAACAGGAAAAGAAACAGTCTCTGGTAAGTGACTAAGAAATGAAGGGACAAGAATTTAAAATTTACTAAGGGGCAGACTGTATTGTAAAACAGAAATAACAGAAGACTAGGGGCGCCTGGGTGGCTCAGTCATTAAGCGTCTGCCTTCGGCTCAGGTCATGATCCCAGGGTCCTGGGATCGAGCCCCGCATCAGGCTCCCTGCTCCACGGGAAGCCTGCTTCTCCCTCTCCCACTCCCCCTGCTTGTGTTCCCTCTCTCACTGTGTCTCTCTCTGTCAAATAAATAAATAAAATCTTTAAAAAAAAAAAAAAAGAAAAAGAAATAACAGGAGACTAAGAGTCAGAAAAATCTCAGTTCTATTCTCACCTCTTTTACTAAATTGACATTTTACTTTGGGCAATTTCTTTTTGGACAATTTCTTAACTGCTCTGGGCTTCAGTTTTCTCATTTTGTAAAAAGAAAGAATAAAATCCAATTTGCTTACCTGCAAAGTTGGTTACTGTGAGTTTCAAATACGATTTGTATAACAATTTTCAATTTATAACCTATTTTCGCACAAACTGTGGGAGCAGGGCTTTATACAAATGTATAGATGTTCTGAGCTGAATATCATCATATAATAATGAGGCAGTAATTCACAAAAAGAAGTTGAAGACATGGTCAAAAAAAAGGGGGGGGGGCCACCTGGCTGGCTCAGTTGGTAGAGCATGTGATGCTTGATCTTGGGGTTGTAAGTTCGAGCCCACATTGGGTGTAGAGATTACTTAAAAATAAAATCTTTAAAAACAAAACATCAAAAATCTAGATGCAGTTATAGTAGTTATTAGGATAATATGAGCAAGAGTTTAATCCATGAGTAGATAAATCTCCAAGAGAATGCATGTAATGAGAGAAGAAATGCAGCTGTCAGTTTAGTTAGAAAACTGGGGCACCAGCATGGCTCAGTCAGTTAAGCGTCAGACTCTTGGTTTTGGCTCAGGTCATGATCTCAGGGTCATGAAATCAAGCCCCGAGTCAGGCTCTATGCTCAGCACGGGGTCTGTTTGCGATATTCTCTCTCTCTCTCTACATCCCCCTTCCCTGTCCCCTACTTGTGCACACGCATGCGCACTTTCTCTCTCTCAAAATGAATAGATCTTAAAAAGAGAGACAGAGAGAGAGAAAAAGAGAGAAAAAACTGCCCAAATCCAAACTCCCAAGTGGTTTTATGACAGAATCCGTTCTTACGGTGGGTTTACTTCAGAGTACCAAGCTCATTGTTTCCCCCAAATCTGTCATGACATCTTTTCCCAACAAAGGTCAGACATGCATGCAATTTTCTCTACACCCTTAAGAATCAAAAGAACATATTAAGCTCTAATGATAACAACTAGTCTAAATTCACTTTTCAGCTCAATAAAGAAGAGAATTTTATTTTATTTTTTTAAAAGATTTTATTTATTTGACAGAGAGAGACACAGCGAGAGAGGGAACACAAGCAGGGGGAGCGGGAGAGGGAGAAGCAGACTTCCCGCGGAGCAGGGAGCCCGATGTGGGGCTCGATGTGGGGCTTGATCCCAGGACTCTGGGATCATGACCTGAGCTGAAGGCAGATGCGTAACGACTGAGCCACCCAGGCGCCCTGCTGCTCCTTTTAGATGGGTTCTTCTTCAATTCAACCCACCTCACTCATCTATGTGACCTGCCTGGAACCTCTAGTCATTTACCCCTCCTGAATTAAAGGGATTAAAACAACAGTCTTAAGAGAAAAGAATTCACAAGAGGGTAGAAATGAATCTAAAGTATATCTGTGAATAGAAATTTAAAAGAGGGTAGTAGTGGTTGGGATGGGGATGTTTATGGAATACTAAAACTCGTATCTTACTATCCCCTCATTTATCATATACTGTGTAATTAATTTCTTTATAACCAAGAATATACTGTTTCAATGATATAGTCTTCTACTGCTTCTATTGGAGTTTTAAAATATACATTAATAACTGATAGGGGAAATCTAGCCTTACTATTCTTTAAAACAATTATGTATTTTATCCTTCCACATTAAACCCTATTAAGATTTTGACTGAGAGCACAATGAATTTATAGATTATATACTGGGAATCATATTTTTAACAATACCAAATCTTTCTCTTCAAAATGGTACATAATGTATCTTTTCTTTTATCCAGATCTTTAATACCCTTTAGTAAAGTCCAAAAGCTTTCTTTATAATACCCTTAACAGGGGCGCCTGGGTGGCTCAGTCGTTAAGCATCTGCCTTCGGCTCAGGTCATGGTCCCAGGGTCCTGGGATCGAGCCCCGCATCGGGCTCCCTGCTTGGCGGGAAGCCTGCTTCTCCCTCTCCCACTCCCCCTGCTTGTGTTCCCTCTCTCGCTGTGTCTCTCTCTGTCAAATAAATAAATAAAATCTTTAAAAAACAAAACAAAACAAAACCCTTAACATACTTACTACATTTACTCTTGAGCGGGATCTCTTTTATCCTGGGAGGGGCAGAACTTTTTGTTGCAAAAGGAATCTTTTCTCCTAATTACATTTTTTTTTTTTAAAGGGAGGTTTTCTTTCTTTTTTTTTTTTTTAATTTGATTTATTTATTTGCGAGAGAGAGTACAAGCAGGGGGAGCAGCAGGGAGAGGGAGAAGCAGGCTCCCGCGGAGCAGAGAGCCCGACGCAGGGCCCGATCCCAGGACCCCGGGATCACAACCCGAGCCGAAGGCAGATGCTTAACCGACTGAGCCACCTAGGCGCCCCCCTAATTACATTTTTAAATTGGTTACAGCTAGCACTTGAACTTGAATCTAACTATTTAAATTACCTCTCTTATTAGTTCACTTTTACATGAGCTGGGGGTCGGCAAACTATGAACGTCAGGCCAGCTGCCTATTTTTGTAAATAAAGTTTACTGGAACACAGCCACACCCACTTGTTTACCTGCTATCTATAGCTGCTTTCATGCTAGAATAGCAGAACTGAGTAGTGGCAACAGAGATCCTATGGCCTACAGAGCCTAAAATACTTGCTACCTGGCCCTTTACAGAAAAAGGCTGCCCATCCCTGATGTAGGTAATCATATTATTTGCAAGTGATGACAATCCTGTCTCTTCTGAATGTACTCTTTTTATTTACTTATTTAGAAATGAACGGGATCTCCAGCATAATGACCAATATGAATGATGTCAGAAGGCATCCCTGTCTTGGAATGCTTTTACAGTTTCACTCTTAAGTCTTATGCTTACTACAGGTTTCTGAAGATACCCTCATTGAGTTAAAAACACTTTTGGGGGGCCCTGGGTGGCTCAGTCATTAAGTGTCTGCCTTTGGCTCGGGTCATGATCCCAGGGTCCTAGGATAGAGCCCCGCATCAGGCTCCCTGCTCTGCGGGAAGCCTGCTTCTCCCTCTCCCACTCCCCCTGCTTGTGTTCCCTCTCTGGCTGTCTTTCTGTCAAATAAATAAAACCTTAAAAAATAAATAAATAAATAAAAATAAAAACACTTTTGGCACTGGGGTGCCTCAGATGGTTGAGCATCTGCCTTTGGCTCAGGTCATGATCCCAGGGTCCTGGGATTGAGCCCTTAATTAAGTTGGGCTCTCTGCTTGTCCCCCTTCCTCTGCCTCCCCCTGCTCATGCTCTCTCAAAATAAATAAAATCTTAAAAAAACAAACAAACAACATTTTCAGCACTTGAAATTTTAATTTAAAGGACTGAACTTCCGGTGCCTGGTGGCTCAGGTGGTTAAGTGTCTGACTTCAGCTCAGGTCATGGTCAGGGTCCTGGGATGGAGCCCTGTGTGTGGCTTCACACTCAGAAGGAGTCTCTGCTTGTCCTTCTCCCTCTGCCCCTCTCCCTCTCAAATAAATAAATAAGATCTTTAAAAAATAAAAAAATAAAGGACTGAACTTTATGTCCTTCCACCTTTTTCTGTGAAATCAGTTACAGTAATATAAAGCAGTTGTTTTAAAAAATTATTAGTCTATTAATATAATAGACTAATAGAGTCACCGTATTTGTCACTTTTATCAAGATCTCAGTTCTAAATTTTTCCTAACTTTACAGTCACTTTTAGTACTCAATTTTTTCTCTACCAATTCCACAGTCTTTGATCTATTATTTAAACCACTTTTTTTTTTGAAAGAGAGAGAATGTACGTGCCTGAAAGCAGAGGGACAGAGAATCCTAAGCAGGGTCTATGCCCAGCACAGAGCCTGACTCGGGTCTTGATCTCACAACCCCGAGATCATGACCTGAAGGCAGACGCCCAACGAGTGAGCCACCCAGGTGCCCCAATAAATAAAATCTTAAAAAAAAGAGAGAGAGAGAAGAAAGAATGTTTAAAAGAAAAATGTGTGTATTAGTGGGAAAGTTACACAAACAATTTGGGCAAAATATCCTTGATCTTCAAACATGTACAACTATTAACAGTTCTTACTGACAGGTAAAAAGGAAAACTAAAATTCTTAATGATCTAAGCTTAGATCCCCAAAAGCAGTAAGAATTTACTTACTTCACTAGAGCAGCTGCTTCAGGAAGGACATCAGCAAATGATTCACGGAAAATGATTGCGTTTTTCCTTTTGCAGTTCTGTATGACATCATTGGCAAGGTAAAAGAGATTCAAACGGTGGGGATAGGCAGCTAGAGATGACAAAAGAAAATAAATAAAACCAAATGAGTCAAATTATACTTTGTTCAACTTATTCCAAATACAGTGTTCTCAAACTGTGTAACCACTATTACATGGGTGGAGAATAGATAAACAGACAAATGAACTAATGGATCAATTTATTGAAACTAGTGTCGTCTAAAAACACTGAGGTTAATTTTCTGTTCAAGGTGCTCCCTGAATAGATTTCCACTTCACTTTATAGATGTTTGGCACTAAAAAACTCATTAACTCTGGAGAAGCTAAAATAAAACAAAACTGTTCTCCCAAACATTTGGAAAGAATGTTTGAAGAGCTCACCTTGTTGCAAAAACACTAGGGTTAGTGAAAGAGCATGGGCTTTAGAACCACCCAGAATGTGACCTTAGGCAAACTGCTTAACCTCCTCTACATTATTATTGTAGATAGATTCTTTTCATCAACTAGTCCAGATACTACTCAGGTACACCTAAATCCTGCCATCTAACCAGAAGCAACACTCTGCTCCAGCACTAGGTCCTGGGAAATAAGTAATCTGATCCCATACATACACACACGAAGGTCAAGTTTTTCAAAGGCCCAAAACAAGGCCCAATCAATTTGCTTTCTGGAACCTCAGGCAAAACCACCCCAAGTTTCATTATATCCTCGACAATTTTAACGCCCATTTGGATGATTCATCACGTTTTCCAGTCTCTCAAAATCTTGATCTTAAATTCAGTGATTTCCAAGAACCACTCCTCTGCACATTTTAAAATCCCCTTTTTTGACCACAGCCTCTCATTCCCCTTATATTTGTCACTTTATTATTTTTTTATTATGTTATGTTAGTCACCGTATTTGTCACTTTTATCAAGATCTCAGTTCTAAATTTTTCCTAACTTTACAGTCACTTTTAGTACTCAATTTTTTCTCTACCAATTCCAGTCTTTGATCTATTATTTAAACCACTTTTTTTTTTTTAAAGAGAGAGAATGTACGTGCCTGAAAGCAGAGGGACAGAGAATCCTAAGCAGGGTCTATGCCCAGCACAGAGCCTGACTTGGGTCTCGATCTCACAACCCCGAGATCATGACCTGAGCCAGTATCAAGAGTCAGCCGCTTAACCTACTGAGCCACCCAAGCACCCCTTAAACTATTAAAATACTCTTTTATTAAAACCTTCATTTTCTTTTCCTCCCCCATCCCCCCGATTTAGCCTTTCTATCACATGCATTCAACAAAATCCTAAATCTAGATCAACCTAACTGAATGCCTTTACTTCACTTTTATTTCTACTCCTGGGTTCTGCTGAAGAAAAATCATACCAGGAGGACTGAAACCATATAAATCTAGTCTCCTTCAGCTGGGCCCTCAACATTACAATGCTATAGTCCTTCCATATGTTCTTCATTATCATCAGAAATCATATGGAAATTCTATTCTCTTTAAAAAAAATGTATCCATATTTAAACCCAACCAAATCAACTTACCTGAGTTAGTTAAGATCTTTCAGATTCAAGTATCTCAAAGAGTTCTCACTGTCTCCACTTTAACTCCTATTAACTCCGTAACTATAGGAGCTACTTTTGTTTGTACTTAAAATATGCAATCTACTATGCTCAAGAGCTTTATATAAATTATGCCATCTCACTTATGTTGCCACTGCTCCACTTAAACAGGAATTACCAATAAATTCCAACTTATTAAACCTGATGAAAATTTTTAAAATGTTATTTCTTTGTGGCTTTTGGCACACAGAATAATCTGTTATGGTAATTCCTCTTGGTTTCTGTCTTAACCACTTTCCTGGTTTTCCTACCTCTCCGATTCCTTCTCCATATATACATGGTGAGCATGTGTAGATAGGCAGCTCCACCTGTGACCATCCTCCTTTAAATGTTGAAGTTCCCCAGCGTTCTCTCCTGAGCACTCTTCTCCATTCACCCATGGCATCATGTTTTAAGATTTCAGGTTTTAAGTTAGTTTGTTCCACTCCTGACTGTCCCTTATTAGCTTTAAACACTACTTAACTCTTCTATATGACACTTTCTTTTTCTTTGTAAAATGACAACCTCACAGGGTTGTTACAAGAATTAAATGAAACAATGTATATAAAGCATTCAGGACAGTGCTTAAAGCACAGAAAATGACATGCTATCAGCATAACCATCCACTTCCACAGCTTTAACTCCCACCACCTATGCATCAATGACTCCCATGTCTATGGATACCAAGCCTGGATTTCCCTTTATCAGTCAAAGCACACATCCATGTTCAAGTCTCAGAGGCACGTTGAACTTGATTTTTCAGTATTAGTAATCGTCCTCCTCTTCCATCTGTTACTGCTCTTGTATTTAGCCAGAATTTTAGCAATCTTTCTTGACTCTTCCTCCTCCCTACCTGACCCTTACATCTGATACATCTCCAAGTCCAGCCAATTTTGTCTCAAATAGTATCTGTAAAATTTATCTCTTTTCCTTCTCTTCCTACTATTGCTCTTTGCTGGGTTCATTACCTTTGACCTTTACTACTGCAGTACCCTCCTAACTGGTTATCTTGCCTCTAGACTTAGTCTCCTCAAATTTACTCTCTAAATTGCTAAATTCACTTCTAATATGCAAACATTATCCAATTTGTTTCTCATATCAAATCCATCAATGATTTCCAAATGCTTACTAGAAAACGCCTGAACACCTTTGTCTCCATTTATGATCTGGATCTTACCTTCTCTTTCAGTCTCATCTCTTCCCTTTCAAAGTTCTATCTTTAATGAAATACAGTTCCCAGAAACCTTGCACATGGACTCTCTTTCTCTCTTGGAATTTTCCTTTTCTAGGATATCCCATCCTGAATATCTTGTGTTTTCTACTCATCCATAGAAGTCCAAAATATTAAACTTAATTCATGTCAGATTTTGCCCCCCATCTTATCACTACTTCTTCCCCAAACAAACCACCTCCAACTATTTTAATGCAACTTCTTCCCAATGCAAACCCTACACTCTATAGTCAAATCACTACAGAAAGTCAGGAGGAAATGAGAAAAATTGGCTGAGGTAGTCTGAGAAGACGCCTGAAGACAGTGGGATTTGAGAAGACCCATCTCGAATGCTTTTCCAAACCCTCTGCAACCTAGTTCTTGCTTACTTGTTTAGCCTCAACTTTAGCCACTCTCCCTTAAAGCTGCAGTTTAGTGAACTATACTTTGTTCTCAAAGCCAAGCCCCACCTCCTTCCCTTGTCTTGCCGCCCATTTTAACAGGCTAATTCTTTTTCTTCGTTCAACTCTCTGCTTATATATCACATCTTCCATGAAGCTTCCCCTGACTCTGTAAGACGCCTTTAGTGCATCCTGAAGGTACACGTGTCATACACTTATCACACTGTAGTGTACTTGACTGTATCTTCCACTAGAGTATAAGCTCCCTAAAGGCTGGAATTCTGTCTTGTTTACTGCTATGACCTCAATTACTGAGTATCTGGCAGGTGTTCAAATAATATTAGTTAAATGTCTGATGAAGAAGTTAAATTTTTGTAGACAGGAAGAAAGGGGAAGAGCACTCCAGCAAGAACAAGTCATGAGTAAAGGTGCTGAAAAGGACTGTGCAATGAGTGTCTTTTGTTTTGCAGAAGGGAAAAAATTAGGCTAGATTTTTAAGCTTATTTAATAATACTTACAGCATTTTCTATGTGCTAGACACTGTTTTAAAGATGATACTAATATTAACTGATATCCTTACAACAACCCTATGAGGTCGGTACTGTTACCTCCATTTAAGAGATGGAATGATGTGAACTGTCACATCTAGTAGGTACTGAAACTGGAATTTAAATATAGACAGTTGGATCGAAAGTCTACATTCTTAAATACTACCTATTTCTACTTGTGTCTGACCAGAAAGGTTTGGCTGGAAGAACAGTGGAAGAATAGGCAAAGATAACAAATTCTGATGGTTACTAGATATTGAGCTGAGGAGGTTTTAGCCTTTACTCTGTGGCTAATAAGAAACCATGAAAAGTTTTTATATAGAAGGGTGTTTTAGAAAAAGCTGCAGATAATTTTATTGTTAGAAATAATAAAAAGAGCTAATAACACTGCAAGGAAGCAACCAGACAAATCTATAAAGTGAGATATTCTGCAGGGCAACTGGCCCAGTCTCATCAACAAATCAGTGGCATGAAATGTAATGGAGAGATTAAGGGACTCAAGGGACAAAGTAATCTGATATAATTAATCTCTATCCCTAAATTGCACATAGGTTTGGACTAACCACTTGTAAATGACATTTCTGGATCAACGAAAGAAACCTGAATATGGTCTGGGATTAGATAAAATGAAAATTTACTGGGCACCTGAGTGGCTCAGTCAGTTAAGCATCTGCCTTCAGCTCAGGTTATGATCCCAGAGTCCTGGGATCGATTCCCACATCGGGCTCCCTGCTCAGTGAGGAGTCTGCTTCTCCCCCTCCTTCCCACTTGTGCTCTCTCTCACTTGCTATCTCTGTCTCTCTCAAATATTTTTTTAAAAAATGAAAATTTACTGAAATGGAAATAAAAAACCATCAAATGAAAAAAGTAGTTAACTACAGAGTGATTTCATATTAGAAAAAAAAATCTGTGAAAGAGATCAGAAAGGATATGGAATTAACTTTTTTTTTTTTAAAGATTTTATTTATTTATTTGACAGAGAGATAGACAGAAGAGCACAAGCAGAGGGAGTGGCAGAGGGAGAGGGAGAAGCAGGCTCTGCACTGAGCAGGGAACCCGATGCGGGACTCCATCCCAGGACCCTGAGATCATGACCTGAGCCGAAGGCAGACGCTTAACCATCTGAGCCACCCAGGCGCCCCTGGAATTAACTTTTAATAGTATTGATCTCTATTTTCCTTTTGCTTGCCTCTATTCTAAATCTAATCCTAACATACATATTTGCTGCTTTCATAATAGGCTATAAGGAAATATAAGCATTTTGGCCCCAAAAGTTGAACTAGTTGTCTTGAAGTAATCTGCATTTCAGCCTGGACCTCTCCTTTGAACCGTAGACTCAAATATCCAACGTAGACTCAAATATCCAACTACTTTCCCAACATCTCCTCTTGCATGTCTAATACACAGCTCAGATTCAACACATGACCTTCTGCTCTCTTCCTCCAAACTGTCTCCTCCTATAGTCTTCTCCATCTCAGTAAATGGCATTTCTTCTGGTGGCTTTTTTCAGCCAAAAATCCTGAGTCATCCTTGACTAGTCATTCTTTCATACCCCACATCCAAACTTGCAGTGCAGATCTCATTAATGCAACTTTCGAAATAGATACAGACTTAGGAAATTACAAATGTGGAAAGGGAGAAGATTAAAATAAATCCTGTTGTGGGGCACCTGGGTGCTCAGTTGGTTAAGCGACTGCCTTCGGCTCAGGGCATGATCCTGGAGTCCCAGGATTGAATCCCGCATTGGGTTCCCTGCTCAGCAGGGAGTTTGCTTCTCCCTCTGACTCTCCCCCCCTCTCATGTGCTCTCTTTCTCTCTCTCATTCTCTCTCTCTCAAATAAATAAATAAAATCTTAAAAAAAAAATAAACCCTGTTGTGCTGGACTGTAATTGGAAGTCTTGGTGTAAGCCTCATAGTTAAATATAGAAATATAAGGGGGATGAATGTGTGTGTATATGTATATGTGTAAATACAACTATTTCCTAATCTCCATTGACAAGCTTGGAAGTAATAATATCCCAATATCTAATATCTAGATCTTGGTTTCAAAGAAGAACCAGGGCTTCTTGGCGAAATGGCTGATTCCACACCAGGAAAGAAAGTTCAAGAGCTTCGAACATATTGCACCAGAAAGTAAAAAAGTGCTCAAAGTATGATGTCAGAAGGACACAGGCACTAGCTTCAAGGGGTTCCCAATGGCCAAATCTATGGAATGGACAAGTGTCAAAATCAATAATAGTAAATGATTATAAGCACTGAATAAAATAGCAATCCATGAATACATACTGATGTAAACAAACAGGTGAAGGGGGAAGCTCTGCCTTATAATCAATCGAATGAAAACCAATAAATATATAAGGAATGATGGCGTTTAAAAAAACAGCATTTGGCAACCATCACAGTTAAGAACTGACTCAAGCAACAATAATCAATAGATGCTAAAAAGCTAGCAAGAGAAAGTTTAATGCAGAACAGGAATTTATAAAGTCTCAAACTACTTCCCCAAAAAATACTCATTTACTTTACAGTGGAGAAACCTCACAGGCAAAAACCATCTCACCAAGTGATAAAAGTTAACATCACTATTACGGGGCATATCGACATTATATTCCTCCAAATATAATAAGAACACAGTATCATTTCTGCAGTATGTCTGTCCAAAACTGCATAACGTGAATCTAACAATAAGGAAAAATAAAATACAAATTTATGGATAGTTTTTAAGTTACTGGTCCATATCCTTCAAAAATGGCAAGGTCATGAAAGATAAGGAAAGACTGTTCAGATTGAAGAAAGATAAGACATGACAACTAACTGCAACACATGACCCTGGACCTTTAAAGACCATTATTGGGATAACTGGTAAAATTTAACCACAGCCAGCACCTGGGTGGCTCAGTCAGTTAAGCATCTGACTCTTGGTTTTGGCTAAGGTCATGATCTCAGGATCGTGAGATCAAGCGCCCTCTCAGGCTCTGCACTCAGCAGAGTCTGCTTGAGATTCTCTCCCTCTGCCCCTCTCCTGGCTGATGCATCCCTGCTCCTCTCTTTCATAAATAAATACATACATAAAATCTTAAAACATATAATATATATGTAAATAAATAAATAAATAAATAAATAAATAAATGTCAAGAAGACAGCTTTCACCAGAAACCTTGATCTTGGTATTGAACCTTGAGCTTGGGCTTTCCACATTTCACTTCAGAAATGTAAGAAAATACATTTCTGTTGTTTAAGCCACACAGTTTGTGGTGTTTTATTATGGTAACCCAAGGTTATTAATGCAACTATAAGGAGAATAGCTTTTTTTTTTTTAGGAAATGGACAATGAAGTATTAAATAGGGCATCATGTCTGCATCATACTCTCAAATAGTTTAGCGAAAAAAAATGTGTGTGCATGGAGATAGCAATAAGAGAGCAAACAGAGATAAAATGTTAATTACTAGGGAATCTGGGGGAAAGGTACACAGGAGGTCTTTGCAATATATCACAACTTTAAATTTGAAATGATTTAAAACTAGCAAATTAAAAAAAAAACTGGAACTCTAACTACTACTTACCATTGTATTGGTCTAACACATAGTATGCTTTCAGAATGAATACATTAGAAAGAAAGAGAACAAAATACAATGAAAAGAAGAAAAGGAATGAAAAACGAGTAGTCTTCTATTCAGTTTGGTTCATAATCCCAGAGGGCAGCTGGCTTATATGTAACTATAAAGGATAGGCTTCATTTAAGGTACGGTTAGGTATTCTAGAGGTTGTTGCAGAAAATCATTTAGGTATAAAATCAGTGTTCTCACAACAGCAATTCCTCAACAATCTAGAAACTAAGAACTCAACCCTCTTTTTATAATTATGAAGAAGGGGAGAGAGACTGACAATAGGAAAAGATGGGCCAGGGCGCCTCGGTGGCTCAGCTGGTTAAGCATCTGACTTTGGCTTAGGTCATGATCTCAGAGTCCTGGGATCTAGCCCGCCCTAGGTGGGGAGTCTGCTTATCCTAATCCCTCTCCCTCTGCCCCTCTCCCTGCTCTTGCACCAATAAATAAATAAAATCTTTTAAAAAAGGAAAAGATGGGACACTGATTGATTTAAAAAAATTAGTAAATTATTCAAAATAAACCTGCTAACCTAGTGGCAAAAGGGTTAAATGATTTTTTTTTTTTAAAGATTTTATTTATTTGACAGAGAGAGAGAGAGAGCACAAGAAGGCAGAGTGGCAGGCAGATGGAGAGGGAGAAGCAGGCTCTCCGTTGAGCAGGGAGCCCGACATGGGGCTCGATCCCAAGACCCCAGGATCATGACCTGAGCTGAAGGCAGCCGCTTAACTGACTGAGCCACCCAGGCGCCCCTGATGATTTTTTTTTTTTAAGATTCATTTATTTTAGAGAGAGAGGAAGAGAGAGCACGAGTGGGAGAGGCAGAGGGAGATGGAAAGAGAATCTCAAGCAGACTTCACGCTGAGTGCAGAGTCCAATGTGGGGCTCGATCCCAGCACCCTGAGATCAGGACCTAGGCCAAAATCCAGAGTTGGGATGCTTAACCAACTGTGCCACCCAGGTACCCCAGAAGGGTTACATGACTTTTAACTTGAGTTAATATTAATATTTTATGTCTGCCTTGCCTTGTTCCAAAAAATGGGTTAAGGCAACAGATATAAAAAATAAAGTGTTTTCAACCTGAGTAGTCTTTCCATTACAGAGAATAAGTATTATGGTATAATGGAAAAGGTACAAGCATGAGTCAGAAGACCTGAACTGTAACCCTTGAAAAGGATTAATTTTCATTAGCTTTAGTCTGACTTCATTTATAAAATGAGGATGTTGAAAGGAAAAACAGAGATAGCACCTGGGTGGCTCAGTTAAGTGTCCAACTCTTGATTTTGGCTCAGGTCATGATCTCAGGGCTGTGAGATCAAGCTCCGTTGTCAGGCTCCATGCTGAGTGCAGAGTCCCCTTGTCCCTCTCCCTCCCCCTGCTTGCGTGAGCTCACTCCCTCTCTCTCTCTCAAATAAATAAATAATAAAATCTTTAGAAGAAGAAGAGGAGGAGGAAGAAGAAAAGGCCACATGGACAAAAACATTATTTATAACTGTGGAAAAACTAGAAGCACCCTAAAGAATCATAGTAAGAAAATAGTTTGTAAAGGTACATCCACATCATGTGGTTGTTAAGTAGGTGTCTGTAAATAACACGGAGATGCTTGTCTTGCATTAAAGAAAAACACAGTAAAGAAAAATGTACTAAAATGTACATAAAACTGGATGATAATTATCTAAACTTTCTATAATAGTTACATGATCTTTTTATTAAAAAAAATGAAAGTATATACAATAACTGACTTGTATTAGCTATTACTAGCTATCACTTTATAGCCCCCATCCCCCATGCCCAGGTCCTCCTGTCTGTGAAGTCCTGCCCAGGCTGTTCTCTCTCCTGGGTGGGACAGAGCGTGGCTAGAGGGCCTCTAGGGAAAACAGATGCCGGCGCCCCATAAGAAGTGGTGGGCTCTGCTGATGGGGAGGAGCTGTGGGTAAAGGTGACGGCCTTTTTCCCCAGTCTGCCTGGGGTCACTCCTCTTCCATGGGGTGGGGGCGGGAGCCTTACAGCTGGTCCTGTTGGCATCAGCTGCCCGCTCAGCGTCCCCCTCCATGATCAGCGTGGTACTGCGTGTATCCTCTGTCACCCCAGGAGGGCCACAGCTCTGAAGCAGCCTCATGAAGGGGGTGGGAGAAGGAAAGGGTTGGGTAGCCAGCCTGCTGAGGACAGTGGTGTCAGGGGGTGGGGCTTGTCAGCACAAGAACTCACAACAGCTACTCGTCTGGGCACAGAGGAGAAACTGCAGTTAGGGGGTGAGACCAGGAAATCTAGAGAACACAACTACCACCCTTTCCACCCAGTTCTGCCCCCCGAACCCCCAGGAGCCAGGATGGAGGAGCAGCAGAGCCCCCTGTAGGACTTCACCCAGCCTTCAGTCTGGGTTCTAGCTCTAGCCTCTGCACCCACTGAGGAGGAGAGCAGGGGCCGGGAGCAGGCCTGTGTGGGTGTCATGGCCCTTGGACCCCTTCTGTCATCAGAGCGGTTTTGGCTCTGGCCTGGGGATTTATGACGTGTCTGGGACCCTGAATCCTGAAGCCTCCCTGCTCCTGGCTGCTGATTATCAACGTCCAGGCTGTGGGTAGGGGGTGCTCCAACACCCACAGGGTTTGGGGCACTGGAGGCCTGGGCTTAGGGCTGCAGGAAAGCTGCCTGAATGTATTTTTTAAGAAACTCCACTTTAGTGGAATAAAGTAAACTTTATTCTCTTAAAAAAAAAAAAAATATATATATATATATATTTTCAGATAGCTTGTTAATAGCTGACTCGTATAGTTACCTTCAGCTTCAATATCCTATAATTTAAAAAATATTTATTTGTGGCATTCCTGGGTGGCTCATTTGGTTGGGCATTTAACTCTTTGGTTCAGCTAAGGTTGTGACCTCGCTGTCAGGGGACTGAGTCCTGCATTGGGCTCCGTGCTGTCTCGAGTCTGCCTGGGATTCTCTCCCTCTCCTGCTGCCCCTCCCTCCACTTGCTCACTCGAGTGCGCTCGCTCTCTCTCTCAAAATAAAATAATTAAATAAAATCTTTGGGGCACATGGCTGCCGCAGTCGGTTGAGCATCCCACTATTGGTTTTGGCTTGGGTGGTGATGTCAGGGTCATGGGATTGAGCCCCACGGGCTCCGTGCTCAGCATGGAGTCTGCTTAAAGATTCTTTCTCTCCCTCTGCCTCCCCTCCCCGTGTGCAGGTGTTCTCTCTCTCAAGTAAATAAATCTTTTAAAAATAATAAATACATCTTTAAAAATATATTTATTTATACATATGTATATATAGTACAAATAATGGCAGTGCCACAAATATTTAAAGAGAAGAAAATTATACCTTTTCCCAAAGAATCCGTATCTTCTCTTTAAAAAAGTAAATCCTGGGGTGTCTGGATGGCTCAGTCATTAAGCGTCTGCCTTCGGCTCAGGTCATGATCCCAGGGTCCTGGGATCGAGCCCCACATTGGGCTCCCTGCTCACCGGGAAGCCTGCTTCTCCCTCTCCCTCTGCCTGCCGCTCCCCCTGCTTGTGTTCCTGCTCTCACTGTCTCTCTCTCTCAAAAAATAAAATCTTTAAAAAAATAAAAATAAAAAGGTAAATCCTCCAACTTCTTTAAAATCACTCGCTTGATTTGTTGAGGGTCAACAAGAGAAGAATAATTATCTGAAAAAAGCATCAAGGTAGCAGAGAGAACACTGAACTACACAGAAAATCTGAGTGCCACACTGCTCCACTACAATATTGAGGACAATCATCTATCATCTAAACTAGGGCACTATGAGAGTAAAAAGGGTGCTGATCCCATCCCATCACCTATGTGTAGTGCTGAGCAAGAACTAGCCTAAGCTTTTGTTTCTAACACTCTTTTCAGAGCTAAAATACCATTTTCTTTCTCTTTTATGAATTTAAAATAATGAACAGTGCTGGACTGTTTAGAAGTCAGAGATGCTTACTTTGTTTACCAAGTTAAAAAAAAAAAAGAGTGCTTTCATATTTTGCTTGGGAGCTCAGATTTTACAATTAAGTTTATCTGGAAACAGATTCATCAACAAACTTAAAATGTACCTTAAATTCCCTCTTAATGAAATGCACTTGTTGGGACTGGGGAAACAAAGTACTGACTCAGGGATACCAGGGTTATGAGAACTCTGGCAATGTATGTGCCATCCCACCAAACCAAAAGTCTTATACAAATATCACATGCTATACACCATGAAGTGCAAAGAATATCCTAATACAGAAATTTCAGATCTCAAGAGTTACACGTTACTGGATGTCACATCATATTCACGTTTAACTCAGAAGAATTCATTTGTAAGTACTCAGCCAGAGTTTAAGAGCAAAAAGAATACCAAAGCTAAACACGGGTGCCTGGCTAGCTCAGTTAGTAAAGCGTGCAATTCTTGATCTTGGGGTCATGAGTTCAAGCCCCACACTGGGCGTAGAGCTTACTTAAAAAAATAAAAGAAATAAAAAATTTAAAATAATTCATGAAATACCAATTAAAAAAAAAACTTAGGGGCACCTGGGTGGCTCAGTCGTTAAGCATCTGCCTTCAGCTCAGGCCATGATCCCAGGGTCCTTGGATCGAGCCTTGAATCAGGCTCCCTGCTGAGCCGGGAACCTGCTTCTCCCTTTCCCTCTGCCTGCCACTCCCCCTGCTTGTCTCTCTCTCTGTCTCAAATAAATAAATAAAATCTTTAAAAAAAAAAGTTGAATATTCAAGGACAAAGGCAATTGAATTTCAAAATTGGAGACCATAGATAAATACTGACAAAGAACTAGAAGAAATGAGATGATCTTTACAAAGATGAAGAAAAACAAAAGAACTGACAAGTTTTATCTCCCTAAATTTGCTGGTGTTCCAAGCATCAAAACACTCAGCTGACTTAATTTCTAAATGACTCATTCTATGGAATTATATACAACCAATTACAGTATCATATATATATTTCTGTTCAAGGTGTTTTACCAAAAAATCACACCCATGAATATTGTAATTAGTGAACAATTTTAAGGCTAATCTTTTCTCTTTAAGTACTGATTTTAGAACCTGAATCCTGAGTAAAATGATTTCAATGTACACTGAAAGAGCCCCATATCATCTAAAAATTTCAAAGTAGTCTCTTAATATTCATAAGGTATCAACTCAGAAGTTCTTTAAGCAATTTGCCACTCAGGATATTTGTTAAATATCATTATACACAATTATCTAGAAATCTACTAAATCAAACCTTTCCTAATTCTAAACAGAAAAATGTTCAGTGTTACCAGTGATCTGTAAAGAACCAAAAGAAAACTAAAACCTAAATATCCACCAATAGTAGAATTGGTTTATTAAATTCACAAAATTAATGTAACCATTAATCAAATATGAAGACCATACCGAAAACCATAAAATGGTTTATATACTGAAAGTGAAGAAAACAAAAAAGGTTCATTGACTTTGACTCTAACTTCCCCTTATTTTCTACATCTAACTCCTGTCAATCCTTCCAGCTTTTTACTGTATTTTACTGGATTTAAGATACCATTGTTTTAAACATGCGCCATTTTATAAGCCACCAAGAAACTTACAAAGTTAAGTACTGGGACGCCTGGGTGGTTCAGTCAGTTAAGCATCTGCCTTTGGCTCAGGTCATGATCCCGGGGCCCTGGGATTGAGCCCCACATCGGGCTCCCTGCTCCGTGGGAAGCCTGCTTCTCCCTCTCCCACTCCCCCTGCTTGTGTTCCCGCTCTCGCTGTGTCTCTCTGTCAAATAAATAAATGAAAAATCTTAAAAAAGAAAAGAAAAGAAAATTCTACTATGCTGCTCCACCTTATGCCCTTCCTTAATACTGCTGGAACACCTTGTGCACAGATACGGTACTGTTCACTTGGAGCTGAAAATATCCATTAACAAATGTCTCCCCACCAGACCATGAGCTCCTTGAGCACAGTGGCTTTGTATCTCAATGCCAATCAACTATTTAGCAGGCATATAATACCTTCTATTGGATAAACAAATACTAACCAAGGCTTCCCTCTAAAATCACCCCCATCCAGGCCTCATCTTCCCCCATTGTTCCAAACTATCTGCTTCTCTTTTCCTATCAATTAACCCCAAATGTTCTGGGGTCCCCTAGATGACACCAAAGAATGACTTAAGATGCGAAGGAGAAGGAATCGTTTATTCCTTTCCCTTGTTAACCAAGTCCATCTTCTATAAGTCTATTATTATAGAGCCTTAAACAATCTGCCCCATGGCTCTTTTATAACATTTAGTCTTTGGAAGTTTGACCTAATTTCACCATTATGAAAATGCTGATGAAAAGAGGAATATCAAATAAATATTCTAATCTGTCCCACCTTAGGTGCTAAGCATAGTCCTGTCTCAAATCCACATATCAGAATTCTCATTCCTTTCAGAGGATGGTATTATAGAAAGAAAACAGAAATTGGATCCAGACAGACATTAATTCAAATTCTACCTCAGTAACTAACTGGGTCATGAGCTTGACTAAAATTATATGTCTTTGAGCCTTAATTTCCGTATCTTAAAATGAACATGACGGGCGCCTGGGTGGCTCAGTCGGTTAAGCATCTGACTTTGGCTCAGGTCATGATCTCAGGGTAATGGGACTGAGCCCCACGTCAGGCTTCTCATACTCTTGCAAATAAATAAATAAAATCTTTTTAAAAAATGAAAATAATAGTTCAAAAGACTTTTGGAAGGAATAAATAATATATGTGAAATATGTTTGTAGTACATACTTCTATTACAAAGCAAGTCGAGGGCGCCTGGGTGGCTCAGTTGGTTAAGCGACTGCCTTCAGCTCAGGTCGTGATCCTGGAGTCCTGGGATCGAGTCCCGCATCCGGCTCCCTGCTCAGCGGGGAGTCTGCTTCTCCCTCTGACCCTCCTCCCTCTAATGCTCTATCTCATTCTCTCTCTCAAATAAATAAATAAAATCTTTAAAAAAAAACAAAGCAAGTCGAATACTTCACTAAGAGTAGTTGTTTTCTCCCAGTTTTCTTTCTTTGTAAGCTGGTATGTATCAGGTAAGTACAGGAAAAAATGCCATCTAATTAAACTAAGTATGTATGACAATATTTCTTACTTTTAACTCTGGCCTCTGAAAATGGAAAGAAAAAGGCTTTATGATTTTTACCTCCTCCAATCCTAGGGCTCCCTTGCTCTGTTCTGGCTCCTAACAACATCTAGGAGGCTCATGAAACATCTAGGCTGCCAAAAATTCAGAGAACCAATCACCTGGGAACTCTCATCTTCAAAGAAGTCTTAGAGCTTCAAATCAATTGTTTTCTTCTCAGCTGACCTCAGAAATGTTTGGTCTGCTTGCAGTAACACTACGTACAGAGATTTACATGAGTTGTTTAATTGCTTATACCTAATAACTACGCAGAATAATAACTATGCACATATCATTTAATCAGCAAAATGTTTTAAAAAGTTATTATAACCCAAACTCTACTCATACATGATTCAATGTTGGTTAATCACATAGCTGAGCTGTTCGCTCATGGATTTAAAAAATTGTTGGGGGGGCGGAGGGGGCACCTGGGTGGCACAGTTGGTTGAGCACTGACTCAGGTCGTGATCTCAGGGTCATGGGATCAAGCCCTGCCCATAGGGCTCCACACTAAGCGCAGAGTCTGCTTGGGATTCTCTCTCCCTCTGCCCCTCCTCCCCAATGTGCGCACTCTCTTTCTCACAAAATAAGAAAATACATCTTTAAAAAATCATTCTGTAGCGTCTTGCTAGCTCAGTCCAAAGATCATGAGTTCAAGCCCCACTTTGGGTGTAGATTACTTTACAATAAATAAATAAAACTTTAAAAAAATGTTCATATTATTCCTTCCATCTAAAATGACCTTGGGGGGGTGCCTGGGTGGCTCGGTCAGTTAACAGTCTGCCTTTGGCTCGGGTCATGATCTCAGAGTCCTGGCCTGGAGCCCCATATCAGGCTCCCTGCTAAGCCTGCTTCTCCCTTTCCCTCTGCAGCTCCCCTTGCTTGTGCTCTCTCACATAAATAATAAAAAAAAATCTTAAAAATAATTTTTAAAAAAGTGACCTTAGGGGCGGCTGGGTGGTCAGTCAGTTAAGCATCCGACTCTTGATCTCAGGGTTGAGATCAAGCCCCAGGTCAGGCTCCCCACTGGGCATGGAGCCCACTTAAGATTTCTTTCCCTCTCAAAAAAAAAAGAAAAAAAAAAGGCAATCACATATACATGGATCAGACAAGTATGGCTGCTAAACCAGCTGGGTCTGAGGCCTTTTTCAGGTTTTCTACTTCTTGCGCCAATAGGGTTAATATTTTCATGGACACTTTTTCCATTTCCTCTAGGCTTTCAAAGTTATTATTATTTTTAAAGATTTTATTTATTTTTTTGAGACAGAGAGAGAGTGAGCATGAGTTGGGGGGGGAGGGGCAAAAGGAGAGGGAGAAGCAGACTCCCCACTGAGCAGGGAGCCAGATACAGGACTCAATCCCAAGACCCCGAGATCATGACCTGAGCCAATGGAAGACGCTTAACCTACTGAGCCACCCAGGCGCCCTAGGCTTTCAAAAAAAAAAATTTTTTTTTTAAAGATTTTATTTATTTATTTGACAGAGAGAGACACAGCGAGAGAGGGAACACAAGCAGGGGGAGTGGGAGAGGGAGAAGCAGGCTTCCCGCGGAGCAGGGAGCCTGATGTGGGGCTCGATCCCAAGACCCTGGGATCATGACCTGAGCTGAAGGCAGACGCTTAATGACTGAGCCACCCAGGCGCCCCGACTTTCAAAATTTTTTTTTTTTTTTAAAGATTTTATTTATTTGAGACAGAGAGAATGAGAGACAGAGAGCATGAGAGGGAGGAGGGTCAGAGGGAGAAGCAGACTCCCCGCCGAGCAGGGAGCCCGATGCGGGACTCAATCCCCGGACTCCAGGATCATGACCTGAGCCGAAGGCAGTCGCTTAACCAACTGAGCCACCCAGGCGCCCATCAAAATTTTTAATGTAAAGTTGAACTTGTATTTGTTTGTAATTTTTTAAAATCTCCATATCTGTAGTTAGTCCTCTTTTAAGAACACATTCGTTAGGGGCACCTGGATGGTTTAGTCAGTTAAGTGTCTGCCTTTGGCTCAGGTCATGATCTTGGGGTCCTGGGGATCAAGCTCCACATTGGGCTCCCTGCTTAGTGGGGAGTCTGCTATTCCCTCTCCCTCTGCCCCCGACTCATGCTTGCTATCTCTCTCAAATAAATAAATAAAATCTTAAGAAAAAAAAAAAGGAACACACTGGATAAATGAAATGTGATATATATATGAAATAAATGTGTTGGGGCACCTAGGTGACTCAGTTGGTTAAGCATCTGCTTTCAACTCAGGTCATGGTCCCAGGGTCCTGGGATTGAGCCCCGCATCAGGATCCTTGCTCAGGGGGGAGCCTGCTTCTCCCTCTGCCTGCTCTGCCTGCCACTCTCCCTGCTTATGCATGTACTCTCTCTCTCTAACAAGTAAATAAAATCTTTTAAAAAATAAATAAATGTGAATATATATATATCAGATATATATATATATATATATCATATATATTCTTAAAATATATATCATAAAATATATATCAGACATACATATTCAGCCTTAAAAAGGAAACTCTGACACATGCCATAATATAGATGAACCATGAAGAGACCTTATTCTAAATGAAATAAGTCAAAAAAGGACAAATATTGTATGATTCCACTTATATAAAGTACCTAGAGCAGTCAAATTCATGGAGACAGACAGTTGCCAGGGGCTAAGGGATGGGAGGAATGGGAAGTTATTGTTTAATGGGTATGCAGTTTCAGTATGGGGAGATGAAAAAAAGTTCTGGAGATGGATAGTGGTAATGTTGCACAGCAATGTTAACATACACAGGAAATACGCAAGAAATTGTTAAAAATGGAACTGGGCATATAGAGAAAGAAGGTGGAAGACAACTTACTAGTCATTTTTAACATGTGTATTGTTTCAGTGTTACTTACCATGTACTTTTATAATAATAGTTTAAAAAACAAACTAGTGGGGCACCTGCCTGGCTCAGTACGTAGAGCATGCAACTCTTGATCTTGGAGTTTGTGAGCTCAAGCCCCATACTGGGCATAGGGCTTACTTAAAAAAAAAAAAAAAAAAAAAAAAAAGCTAAAAAACTAGTTAATCACTCCATAATAAACTGAAGTGATTCTAATTTGAAAATAACCCTCCCTTAACTATACAATCTATTGCAACGACCTTCTCATTTCTTACCTTCCTTTCCCAAACAAATATTTGAAACTAACAGTCTACTACAATGGTCAGCTATCTCTACTTCCTCACCTACCATTCACTATTTATTAGAAGGAGGAGGAGGAGGAGAGGAATTTTAGTCATTTAATATTGAGCATACAAGAAACATATGCAACTTATTAGTTGACATTGATCTATAAAGAAGAATTTCCCTTTTTTGCCCCTTCCTTATTCTCTCTCTTTAAACAAACATCAGTACAGACTAAGGGATTTTTTGCTGCATTCACTACTGTCATTATTCTTTTTGATATTCAAACTGTCCCATACTTAGACCTTAAAATCCCCTTCAAGCCAGCTCTTACATCTTTTTGATATGATCTCATTCATCTTTGAGGAACTTCTCCTTTTTTGGCCCAAGATGCTCTTTCCATGGGCCTGATATTTTCTTCATAGGAAGATTTTATAAACTACTGATTCAATCTGATTAGTACTCATAGTACAATTCAAAATTTTTAACTCTTCTTGGATCACTATTAATATTTTTTAAAGGAATCTGTTCAGTTCGTCTGTTTTCATGTTTACTTGCATAAAATTGTTCATGTAATTTTTAAATTTCTACTTTATCTATAGGTGTGCCCCCTTTTCCACTCCTAATATTGTTTATCTGTGCTTCCTTTTTTCTTTTTCCCCTTGATCAATCTTGACAAAAGTTGGGGAAGGGGCAGAGGGTGATGGAGAGGGACAAAGCAGACCCCCTGCTGAGCAGGGAGTCTAACGTGGGGCTCAATCCCAGGACCTTGAGACCATGACCTGAGCCAAAGTCAGACGCTTAACCGACTGAGCCACACAGGTGCCCCTTCTTTTTTCTTTTTTCTTTTTTAAGTAGGCTCCCCACCCAGCATGTAGGACCCTGAGATCAAGACCTTACCCATCTCACGACTCTGAGATCAAGACCTGAGATGAAATCAAGAGTGAGATGCTTAACTGAGCCACCCAGGTGCCCCTGAAGGATCCTTTTAAAACTAAGTCAGTGAATGTTACTCTCTGCTCAAAATCCTCCAACAGTTACTCCTTTCACTCCAAGTAGAAGCCAAAGACTGCCCATGATCTGCCATCTCCTCATCTCTCTGACCTCACCTCCCCCACCCCCCAACACTCCATTCCAGCCAGTGTGCTAGAACACTGTTCCTTGAACATATCAGATATACTCATACAGTAGGCTCTTGATTCGAACTGTGCCCTCTACCTAGAATCCTCTTCCTCCAGATATCCACTGGGCTAACTCAGTATCTTTAGGTCTTTACTCAGTTCTCACTTTTTTTTTTTTGAAGATTTTATTTATTTAGAGAGAGAGAGAGAGAGATCACAAGCAGGGGGAGTGGCAGAGGGAGAGGGAGAAGCAGGCTCCCCGCTGAGCAGGGAGCCCAACATGGGGCCCGATTCCAGGACCCTGGGATCATGCCCTGAGCCAAAAGCATACTCTTAACCGACTGAGCCACCCAGATGCCCCTCAATTCTCACTCTTAATGAAGCCTATCTTAAGTGCTTCCTTTAATAACTACAACTTCTCCCCCAATCTCCAGCATTAATTCCAAAGCCCTTTGCTCTATCTTTACTTTTTTCCAAGATGACTTTATCATTTTCTATCATACTAGATAATTTACTTTTTCATTATGTTGGCTGTCCATTTCCCCACCAAATATTGGTTCACAGGGTCAGAAATCTTAATTATCAAATGGCACACACATAAGTAAGCACTTAGTAAAGTGAGTCACACTAATTTTTGTTTGTTTGTTTAAGTAGCGTCCATGCCCAGTGTGGAGCCCAATGCGGGGCCTGAACTCATGACCCTGAGATCAAGACCTAAGCCAAGATCAAGAGTCAGATGCCTATCAGACTAAGCCACCCAGGTGCCCCGAGTCACACCAGTTTTGACATGTAGTATTCTTACTGCTGTTCATTGCTATGTATTTTTAATTTTATTTATTTGACAGAGAGAGACACAATGAGAGAGGGAACACAGCAGGGGGAGTGGGAGAGGGAGAAGCAGGCTTCCCACGGAGCAGGGAGCCTGATGCGGGGCTTGATCCCAGGACCCTGGGATCATGACCTGAGCTGAAGGCAGATGCCTAACAACTGAGCCACCCAGGCACCCCCCTCTTTTCTTTTAAAGATTTTATTTATTTATTTGAGAGAGAGAGACACAGCGAGAGCTATATATTTTTAAATTTGCATTGATTTCTTCTCTGATCCATGAGTTATTTGGAAAGGCATATTTTAATTTCCAAACAAACTGGAACTTTCTCTTTTTGTTAACTTCTAAGTGAACAGTGCTATGGTTAAAGAACATGATTCTGTGATACAGAGCACTTGAACAACTAATCTTGCATTAGGGGCCAGTAGTAAACATCAGAATTGGTTAAAAAAGGATGGGGGGCACCTGGCTGGCTCAATCATTTTAAACATTCCATATTTGAGTTTTTGGAAGACAGTGGCAGCTGCAGCAGAGCTCTGGTCACTGGCTCCTGCTCCTGACTTCCCACTGTTCATTCTCCTGAGGAACAAGCTGTTCAGGAAGCCATGCTACAGCCTTGGCCTTTAAAGATACTGAAAGAGGGGTGCCTGGGTGGCTCAGTCAGTTAAGCGTCTGCCTTCAGCTCAGGTCATGATCCCAGGGTCACGGGATCAAGCCCCCACGTTGGGCTCCCTGCTCAGCAGGGAGTCTGCTTGTCCCTCTCCTTCTGCCCCACCCCTGCCCCGACTTGTGCTCTCTCTCTCAAATAAATAAAATCTTAAAAAAAAAAAGATACTGAAAGACACCTGTGGAATCAGAGGTGGCAATTCACCGAATTAGAATTATTCTAACCAGCCACAACGTAAAAATCTTTGGAGTAGGCATGTGCCGGCTCGATCAGAGGCACAAATGAAAAGAGTAAGTCAAAGGACCAGTTCAGATGCCTAGTAAGACTCTGAGAATCACTACAAGAAAAACTCCTTGTGGTGAAGATGTAAGACTTGGGATCAGGGTGCCTGGCTGGCTCAGTTGGTAGAACATGGGGTGACTCTTGATCTTGGGGTCATGAGCTCCACGTTGGGCCCTAGAGCTTACTTAAAATAAATAAATAAAAATAAATTTAAAAAGACTTGGGATAGTTTTTGGATGAGAATCCACAAGTGACTCACTGATCTGCAGAGTCCTGAGATGGTTAATCAGATTACTTCCATCAGAACTGGGCTGAGGTTAAAGTCACCATTGCAGATACTTAAATCAACCTTTTAATAAAGAATCAGTTGTTTAAATATACTCGTTTGTTTAAAAAGAATGCATATTTTCTAATTTTAGAGCACAGGGTTCTCTATGTAAGTTCATTAAATCAGATAATGTTGTAGTATAAATTTTCCTTATTTTTACAAATTTTACACCTCCTTAAACTACCAATAATTAAGAGCTACATTTTAACTCTCCCACTAGGTCAATGGAGTTGATAAATTCTCCTGTTAGTATACCAAAGTTTGCTTTATATATTGATGCTATTTTATTAGGTATATACAAATTTAGAACTGATGTATCTTCCTGGTGCATTAAACTTTTTGTCATTTTAGGGACCCTCTTTATCCCTAATGTTTTTTTGTCTTAAAATCTCATTCATCTGTTATTCAATCAGCTACCATAGGGATGTTTTCAACATTTTTGATTGTTTGCTTTGGGTTAGTAATTGCCTTCTACTTTTAACTTTTCCATTTTAGCTATGTCTCTAACTGTAGCTAAAAAAAATCCAAATTGGTCATCTCTGTCTTTTAACTGCTAGTATCATTATATATACATTTAACTGTGACTGATATATTTGGACCTATTTTTATTTGCCCTGCATTTTCTTTTCTTTTCTTTTTTTTTTTTAAAGATTTTATTTATTTATTTGAGACAGAGAGAATGAGAGACAGAAAGCATGAGAGGGAGGAGGGTCAGAGGGAGAAGCCGACTCCCTGCCGAGCAGGGAGCCCGATGCGGGACTCGATCCCGGGACTCCAGGATCATGACCTGAGCCGAAGGCAGTCGCTTAACCAACTGAGCCACCCAGGCGCCCTGCCCTGCATTTTCTATGTGTCATGCTTCACTATTCTCCTTTCATGCCTCTTTGGCAAGTTTTTATTTCTTGATTCTCTTTTCCCCCTTGTAATGACAAAGTTACATATTCTATTTCTAGTCATTTAGTAGCTACTTTCAATATTTTACCATACACACACACACACATCTTAAAAGATACAAGGATCTTAGAATACTTTTATTCCCAGTCAACCTCTTCTTGGCCTATGCTATCCAGTATTTTAGTTCTGACTTAAAAAAAAAAAAACAAAACTTCACATATTAAACATTATTTTATATAGATAATGTTCATTTACATTTACTCTCATGGTTACCAAGTTATTTTTCAGCATTGCATTTTATCTCTCAGACCTTCCTGGGATTATTTTTCGGCTTCCAAAGTATATATCCTTTAGAGGTCCCAAAGTGAAGATTTGTTGGTTTCCAGCTTTTGTCTTTCTGAAAATATCATTTTACCCTTGTTCTTAAAAAAATAGTTTTGCTTAATATACAATTCTAGATTGATACTTATTTTCTCTCTGCACCCGGAAAATCTTATTCTTATGTCTTCTGGCTTCCACTGTTGCTAT